>NW_027187299.1:2323021-2347108 GCF_028583685.1 Petaurus breviceps papuanus | reverse complement strand
AGAGAGACAGAGAGAGAGACAGAGAGAGAGACAGAGAGAGAGAGACAGAGAGAGAGAGACAGAGAGAGAGACAGAGAGAGAGGGAGAGACAGAGAGAGACAGAGAGAGACAGAGAGACAGAGACAGAGAAAGAGGAGAGAGACAGAGATAGAGCAAAGGGAGAGAGAGATTCAGAGAGACAGAAACAGACAGAGAGAGAAGAAGGAGAGAGAAAGAGTAGAGAGACAGAGACAGAGGCAACAGGGAGGAAGAAAGAAATGATCTTCAAATACAGTTATAAACTCTGCTGTTATGGTGTCTCATGTGTGATAACTCTAAAAAGCATTGCATTTAGCAAAGCATTTGGAGTTTAGCATAAATTTACTCAGTAGCTTTACAAACCTGGGTAAATAATTTAATTTGTTTTAGTCTCAGGTCCCTCATATGTATAAAGGGAATAATAATAGTACCCAAAACCCAGGATTATTATGAGAATAAGATAATATACAAAAAGTGCTTTGCAAGCCTTAAAGTGCTACATAAATACTAGCTACTATTACTAACCATTCCTTCAATATTCTTGAATTTAGCTTGGAATCAAAGTTAAACTCAGTGGCTTAGAGTTTATAGGCTCTGAGATTCCCTTTTTCTGAACATTCATCCTTTCTTACAGCTATGATATCTCTTCTGTTCTCCATGACATTTCCAAGATAACTTCTGTTGGTTCTAGGTCATCTGTCAGTTCTTGTAGTACCCTATGACATGGTTCATTGGATTTGGTAAATTGTAATCCTCCAGGTTGACAGGATGCTTTCTTACTATCCCTATTCACCTTGGGTACCAATTCATTGTGGGCCACTTGTATTCTGTTTTTTTAGTCCAGTCCAAAGATCTCTCTCTCTCTCTCTCTCTCTCTCTCTCTCTCTCTCTCTCTCTCTCTCTCTCTCTCTCTGTCTCTCTCTATCTCTCTGTCTCTCCGTGTCTCTGTCTTTCTGTCTCTCTCTCTCTGTCTGTCTGTCTCTTTATCAAAAGACATGTGAAATAAAAAATGAGCAACTCTTCCCTCTCTCCAGCATTGGTTAACATTGCCTCATCTACTCCAAACATCACTCCTATCCTTTTCTTTAGATGCTTCTTCTCCACTATCTACCTAAGAAGAAAAGAAAGGAATCAAACCTTAAATTTCTTGTTATTCTGAGCTTTCCTTACTAGCCTCTGACCTTTGGCATTCCTGAAACTGTTCTTAAAAGACTGGGTCATATTTATCCTCTGTTATTACCTTGTGTTTTATATATGTGTGTATACATATATAATAAATAAAAACATATGTATAGAACACCCACATTCCCATATAGATACATAAAACATAAGATAATAATAGAGGATAAATATGGCCTAGTCATGTAAGAATAACCATACACATATGTATATATACACACATATGCACACATATTTGTATATTGTATATATACATGTATATGTATGTATATATAAATACATATATGTATACATCTTTTAAAATTCAAATTAGTTGCTGAGCTTCCTATGTATTTTGAGGTCTTGATTTGGCAGTGTGATAAAACTGGCCTCAGAGTAAAGACAGCCTTGGTTTAAAATCTCATCTCTGATAGGTACTGGTTGTATGGATCAGGAAAAGTAACTTAACTCATTATACTCCCAGGTAACTGTCTACAAGTCTAAGTTGTAAAGCAGGAGCCAATCTACATTGGTAGAGCATATTTCCTTTCTGAGATTTCCACAGACCAGTGAAATTACAGTTCCAGTACTTGAAAAAAACAGTATGAACTTTTCAGCCCAAATCTCTGAACTGGCAACTGATTTTCTTGCTCATTTCAGTTTTTGCCTGGACACATGCTGACATCAATCTGGCCCGGTCTCTTAATGTACTCTAATTTGCTTTCTCATTCAAACATTGCTTCATCAGGCCCAGGATTCTATTTCTCTGCTGTTTACCACCCTCTATCTACCCCTGTGTGGGTTTGCCAATCACTGACGTAGAAAAGGCTCTGCCCTGGGCAGAACAATGGGAAATGATGAAGAGAAAAGCAAGAAAAGAACTGAGGGCAAAACCATGGGTGACACACATTTCAAGGGTCTGGGGCACTAAAGAGTCAGAAAAATGTGATAAAGATGGGGGCAGAAGGAAAGAAAGGAACCAGAAAAATGTAGAGTCATTGAAGCCAAGAGAGACAATATTCAATGATTTCTAGTGTTATAAAGATGTGAAAAGGAATGAAGACTGATCAAGCCCCCCCACCCAAAGGCTACTGGGTTTGCCACTGAGGAGGTCACTGGAGATCTTTGGAGAGCAGTTTTAGTAGGATGGCTGGGATGGAGGCTAATTTTTTAAAAGTTGAGAAGTGGCTAATAATAATAGCTAAGATTTATATCACACATATTATGCGCTAGGCACTGTGCCAGGTGCTTTATCCTTATTATCTTATTACAATAATCCTGGAAAGTATATGCTATTCTTATCCTCATTTTACAGTTGAGGAAGCTGAAGCTAGGTGACCTGCCCAGGATCACACAGCTGCCAAGTGTTTGAGGCCAGATTTAAACTCCTGACTCCAGACTCAGAACTTCACCTACTCAGTCACCTCACAGCCTACTGATCCAAAAGAGAAGCTATCAGGTGTAGTTCTGCTATACACTTATCACTGGGCAACTGGGTTGCACAGGGCATGGAGTTTGAAGACTCATCTTCTTGAGTTCAAATCCTGCCTCTGACTCTTACTAGCTGTGTGACCCTGGGCAAGTCATTTAACCCTGTTTGCATCCATTTCCTCATCTGTGAAAATGAGCTGGAGAAGGAAATGGCAAAAAGCTCTTGTCATTGCTAAGAAGACCTCCAAATAAGCCCACAAAGAGTCAGACATGACTAAAAAACAACTCAGTTCTTATTACGCTATTCCTGGAATGCTGTGTTTAGTCCTGGAAACCTCATTTTAGAAAAGACAGATAAGTGAAATCATATCCAGAAGAATCTAATCAGGCTAGTGAAAAGACCAAACAGTATGCCACCTGAGGATCAGTTATAGGGTCTGTGGAAGTTTGACCCGGAGGAAAGAAGACTAAGCAGTAATATGATCATTGTCTTCAAGTGTCTGAAGAGCTGTCATATGGCAGAGTTCAAGTTGGCTCGAGAAAACTGAGCAAGAAGACAGTAGTGGTTGGATATTGCAAAAAGGAAGATTTAGGCTCACTTTTGCAAAGAAGCACTTTCTAATAATTAGACTTGTTCAAAAGTAGAATGAGTCACCTTAGAAGTAGTGGGCTCTCCCTCATTAGCAGCTTTGATGAGGAAGATAGATCCACACATTAAGGATGTTGTAAAAGAGGTTGGTTATTCCTTAAGTATGGGTTGGATGAGATGGTCCCCCAACTTCTAAATTCTCTGCTTCTATGTAAACAACTTTGTCATGAGATATGGTGGTAAAAGAGAAAAGACAATAGTTGGACATAGTAAATAGTTTGATTGAACTTTTTTGGTTTTAAGAATTAAGGAGATCTTTGCATTTTTGTATACAGATGGGAAAGAGTCAGGGGATATAAAGCACCTTTAAAAGACACCAAAAGGAGAGAAACTGGAAAAGGAAAGAGAGTAGGAAAAAGTGATAAATCTGCCAAGATAAGAAGTGGAAGAAATTAAACTATGGGAATTTTAACACTACATGACACATTAGGAAAAGACAACAAGACTGAACTGGACCCTAAATCATGGGGTTTAACTTCCTATAGATGGTAAACTCCTTGAACATGGGATCTGTCTGACCAAGCACTGACTCCAAGGACCTGTGAAGTTAATGTAATTCCAATCAGAGAGTCCTCAGATCTCCCAAGAGGAAGTTAGTTCAAAGAACAATCTCAGGATTTCATCAGTCTTTTAAAAAATAGAAAAGAGGCCATTTTATGATCTAATCCCTGGAGAGGCAAGAGGGGACTACTGGAGTTAATGTCAGGAGAGCAGGGAGGGTGGGAACCTGCTATTTATATTAGAAGAGCCAAAGGAAATCGATGATTATACTTCATTTCTTACCTTTTCTATAAAAAGCAATAACATTGGATGTTGTCATCTTGACCTTCACCAAAAAGAATGAAAGGTACTAAAGAAGTTGAGGCTACATTTCAAATATAACTAGCCTTGCCTTGGATTAGGGCAGAAGATTGCATCAACAGAACTTTGCTCTGAGGCAAGTGATTCAGCTGTTTGTCCATGCCTTCTCAGGCATTTATAATTGAAATTTACAGCTTTCTCTAGAAATGTACCTCCCTTGGGCCAAGGACCTTCTCTTTTGAACAGCATATAGTATTATTTCCTTTCCTCTTTCCCTAATTTCCTTCCTTGTTCCAGCCCTCCCTCCCTTCCTTCCTCCATTTTATCCACCTATATATGGAAATGTTGTGTGTGTGTGTGCATATGTTTTTGCTAAGAGTAAAAAGTGGAGACTCACTAGTCTCCCTCTAAATACCTTGTATATGTGTCTTGAATTCATTGCATATTAATTCTGTATATGTTATATATGTACATGCTGTCTTTCCTGATAGGCTATAATCTCCTTGAGGAGCTATTTTTGTCTTTGTATTCATAATACTTAACAGTGTTGATATACAGTAGGCACTTATACATGCCTGCTGATAAATTGTGTCATATATTTTTTCATGCTGAATCTAGTAAGAAATCAGATTTTTACAGGTACACATTAATTTTTGTCAAAACCAGTGGGATCTGGTGAGTCATTCAAGTAGTAGGTTATCTCATAATATCTGTTCTATGATGCCTAGAGGTATAAGTTAGGAGAGAAATGCCAAGTTGGTTTTTAATTTTTGGGTACGGTTGTGTGTATGTTATTGAATGTAAATAGAATATGACAAACTTTTTTAACCGTTAGTTTTATTTGTTCAGTTAGTAAGATGGCATAGGTGCTTATTAATGTAATACTTTGCCATTAGTATACATTTAATGAATGTTGGTTGAATTAAATTATTTAGTAGAAAGATCTGAGAAATTGAAAAGGAAGAGGAGATGAGGAAGGACTGATGGAAGAGGTAATATCTGATCTGGAGTTTAAAGAAAGAGATGAATTTTCTTAAAATTAAACAATTTAAGAAATGTTGAATTAGATGATGATACAGGTGGCACAGTGGATAGAGTGATGGGCCTGGAGTTAGGAAGAACTGAATGCAAATCTAGCCCCAGACACTTACTAGCTGTGTGACCTTGGAGAAGTCATTTGACCCTGTTTGTCTCAGTGTCCTCATCTGTAAAATGAGAAAAGGAAATGGCCACTCCACTAGCATTGTCAACAAAACCCCAAATGGGGTCATGAAGAGTAGGACAAGACTGAAAAATGACTAAACAACAAAAAAAGCAGCTAGTTTGGAATTCAGATAGAATATTATCATAGAAACTGTATATGTGGGTGACTTTTCTTTTTTTTCTTTTTTTTTAATTCTTCAGTGGCACAATTTTATCATCCTCTGCAGCATTTCTTATGCAATGGTTTCCAAGAATTTACAAAAAAATTAGAAACACAATAATAATATTCACAATATCATGAATTTAAAACATGAAACAAGACATTATTAATCAGATGACATCAAATCAGTCAAATGCATTTCCTGATTATCTAACATTAAAAATCATTCTTTTTATCACCTTTACCATTTTATGTTAATAATATTTAAAACTAAGGGCAACATGCAATTAAAGGAATAATAATAATTAATATTTACATGATGCTTACCATACGCCAGGTCTTGTGTTAGGCACTTCACAAGCATATGATTGTTGCAACAGCCCAAGGATGGGGATGCTATTTTTACCCCCTTTATAGATTAGCAAACTGAGGTAAATAAAGATAAGATTGCTCGCCTAAAATCATTCAGACACTAAATTTATAGAGATTAAGACTCTTTTTTTTTGCTTTCTAGTGTCTTTTATTATTTGCACTTAAAAATATTTTTTCCAATTACATATAAAGATAGTTTTCAACATTTTATTTTTGTAATATTTTGAGTTCCAAATTTTTCTCCATTCCCCCTCCCCAAGGCAGCAAGCAATCTGGTATAAATTATATGTGTACAATCATGTGTGGATTTTCATTTAAAGAATTTCTTTTCATTCTTTTTTGGGGGGTAGGGGAGTACGGGGGATGGCAAAAGTATCTAAACCTGTGATCTCACTGGTATAGAGAAGTAGATAAAATTGAATCTAAAGGTCAAGGGGGTGGGAGGGGTACACCTTGTTCATTAATAAATTTTTCAGCTAGAGCACTGAAAGCTTTTGTTACTCTGAGGTTTAAGAATAGTTTAATTTTACTTTCTCAGACTAACTCCTTTAGTGTTTTCATTATAGATCTTTTTTCCCCCTCACTTAAAAAAAGGTAAACAAAATTCATTCTCAATCAAAACCTTAACCCATTGCTAAATGCAATGTTTCTTGGTAATTCTTCAGAAAAAATAGGTAGGTAGGTAGATAGATAGATAGATAGATAGATAGATAGATAGATAGATAGATAGATAGATAGATAGATAGATAGAGATGATAGATAGATGATAGATAAATAGATAGATAGATAGATAGATAGATAGATAGATAGATAGATAGATAGATAGATAGATAGATAGATAGATAGATAGACAGACAGACAGAATACAACAGTTAAGTTTGTAAAATTGTGTTTAGGGATCTATTTTTTTTTTTGCTCCTCCCTTTTTTTCTCCTCTCTTTCCTAATTGACATTCTCAACCAGTAAGCTATAGATAAGTTCATATATAAGTAACGTTAACCCATTTGGACAAAAATTTTGCCTCCTCTTTCCCTCTCTCTCGCCATCTCTCTCTGTCTCTCTCTCTGTCTCTGTCTCTGTCTCTCTCTGTCTCTCTGTCTCTCTGTCTCTCTGTCTCTCTCTCTCTCTCTCTCTGTCTCTCTCTCTCTCTCTGTCTCTCTCTCTCTCTCTCTCTCTGTCTCTCTCTCTCTCTCTCTCTGTCACACACACACACACACACACACACACACACACACAAATGCAGCATAATCTTCAGTCAAGTCTAATGTATAGGATTCACTGTGTACTGTGTTGTTGCCCAGCTCTGTTTGTGATTTCTCTGCTGTTGCTCTACTCCCCCTGTTTATCCGTAGGAGGAATGTTTATGGTTGAAAAGTTCTCAGGGTAGCTCCCTGAGTTTTCCAAGGAATAGCTGCTACAGAAAACCCACAACTACTTAAATAATAAATATGCTACCTGGCACCAAGCCAATGCTCAGAGTCAGGAAACCTTAGTTCCTTTTTCTGGCTATGACTTGTATGGAAGCTGGGGACATGTTGATGAGGTTTCCTCTTCCTCTCTCTGTATGTTTAAGTGCAGTAAATACTTATCTCCAAGATATTTAGCTAGGATGTGATGTAGTGAAGACTGAAGAGATCTGGAGGTAATGTCAATCTGTGTACATTTTCAAGACTCCTTGTGAACCTTTAGGGCTAAAGTTAGCCTGGCTCATTATCCAAGATTTACATGTCATCATTGGTGATCTAGAGAAGAACTGAGGTATAGTGGAAAGACCATTAGGCTAGGGCACAAAGAAATTAAGTTCTACTTCTGGATATTTATTACTGGTACAATACAACAGAAAGAACACTACCCTTGGAATGAAGAGACGCTAGATTCAAATCTTACTTTAATTATAGATCACTTA
Source organism: Petaurus breviceps papuanus (assembly GCF_028583685.1). NCBI lineage: Eukaryota > Metazoa > Chordata > Mammalia > Diprotodontia > Petauridae > Petaurus > Petaurus breviceps. The sequence goes on along the minus strand of NW_027187299.1, from coordinate 2,339,410 downwards.
TGCAACCTTGGGTAGAGTCAAATGATTTTCCTAGACCTCAGCTTTCTTCTCTTTAATATAGGGGGGTTTGACTCAATGGGCTCTGAGTTCTTTTGTAATGTTAATAGGATATAAGATTTTCCCCACCCATTAATAGGACTCATATAGAGCCCATTAAGGGAAGCTTGCTTAGGGGAAGCTTGCTTGTTGGAAGGCTTTCACACCTTTTGTTAATTTCTAATTAGGCACACTGAGTCATGAGGGTTTTGATGCCCTCTGGCTCTAAAAATAGCCATATACTCCTAAGGTTAGCATTTTGCTTTGAAGGCTCACTCATTGGAAGAGTGTTCCTGTGATTTGGCCAGATGAGATTCTGGGGAGCAGTAAAGGAGCCCCCTGGCTTTGAAAAACCCAGATGTTGGTGCTTCTCCCTCTAGTAACTATGTATGTGTCATCTTGATCAGACAGTTGGATCTGTCTACTGATCTGTGCTAATTTCTCAGACAGTTAGAAACCCTGTATGTTGGTCTTTATTTCTCTGCTTGTATTTTCTCTTAAGTTCAGGGTGCTGACTTTTCTCCTGAAATTGTGAATATAACTAAAAAAAATTGTTATCCCTTAAACAGTAAAACAGATCTAAGAACCGTGTTCTTAACCATCCTGGGTATGCCAGTGTGGTTGCCATTATACCTTCCAGCTCTAGAGATATTATCCTATGAATAAGTTTTGTGACTTTGAGAAAACTCCTCCGATTCTGTACTTTACTTTCATTACCTAAAAATGGAGTGGTTGATCTAAATGATCAGTATGATACAGTCAAAAAAAATCATTGGATCTATTTTTAGAAGATAAGGTTCATTTCCTATTTCTATCCCTACATACATGATATTGAACAAGTCACTTAACCTCTATGGAACTCAGTTTCTTGTTCTGTAAAATAAGAGCATTAGATCGACTCCTTTAAGATCTTGCTCTTGCTCAGTAGTTTCAGTTGTGTCTGACTCTCTGTGATACCATTTGGGGTTCTTCTGGCAAAGATACTGGAGTGGCTTGCCATTTGTTTTCCATATCATTTTACAGATGAGGAAATCAAAGCAAACAGCATTAAATTACTTGCCCAGGGTCACACAACTAGTAACTGTCTGAGGCTGGATTTGAATTCATGTATTTCTGACTCTAGGCCTGGTTCTTTATCCACTATTCCACTTAGTCGCCCCTTAAGATTCTCACTCTATCTCTAAATTAACAGTTTTATGATTTTATGGTCCTAGAATTACAGAACTTGAAAGAGAAGTGTGGCAGGTGGAAGAAGAAATGACTGAGGAAAACAAAGGTATGATCTTCTAAGCATATTGATTTATTAAGCAATACATGCCAGTTGCCTAACAAATTGGGACCAGGCCCATTCCTTAACTTAGGACTGACCCTGAATACTAGGGGAGGCAGACTTTTATACAATTTTATTTTTAATACAATTTAAAATTTATAAAATTTTATACAATTTTAAAAACAATTAATCAAATAAGACCAAATGATAAAAAGGAAACAGTACAACATTAGGTAATCTGATTTCTAATTGGATGAAAGATTAGAGATTTTCCAAGTTGGAAGGGGAAAGCAAACAGTTGCATTTCCCTGAATTCAGAAAAAGGAGGTGTCCCACTCTCTAAATATCAGTAAACAATGAAGGGAACATGGAAACAATAACTGATTGACAGTTTGGGACCTGTTTTCAGATAAGATGCATGGGTTGCTTGAGAAGTACAATTGTGAAAAATTCCTTGCAGGAATCTTTGGATCTGACTGAGTTTCTGGTCAGCATAACCTAGAGCTTTAGTTTAGTTTACTTTAGTCACAGGACAATCAATTTCCTTTAAGTTAGGGGTCTCTAAGCAATAGATAGAAGTGGTCTAGTTTTTCAGTCACACAATGGTAGGTTTAAACAATGCAAGAAAGTTTTCTCCCAATTCCTACAATTGTATAACGTATTCTCACAAGACAGATATTGGATTAGCCCCATAATTATGTAGAAATTAAACTATCTCTAGAGCAAGATAGAGTCTTTGTGGTTCACTCAATTCTCAAAATTAACCACTTACTGTCCAAATCCCTTTAATTCCCTCAGTAGGAAGGGACTTCAATGGCTACTTAGTCCAATTCATATGTGAAAAGAATCCCTACTATAATCTACTTGAGAAATGTTCTCAAACTCTGCTTGAAGATCTCCAAGAAATGGGAACTTGCCACCGCTAGAACCAGTCCTTTCCACTTTATTGTTAGGAAATATTTATTAGCCTCATTTTGCCCTTTTGAAGTTTCTACCCAGTGCTCCTATTTCTTCCCTGTGGTCAAAAAGAACAAGTCTACACAATTTTCTACATGATAGTCCATCAGATACTTGAAGACAACTATCCTGGCCCCATTGAATCTTTTCTTCACCGGGTTAAATGTCTCTAGTTCATTCCTCTGATCCTTTGATCCCAAGGACTTAAGGCCCTTCAAGGTCCTAGTTACCATCCTGTGACTTCTCCCCAGCTTTGTACTGTCCTTATACTGTGGACATAGTCTAAGCTAAAACAATACTTCAGATAAAGTCTTATGAGGAAAGAGTACAGTGGGACTATCATCTCCCTTTTCCTACCTTAAGCTATTTTATAATACTAATATATCCATTAGCTATTTTGGCTATTATATCACACTGCTGATTCATGTCAAGCTTGTAGTCCACCAAAATCCATAGATCTGTCTCAATATGACTGCTACCTAACCATGTCATTCTCATCTTCTACATGTGAAACTGACTTTTTGTGCCAAAGTGCTAAATATTATCTTTATCTCTACTGAATTTCAGCTTTTTAGATTTAGCCCAATGCCTTCCAGGGGTGGAAAGCCTGGGACTTCAAGGTTACATGTGACCTCAAGGCCCTAGGTTCCCCACCCTTGCTCTAACCCATCAAGAACCTTTTTGTATCCTAACTCAGTCATCATTTGCATTAGCTCATCCTCTCAGGTTTGTGCCATCTCCCCATTTACTCATTATACACCATCCAGGGACTTTACTCAAATCATCAATAAAAATATTAAACAATATAAGACTAAGCACCAAGATCTGGGGTACTCCCCAGGACACCTCCTACCATGGTGAAATTGAATTGTGGAAGCCATGAATCCAGCTAACCAATCAGTTTGGAATCCATTTGGTTTATTTTTGTCATTTTCGTGTCTCTCAATCTCCTCCACAAGAATAGTATGAAATACTTTCTCAAAGGCTTAGCTAAAATCTAGGTAAATTCTATCCACAGCATTCTCCTCATCTGCTAGCTTAGTAATCCTTTCTAAAAACAGACATGAGGTTAGTATGGCATGACCTCTTCTCAATGAGCCAGGCCAGCTCTTTGTAATCACTGCTTTCCTTTCTAGATGTTTGCCAACCATCTTTAAAATGATCTCTTCTAGAATTATCTCAGGAATAATGAAGTCCTGATTACTGGTCTATAGTTTTGCAAACTCTGTCCACTTCCCTTAATTTTTTTTTTGATTGAGAAATTTGCCTTTCTCCAATTTTGTTCAACTTCTCCCAATTTTGCATTGATATTTCAGATATTAATGAGAGTAGTTCTGCAGTCATATGTGTCACTTCTTTTAGAACTTGAGAATGTAATTTATATTGCCAAGGGACTTCAATTCATCAAGGGAAATTAGGTGCTCTCTTCCTATGTCCTTCCTTATTTGAGGTATCAGTTAACTACCAGTTACTTACTGTTCTTTTATTTTAAGTGCAGAGATCATTCTCCTTGGTAGAGAAAACAGAAATAAGAGTTTAGATATCAGTAATCACCATCCCATCAACCCCAAGCAAGAGTCCTATTCCTTCTTTGATCCTCCCTTTTCTCCCAAATAGCTAAACCAAACTAAATCCTGAATCACCAAATCAATGTGGGTAGCAGCTACATGTTAGGTAAATTATCTTATTTTATACTTTCTATTCTTCCCAAAATATGATCTGAAGGGAAGAGGCCATTTCATGAAACCAATTCTTGCCCTCCTGATAACTTAAGTGATCATTCAGCCTTTGCTTGAAGACATTCAATGATCTATAGCCCACTGCCTCCAAAGGTAGCTCATTCTACTTATAGATAACTCATTGTTTCAAAATATTTCCTTACTTTAGGCTCAAATTTGCTTCTTTGTAACTTTATCACATATAGGGGAGAGGGCAGTGAACCGAGGATCAGGAAGACCTGAGTTCAAATCTAGACTCAAATACTTACTCAGCTATGAAACCATGGGCAAATCACTTAAACTCTCTGTATCTTACTTGGGACAATGATAACATTTACTCTCAGGGTTCTTGTAAAGATCAAATGAGTTAACAAAGTAAAAAGATTTTGCAAACCTTTAAGCATTATATAAATAATAACTATCATTTGTTTCTTAGTGTGCTAGCTTTCCAAGAGATGATTGTCTTCATAAAGACAAGAATACTGCCTTAAGGAGCTATGATGAAAGTTTTCTATTTTCTCAACTTATACATTTTGCAAGCAATTCCATATCAGCATAAACAGATTACCCAATACCCTGTACACATCTGTTTTTGCCTTTATCTGAAGTAGATTAGGGCCGTTTTAAGAATGGTAATCCCCTATTTTTGCTTCTCATTCATGACACTGACTTCATTGTCATCATCATCATTACCTCCAAACTCCATGGAATGAAAAGTTTTCAAAATATAAAGTTCCAGGAGAGGAAATCAAACTCATGCAGAAACAAGAAATCTTATTTCTGTCACCCTAATTGTGACTAGAGATGTCCCAAACATGATTTCAATGAATCTATATGTGATTCTTTTATTTAATAACAAAAAGTAACAATTTTACTCACATGTATAGCAGTCAGGAGAACAGCAAAAGAATAAGACATATAATCTCTTCCAGAACTGTTTCTCTCTTCATCAATTTGCTAAAATGAAAAAGAATGAGATAACAATAATAGTCATCATTTTTCTGCTACAAGAGTTGTCTTAAAGTTGCTTTCAGTGAATTTACAGCAGATGAATCCCAATATTTTTATTAAATCATTTTCTTAAAAACCATTATATCCACCTATTCAAACAGTCCACCTAACATTAAACATAATAGAATTTGAGGATCATTCTAGCTATCAAACATAAGAGGAGGGGGTGGCTAGGTAGCACAGTGAATAGAGCAATGGCCCTGGAGTCAGGAGGACCTGAGTTCAAATCCGGCCTCATACACTTAACATTTACTAGCCATGTGACCTTGGGGAAGTCACTTAACCCCAATTACCCTACCTTCCCCCTGCAAAAAAAAAAGGCAAAAAAAACATAAGAGGAGAAAAATGAGAATGATAATAACTAATATTTACATGACCCTTAAAGTTTGCAAAGCATTTTGCATACATTATTTCAAAAAGCATTTGTTAGCCACTTATTTGTATATAACCTACTGATAGATCCTTCCTTGCAGATCCAAAATTATGTGAATTTATTCTAGAAATGTGATTGACTACTTTCTTCTTCCATATAGTAAGCTCCCACTGCTCTGACCACACTGTCAGTACTCACTACCACCACCTGGTGGCAGCAAAATAAAGACCCATCTTGAGAACTTGATCAGTACCTCAAAACCAAGTCTTGGGTACTGACTGTAGGTCCCAGAACCTTTCTTTCATGGAATATCCTTATTTATCTAATTGTTTTATTAAAGCTACACAGCTCCTGCTAAAAGTAATGGGGAATGGGTTTGCTGAACATGCATATCCCTTGGACTTGTCCTTCGTATATAATGACAGTTGAGTAAACCACATTCCCAATTGCTTCCCTGTCCATGACACTCACAGGCACAAGCTTTTACCTCAAAGTGTCGCTCAAATATCATTTCTAAGTTAGTAAATCCTGTTTATTATCTTCTTATTCATATAAGTGTTATGATTTAAGAAAGTCCTAGTTTATGATCATATATACTTAAAGCTTGAATGATATTTAGAGGTCATAGAAACCAGGAGATCATGTGATTTACCCAGGGTCATATAGATAATGTTTGAAGAAGGATTCTTTGAAGTAAGTTCAGTGTTCTGTTCATTATTTCATTCTCTCTCTCAACCTAGACTCCCACTGACAGCTCATCAAATTCTTGCTGCATTTACACATCAAGAGATTTAGTTCATCATCTGTCAGTCTTCAGCTGGTCTTCTCTGATTTGTTATTTCTATAGCCTTCTTGTGTCTATCTATCTCCTCTTCCTGGCAAAATCCAAATGTTGGTTTTAAGGAGAAAGAATCCTATTTCCCTTTCCATCTTTTTAACCCCTTTCTATATCCTTGAGATAATGTTTTTATAATAATAAATTCTCAAAAGAAAACTAGCAAGGTTGTTAAATAACAAAAATGACTCAAAAAGCTTTGATTTTTCTGGTCAGTGGGTTCTTTTCTCTACAGATGCCTTTTAGCTCTGGAGAGATAGAACATTGGGATGGGGGGCACAGGAGAGACGAGGATGACTGGGTATAAAGCCACACACAAGCAGCTTTCCAGAGGTGTTGCTTTGAACAGCTTCAAGGTTCTGATTACATAGTGTAGCAAACTCTCTATTTATTCTATAACAAATAAGAGCTAAACATTCATAGAAAATCAAAATGCAGCATTCATAATGTTACAGATAAACAACTTATCACTAAAGTGGCCACATAGTTTTCACCAAAGTGGTCCCATAGTTTTCAACAAAGTACAATCATTTAGTAACTCAATCATTCAATCATCCTTAAGGAGGCTTGTCTCCTTAAGGGACACAGAGTACAAAAGTCAAAGTCCTCCACCCATAGGGTGAAATTAAGTTACAACTTCAACAGTCACTACTCAGTACCCTCTTAAGGGGTAGTGGAAGGTACAAAATCCATCCACCCCTAGGTCACAATTAAGTTACAATTTCATCAGTCACTACTCAGTACCCTATTTCATCAGTTGCTACTCGAACAATGTCATCAATCACTACTCAGTACCCATGGAGGGGTCTTTTCATCTTGATTTGAGGCAGGTTATCAGCTTCCATGGTCTCTTTTCTGTGGTCCCAGCTCCCACCCAAATCTAAACAACTGCCCCCTGAGTTCAAAGGCAGACAGCTCCCAGTTGCTTGTCCAGCTCTCTGTGCAGTTCCTGCTCCATATTGAAGCTCACTATGTCCAGTCCACCTCAAATATCTCACAGTCTCTGTTCCTGGGAAGACAAGGCTTAACGAAACCACAGTAACATTCAGGCACATTAATAAAGTCACAACAACATTCGTTCAAAGTACCAGCACCACAGCCATGCTTCCTCAGTCTTTGGCAGCTCTGGCTGGCTCTCAAAAGTCTTTGGCAGCTCCAGCACCACAAGTTTGTATTCTGCCACCAATAGTTTGAGATTTGCCACCTCAAGTTTCTTTCTCAAAATCAAAATCACTTTACCCAGTCTCCACGTGGCTTACTCCAAGAAGTTCTGCCTCAGTTCTCAATTCTCATTTCTCTTCTCAGTTCATCTCAATCCTCAATCCAGTCTTCAGTCCAGCAGTAGCAGCCCAGCTGCCACGATGCTTATCCCAAGAAGTTCTGTCTCTCCCAGCTAGGGCTTTTCCTTATATAAGGTATTAACTTCTTCCTTTTCAGCCCCTTCCTATTACATGAGCAACATGGATTCATACCTTGTTTATTTACAGAGGCTTAATTTTAAACTAAGTGCTAAGTACCTGTTAGCTTGGCAATACAAAGCAATCTTCAAATTTCATTACTGTTACACTGGGTTTGATCTATTCTGTTTCACATTCAGGGGTGAGAGGTTTAAAAAAGGATCATGAGCTTTCCTTCTAGAATGATGAGTCTTGTTCATGAGAAAAATAAAGAGATAGAGACCCAGGATAGATGGTATTATCTAGTTATAAAGATTATACAATTAGAGCTCTAGGGCTTGACTATTCTAGAGTATGGTCAGAGTACAGGAGAATGAAGAATGCCAATAAGACAGACATGTTTCATGACTTTATGGAAAGAAGAGGAATACATACAGGTTCGTGTATATATGGAAGAAGGAATTTTGAATTTAGTCAGAGGACCTGGTTTAAATCCCAGCTCTTCTTACTAGTAGTATTACTTAAGTTGCTTAACCTTTCTAGGGCTCAGTTTCTTTATGTATAAAACAAGGCTGTTGGTGATATCTAATGCACCTTCCAGCCACAACTCCATGACCATGGAGATTGGATGTGAGGGAGGGAACTTCCATTTTAGAGGTATTCATTATGGTGGATTGAATTGAATCAATTGCCCTAATATTCTTATAGGGCACTATTCATTTGATATTCACCATTATGAGATTTGCACTGACATTGCAGTAGATGATAGTTTTATAGCCAGTACCTCATTCACTAGTGCAGAAACTACTATATTTTTTAGTGGCATTCAGGATGGCAAATTGAATTAGGAAAGGGGGATAAGGAAAATAAGCATTTATGCAGCACCTATTATGCACCAGATACTGTACTGAGCACTTTATATGATCTCATTTGATCTTCACAACAACCTTGTGAGGCAAGTGCTGTTGTTATCCCCATTCTATAGTTGAGGCAAGCAGAGGGTAAGTGACTTGTTGGGAGTCATATGGCTAGTAAATGTCAGGTCAGATTTGAATTCAGGTCTTTATAACTTTAGGTCTGACGCTCTATCCACTGCACCATCTAGCAGCCTCAAAATTTTGAGTGCCCTAATATTCTTATCAACTACTGTTTATTTGATTCCCACCATTATATCTGACATCATCTTTGCACTGGGTAGTAGTTTTATAAGTAGCACCTCATTTGCCTATGTAGAGGCTACCATTTTCCCTCACTTCAAAGAGAGTTTGCTAAAAATATTCCATTGGTCCTGTTTCATAGTAATTATGTGGAAAGTTTCATGCAAATCAGAAGGAAATGCTATTTATCTTAGAAATGCTAGCAAAAGCTGGTCCCTCTTTATCTTAGTAAAGCAGTGAAACAACTGGGGGATATATAATGGCTAAAGGGCTGTCCTTGAGAAAACTCAACAGTACTGTGAATCCAATTTTACTTCACAGAGTGGATCCTTCGGGATATCAAATGTACTTGAATTTTTAGTTAGGAAGTATTTTACCAGTATAAATAAATTGTGTCTGTGTTTCTGGGGCAAGCAATAGACTGAGGATTTGGGGACTCCCAAGGTCACATTTCTCAGCCTTATCAATGATTTATAGTCTGACTTTGGGGACATTTTGTACATTACCTCAGTTTTCTTCGGTAAAAAAAAATGAAGGGCAGTCATTCACTTTAAATAGATAAGGAATAAGTTCAAGTTTTATTTTTAAATCTCTGCAAATAGAAAAAATATATATATGACATTAACAACAAACCTAAACTTAACTGTTCCAGAGTCCAAAAAAGTCCCAGATTTCTAGAATGACCAGGTTCTGATGGCATCTATAATCACCTCAAAACTAACTTAAATTTTGTAGTAATGTAAAATGTAGTGATTTTATTTTTACACTTTATAAAGTTAATAGATATTAAATAAATGCTTATATCTTTCCTTGCTGAGTCTTGACTACTTTTATTTTTACCTCTTTTCTCTTTGAACCCATTCAATTGATTTTACAAAGTCAAACTTCTCCTCTTTTCACTCATCTATTTAACACTGATATCTAAACGCATGAGACTGTTTGACCCTCAGCTTCAGCTCAAAAAGGATCAAAGCATGGAACAGGAGGCAGACAGTGAAGTCAGAATTCTTACACCAAAAGCTTCCAAGAAAAATATGAGCTGGTTACAGGCCATAGAGGAGCTTAAAAGGAATTTTGAAAACCACATAAGATAAGTGGATGAAAGATTGGGGAGAGAAATGAGAATGATGAAAGAAAATTATTAAATGAGAGTCAACAACCTGACTGAAGAAAATAATACCTTAAAAAATAGACTAACTCAAATGGCAAAAGAGGCTCAAAAAGGCAGTGAGGAGAAGAATGCCCTAAAAAGCCATATTTGCCAGATAGAAAAAGAATCTCAAAAGCTCACTGAAGAGAATCATTCCTTCAGAATTAGATTGGAGCATATGGAAGCTAGTGACTTTATGAGAAATCAAGATACTATTAAACAAATCCAAACAAATGAAAAAAATAGAAGGCAATGTGAAATATCTAATTGGAAAAACCACTGACCTGGAAAATAGATCCAGGAGAGATAATTTAAAAATTATTGGACTACCTGAAAGCCATGATCAAAAAGGGAACCTAGAAATCATCCTCCAAGAAATTCTCAAGGAAAATTTCCCTGTTGTTTTAGAACCAGAGGGCAAAATAGACATTGAAAGAATCCACCAATCACCTCCTGAAAAAGATCCCAAAAAGAAAACTCCTAGGAATATTATACCCAGGTTCTGGTGTTCCCAGATCAAGGAGAAAATATTATGAGTAACCAGGAAGAAACAATTTGAATATTATGGAAAGCACAATCAGGATAACACAGGATCTGGCAGCTTCCATACTGAGGGATCGAAGGGCTTGGCATATGACATTCCAGAGGTCCAAGGAACTGGGATTAAAACCAAAAATCATCTACCCAACAAAACTGAGTATCACATTTCAGGGGAAAATATGGTCATTCAGTGGAATAGAGAACTTTCAAGCATTCTTGATGAAAAAAACAGAATTGAATAGAAAATTTGACATTCAGATACAAGAAGCAAGAAAAGCATGAGAAGGTAAACAGGGAAAAAAAATCACAAGGAACTTATCAAAGTTTAACTATTTACATCCCTACAAGGGAAAATGATAATTGTAACTAATGAAACTTTTCTCAGTATAAGAATAGTTGAAGGGAATAGAAATGTACATATATATATACATACATACATACATATACACATACATACATATATACACATGCATACATACATATACACATACATATATATACACATACATACATATATGTCTATATAGGAGGGGATACGGGCATATGAATACATATGTGAATGTGTCTATATATGTATACAGGTATACTCAGAGGGCACAGGACCAATTTAATAGGAAGGGATGATACTTTAAAGATGCTATTAGAGGTGAGAGAGGAATATAATGAGAAGAGATGGGGAGAGACAGAATGGGGTAAACTATCTCATATAGAAGAGTCAAAGGAAAATGGTTACAATGGAGGGGAAGAACAGGAAGGTAAAAGGGAATGGGTTTACCTTGTTCTCATTGAATTTGGCTTAGGGAGGAAATGACACACACACTAAATAGAGTATCTCACCTACAGGAGAGTAGGGGGGAAGGGAATGAGACGGGGATGTTGGAAGGGAGGGTAGGCTGGGGGGGGAGGGAAGTTGGAAGCACCCACTTTTGAAAAGGGACAGGATTAAAGTAGAGAATAGAACAAGTGGGAGGTGAGATAGGAGGGAGGGAAATGTAGTCAGTCTTTTACAATATATCCACTATGGAAATATTTTACACAGCTACACATGTACAACCTATACTGAATTGCTTATCTTCCCAGTAAGGATGAGTGACAAAGGGAGGAAGGGAATGAATCTGGAAATCAAAGTTTTAAAATCAAATGTTTAAATATATATATATATAAACTATTATTAATATTATTTTACATATAACTGGGAAATAACACATATAGTCATTGGGGCATAGAGATCCACTGTGCCCTACTGGAAAGTTGGAGGGGGTATGGGAGAAGATATGGGAGAGAGCAGATTGGAGGAGGGGATATCCAGTGGGATCGCTATTTTGGGGTGGTGGGTAAGGGGAAAATGGGGAGAAAATTTGTGATTCAAAATCTTGCAAAAATGAATGATGTAAACTAGAACTTAGTAAAGCATTTGATTAAAAAAAAAGAAATCCTGTCACTAAAGTATATAAAACTGTGCATATTCTTTGAACCAATAATACCACTACTTCGTCTGTATTTCAAAGAGTTTTTTAAAAAAAGACAAAGAATTGGACATCGAGGAGATGGTCGTCAATTGGGGAAAAGCTGAATAAGTTGTGATATATAACTGTGATGAAATACTATTGTACTATAAGAAATGATGAGCAGGATGATCTCAGAAAAAATCTAGAGAGATTTACATGAGCTGATACAAAATGAAATGAGCAGAACCAGGAGAACGTTGTATACAGAACAGCAACATTGTATGATGATCGACTCTGAATGACTGAACTATTCTCAACAATACAATTATCCAAGAAAATTCCAAAGGAATTGTGAAGAAAAATGCTTTCCACCTACAGAGAAAGAAACAATGGAGTCTGAATTCAGATAGAAGCATACTTTTTTGCCTTCTTTATTTTTCTTGGGTTTTTTGGTCTGTTTTCTTTCACATAACTAATATAGGAATCTGTTTTGCATGACTGCACATGTATAACCTATATTAAATTGCTTGTCTTTTCAAGTATGAGGGAGGGCAGAGAGGGAGAGAATTTGGAACTCAAATTTTTTAATGAAATTTTAAAATTATTTTTCATATAATTTGGAAAAATATCTTAAAAAAGAAATCCTATCATTGACTTCCCAGAGTTAATCACAAGGGACAGAGCTTTCTTTTTTTTTTTTTACTTTAATTTATTAATTTGTTTGTTTCCTTTTAGTTTACAGGATTCAATTCCACAATTCTTTGAATTTCACATTTTGTCCCCCTCCCTCCCCTTCCCCCCCATGGCGTCTTATAATCAAGTATAGGATCTGTAAATACTTTCACATTATAAAAATGGTCAGGTTATAAGGATAGATTGTGCCAGCTGGAATGAAAAATGGTAAAGAGGACATAAGATCAAATAAGAGAACGAAAAAGATCAGGTATTTTGCTTCCACCTGGATATAAATTTAGTTCTTTCTAGTTCTTTCTCTGGATGCACGTTTTTCTCTCCATCATGCGTCTTTTGGGATTGACTTATATCCCTGCATTGTTGAGAAGAGTCCAGTCTATCAAAGTTGGTCATCACACATACGTTGTGTCTGTAATTGTGTACAAATTCCTCCTGGTTCTACTCTTCTCACTCAGCATCAGTTCTTTTAAGCCTCTCCAGGTAAATATGAAGACCGCCTACTCCCCATTTCTTATAGCGCAATAGTATTCCATAACATGCATATACCACAACTTGTTCAGCCATTCCCCAATTGATGGGCACCCCCTTAATTTCCAATTCTTTGCCACAACAAAAAGAGCTGCTATAAACATTTTTGTACATATGGGTCTTTCTCCCATTTCTATGATCTCTTTTGGATATAAGCCTAGGAGTGGTATTGCTGGATCAAAGGGTATGAAAGTATTTATAGCCCTTTGGGCATAATTCCAGATTGCTCTCCAGAAAGGCTGCATCAGTTCACAACTCCACCAACAATGCATTAGTGTTCCAGTTTGCCCACATCCTCTCCAGCATTTGTCATTTTCCTGTTTGGGACAGAGCTTTCTTATAGAGCCAGCAAAATCCTACCTCTTCCCAATGTTTCTTTAACTCTTCCTATGGCTGTCTTCTCTAGCATTTGCTTGATTCAGATCCTTATCCCCATAACATAAGCCTGGGGAAGGAAACTCTTTGCTTCTGAGAGCATCAAACACTAGTTTGTCTTTCTCATTCATTCTTCTGAAAATGCTAGTCTAGGTAGGCACCTAGGTGGCACAGTGGACATATGTGGGACTGGGAGTTAGAAGACCTGAGTTTAAATCTTGCTTCAGACACTAACTAGCTGTGTAACCTTGAGAAAGTTGCTTAACTTCTCTCACCCTTAGCTTCCCCACATACAAAATAGAGATAAAGATATCACTATTTCACTGGGTTATTGTTGTTGTTCATCCTTCATTTTTGAAGAGGATCAATGACTCACTAGGCAATGTCTTGACTTGTACATGGATTGGATTTAAGTGAAGCAGAGTTGAACAAAGTTGTCAGCTTCACTCTCTCTCAGAATCATCCAAGTGCAGGGACAAGACAAAAAGGCAATGGCCCAGGATGCAGTGGATGACCTTGGAGTCTTCGATGACTGACCAAACTCTAATGGCCCCACAGCACTTGTTTTAGCCTCCTTCATGGCTGTTGGAAAAAATCATTCTCATTTTCCCATTCTGCCATGGGTAAGTCTTCACATGCCTGGGGCGGACATTCCCCTAACTCATTGACAGGTTTGAGATCTGGTGGTTACCTTCAACCTGGTTTAACCTATCTGCCGAAGTGGTTGTAAGAAGAGCAAATAATGAGAGAATAAACATAAAGTACTTTGTAACCTTTAAAGTACTATATAAATTCTAGTTATTAATATTCCTATGCTCTTGACAATATTAGCCTGGTAGGCATTTTCCCCCAACGTAGCCATAAATTGATAAGGTCTTTTGCTTTCCAGCAGTTCCATGTTCTTAGACTTGTGTCTTAGTCTCATGTCTCATGGCACTCAACACTACTAAATTATTAACTGTTGTTCTCACATCAGTCAGAAAAGGCACAGTAAAGATTTTTAGCCTTAGAGGTTGGAAGAGAACCAAGGAATTTTCTAGCCAATAACCCAGATGGGAAGGATTCTTTCTGTCATGTAATAGGACTATATGCCTAAAGATCATATAGCAATCAAAGTTTAATTGTGTAATTCTTACTTGTACTTCACCCTTACCTTATGAATATGAAATTCTACTTGATATCATCTTTTCTATATAAAAATAAGTTAAAACGTTTGCATTCTCCAACTTCTGCTAACTCTGCCAACTTCAATATAGAATCTCTGTCAATCCATCCACACTTGCTTTACTTCTGGTTGTCCTCAGGCAACAAAGTCCCACATCATGGCCTTGGAAAACTGAGGAATATTTATAAAGCTTTCCAAAATGCAAGATTTATTTATATTAACTTGATAACTCTTTTATCCTAAGGGTGACTTTAGAAAACAGATTCTTTTAGGATTTCTATAATGAACATTTGTCCATTTCTCTGAAAAGATCATTGAATTCCTTAGAATCTCGGAAACTTTATGTTAAAAAATCACAAAACTGGATGAAGCAATACTGTTTTCAGTGTGATAAAATGTTTTCTGGTTTGCTATGGCCAATGAATTCATCACTTGATTGCTAATCTATTAGTGATGAACTTAGGCAGGTTGTCAGACAGGAGACAGTCTGTTATCAAGATCACATTCACAGCTTTTACAACTTGGTAAAACCTGTCAGGGCTTATAATTCACTGACATAGCCCTGGAACC
The DNA here is from genome assembly GCF_028583685.1 of Petaurus breviceps papuanus. NCBI lineage: Eukaryota > Metazoa > Chordata > Mammalia > Diprotodontia > Petauridae > Petaurus > Petaurus breviceps. The sequence continues at coordinate 2,324,187 of NW_027187299.1, read as the reverse complement.
CATGATCACCTTCATGCTATGATAAGGCATTGAAATGGGATTTTTTGGAGGGCGCAACCCATTGGGTAGATATATTTCACTAGAAAAAAATGTCAAATTTGGAGTCAGAGGCTCTGAGTTCAGAATTTGCCTCCACTCCTGATTTGCACAAGTCATGTCACCATTCTGGGCCTCAGTCTCCTCATTGGTAAAATGACAGGGTTGACTTGGATGGTTTCTAAGTCTTATTCAAGCTCTAAAACTAAGATTCCATGATCAACTATGAGGGATCTATGGGAAAAGCTGGACAAGTATTTCATAAAATGAGAGGGCAAGGCTGGGTTGTAACTAGATTCAACAACATTTAATGAGAACCTTCTACACATAAGGCACTGTGTTGGTGTGTAGGTTCAACCTTGTTTCCCCCTACCAGTGAATCCTAATTACCTGCAGGATTGAATATAAAATTCTATTTGGCTTTTAATATGGTTTACAAACTGGCCCCTCTCCTACAATGCAATGTCGTTGATCTTCTCGCTGTTCCTCACACATGACACTCCATCACCCATCTCTGTGCCTTTTCAGTGACTCTCCCCCATGTCTGCAATATTTTCACTCTTCCCTTCTTTCGTCGCACTTCCCTGGATTCCTTCAAGACTTAGTTCAAAACCTACGTTCCATAGCATGCCTTTGCCTGGTGCCTTCCCAACCCTTATCCCACCTTCACTATTGGTGACTTCTTTTTGAGATTTGAGATTACCTTTCATTTTATACTGCATGGATAGATAGATATAGATCTATAGATAAACATATAAGTGTGTATGATACAGAGATATAGGCATAAAGAGGTATTATTGAGAGGTGTATACTGAGGTATGCTTACATGTATATATAAAGAGGTGTATATTGAGAGAGACTATAGGTATATACACCTATCTATAGAAAGAGATATACATGTGTTTATATATAGAGAGAGTGTGTGTGTGCATGTGTGTGCGCGCGCGCGCGCGTGTGTGTGTGTGTGTGTGTGTGTAGAGAGAGGGGGAAAGAGAGGGAGGGGGCACCAGAGGCAGGCAGACAGGGAGAAAGTGAGAGAGAGAGAGAGAGAGAGAGAGACAGAGAGAGAGAGAGAGAGAGACAGAGACAGAGACAGAGAGAGAGAGACAGAGAGACAGAGACAGAGACAG
>NW_027187299.1:2304832-2322921 GCF_028583685.1 Petaurus breviceps papuanus | reverse complement strand
AGAGAGAGAGAGAGAGAGAGAGAGAGAGAGAGAGAGAGAGTCACATCAAACTCTTTGTGACCCCATTTGGGGTTTTCTTGGCAGAATTACTAGAGTGGTTTGCAATTTCCTTCTCCATTTCATTTTACAGATGAGAAATTGAGGCAAACAGAATTAAGTGAAGGATCACACAGCTAATCAGTTCCTAAAGCCAGATTCAAATCGAGTTCTTGACTTTATAGCTAGTTTCTTATCCCCCATACCATGCTAGGCTAATTTTTTTTTTGCTTTTTGGAGGGGGGAAGGCAGGGCAATTAGGGTTAAGTGACTTGCCCAAGGTCACACGGCTAGTAAGTGTTAAGTGTCTGAGGTCAAATTTGAACCTAGCTCCTCCTGACTCCAGGGCCAGTGCTCTATTCACTGCACCACTTAGTTGCCCCATGCTAGGCTGATTTTCAACTTGAGATACTATATAAATGTATATTATTCATTTTTTTCTGTTTTCTAAAGCACCTAGAATAGCATAAGATACTAGGATATAAAGCTTAGAGATTATCCAGCTATAGGGAAACAGGTTTCAATTTGATAAAAGGACAAACTTCTTAACATTGGGGTGGCTAGGTGGCTCAATGAATGGAGAACCAGCCCTGGAGTCAGGAGGACCTGAATTCAAATGTCACCTCAGATACTTAAACACAAAAACTAGCCATGTGACCTTGGGCAAGTCACTTAACCCCAAATTTTCCTCAAGAAGCAAAAAATAAAAAATAAAATTTCTCAACGTTAAAGCTATATCAGAGTGAAATAAGCTGCCTCCACTGAGTTTCTCCTCTGTGAATCAACTTGTCAGTGGCAAAATTCTTGCTCCAATGCATGCTGGATTAGGTGGTGTCTGAAGTCCCTCCCATCTTTAACTGTGATTTTGTGATTTCTGAAACCACTTTTTATCAGAAAAGATTAAACTAATATTTCACTTTAATAACAAGATACTTTTTTTTTACTCTACAGAGGTCAGACAATTTTCCAAACTAGAATATTGTTCATTTAAAATAAACTTATAAATGCTGTGGCTGATAATTTCTAAATTTATTTTTATACTATATATTTAGGAATTATTGTTTAACTTAGCTTTCTTCTGTTGTTGTTTTGTTCTTTGAGAGTTCTACCTATTATTTTATAGGAAAAGAACACCCAGTGTGAAAATCAATCCTTTCTCTCCTCATAGAGCTATGTAACTTAAAGTCTTAGAAAGTTACTTGTGGCACTCAGAGATTTAGTGACTTGCCCATGGTCCTGCAGTTAGTGTCAGAGATAAGACTTGAAGCCAACTTTTCCTGATTTGAATGCCAACCTTCTATCCACGAAACTACTCTGCATCTCAATATTTCAGATCTACCACATATGACTTTTTTAGAGATCCTTCTTAAACATATTAGTATTTTTGTCTCATGTAATCTGGAATTCCATGTATTAACTATCCACTGTAAACATATGAATGGTGGTTTTAGTGGAGATGCTTCCCAGGTCAAGTTCATGTACCGATATCAGAAATTTCAAGAGAAAATAAAATAAATTCACAGAACATCTTTCCTTAAGCCAGTCACATTTACAGTAGGTATCTTCAGAGTTTAGATGGTCTGTGTACTCTCCTTTTCAATCAACAAAAATGTACCAAGCTGCACATAATGGTATTCTAAAAAGCTTTTAATATCATGTAAAAGAGAAAAATGGTCTAGAATACAAAAAGTCTACGTGGTATATATCCATTAACCGTGTATGATTTCTTTCCAGCATCTGTTTGTATTGAAACAAGTTGCATATTTACAAAGTCTAAGACAGCACATGAATTATTTAGTTACCTTGGCTTTTATTTGAGGATTCTATAAAAATTGAGTTAGTACTTGGAAAAATTGCAAAAATGCACTTATTTTGAAGTTTAGGAATAAGAGACTGTTCTAACTAATCCCTTAACTATTATAAATACTGTCTTATATTTATACAGAGACACATGTTGTAAATGAATATCAGGAAATAGTAATAATAGGAATAGAGAAATAACTATTTAAACATATTTTTTAAAATTTTAAAAATTAAAAAAAAATCATTTGTATCCTATAAATAGGACACAAGATTCAATAAAAGAGCTAGTAATAGAACCCACAAGCACAGATGTCAATACACAAATGTACAAAGTACAGTCCAATGACTAAGTTAACTTTGTATATGACACAGGAGACGAATATCATAAATATCACTGAGACTTGGACAGATAAGACTAAGAAGCAGGATCAATAACATATGTCCATATATATATATTAGATTTACATATATACCTTGTATTCTAACAAGAAATAATCATGTTAGCAAATACAAGCACAGTGGGAATACAAGATTGATAGAAAGCATTTGAGTAAAGATCAATAGGGGCAGAAATAGAAGTGATATTGTCATCAGAATGTGTTGGAAATCACCTAAACATAAAGAAGAAATAGATGAGTTAAGGAAACAATTCACTATTTTGACACAGAAGTGATAGAGATTGGGGGACTTCATTATCCCAATACTCACTGGAGCTATCTGCCCCAACACTAAGCAGCTAATAATGTCCTAAATTTCCTTAATTGCCCTTTTATTCTTCAAAATGTGGAGGAACCCTGGTTCTAATACTCACCAATGGTGAGGACCTCATTGGAGGAGTGCAAATTATGGGAAATTTTGGTGGGAGGTGGGGGGGATAGTGACCATGCTATCATAGAATTTGTTTTAGAGGAGAAATGGAAAGCTTGAAGTAATCGAATTAATATGCATCCTAGACTTTTTAGAGGGCATATTTCAAAGGGTTCAAACTTTGTTGTTTATTTAAAAGGAATAGAGAGTTAAATATATTGGATTTGCGGTTTCATGTGCAATTCATCTTTTTATTATACTTTGTTATGGAAATGCTTATTTTATGCCATAAATTACAAATAAAATAAAAAGATGTGCTGCCAACATTTTACAACATGTACTCTTTTTCTTTTTTCCCCTAATCATCTTTTGAAAGAGACCTAGTAGTGGTATTGCACAGTGATGTCCTCTATTATTCAGGTTTTTAAAAGACATGAACAAAAAATGGAAAAAGATTCAAAGGTAATGAATTTGAAGATATATATATATATATATATGTACACATACACAAAAATAGCATATATTTCTGAGGATAGTGACAGAAGTTCTAAAGCCTATATGAAGAATCTAAAAGTGGGAAGGAAACCTTGGAAGGTTGTATTAAAGTTGTATTTTTAGCATAGCTCCGAGAATACTGGATCACCTCCATGCTCAAATAATGCATGATAGAAGAACTTTTAGGAGAGGGATATGTATACATTATATATGGCTTATATATGTACATATAGTATGTTATTAATATCTTCCTGAGAAGTACGTGTCTCTTTCTCTAGAGCTCCTTCAGAAGCCTGGCTCTAGGAATCGGCTGTCATATTTAGTCTCAATAAAAGCTCACATTAGTTTTGTTTCAAAGTTAAGTGCATCTAAAACTTGCTTTGGAATTAGTGTGGTTGTAATATGAATTTAATATTTTTAGCTCCAGATTGATAATGATAATCAAAGTGATTTACATAGCAGTTATATAAAGCATTTCAGGGAGTGGCTGAGGAACATCTTGGTGGGGGGGCGGTAGATTAATGCCAATTTGGAGGTTCAATCAGGAAATGTTGGAGAAATTGTTTTGAGAGTATAAATAAAGGCAATCTAATTCAACCCAGAGGATGGTAAGAATATTACTCAGAGGAAACTGAGTCCCTGGTACTTTACACTAGAAGTGGTTTCCATTACAGTAGGAGATATGGGGCAGAATGAAGCCCACATGTGCAAAAACCTACCAAAACTTGATTCATGAAATAATAGTGTTACAAGAAAAATGTTCTACCCAAGGCCTTAGATAGAGATCAAACAGGAGTTTGAACTTCCCAATGTGATGTGTTATTTAAAGAAGAATCCCAATTGTCTCCAACAACTTGTTTATCTTGGCAACATGTAAATCTTTTTCCCCTCAGTCAGCTGATTGTGACCCTTTGAAATGTAGTTTAATCTGTAACTTGACTTAGTTTACCTATAACGTCTATTTAACTAGATTTCTTTCTGAAAGGGACAGATGAGATCATGGTTCTATTTACCTAAAAGTTTGTTCAGCTTTTATGACATTGATGGAAGCATGGGATTATGAATTTGTTCTTTAATTTTATAGTCTAAAAGAATGTAGGAGATAGCAATATATGAAAGAATTTATTTCTTTGTAACTCTGATGTAATTTTGCCAATACAAGTCAGAAAATCCCAATCTTATTTTTTCTGAGTCCTGAACCTGTGAGTAAGCAAAATAAAACCTAGGTTTTTGACTATATAATTCCTGTGCTGTGACAGATTTATTTTGGCAGCAGTTACGGTACCTACCACACAAACTCAACAAGAAGATTTTTCTCCCATAATATGTTACAGGGTTGTTAGGAATCATAAAAGAACTTTATAAATGTGAGTTAGTATTAGAGTGAGGTGATCAGGGGACAAACAAATTTGAGGTTTTCACATCTCTAGACGTATCTTTTGGAGGTGCATAGTAGCCTCACCTTAGGTGACAAAGACTACTTCTGTTTAATTAAGCATCTCTGACTGAAACTTTGACATGTCAGTGAGTGACATAATTAGCTTTTACTTTTTTCTTTCTCTTATGAGGATTTTACAATGTATTTTCTGAAGTGTTCTCAAAGCAATTGGGAAATATTTGAATGTTTTTTTTTTTTTTAACCAGGGAAGTGGTTAGACAATAGATAGATATATCCAAGCTGTACTTTTTTTCCCCCAACATTTCAAAATTTTCTGCAGTTGTGGTTTGGACTTTGCATGTATCTATGTCGATACTATAATTTATACTAATAAAGGAATTGGAATGATTTCCTATGAGGAACAGAAGTACTGTGTCAGGGGCTAACATTTATGGTTGTTATTGTTACTAGTAACTATACATTTTTAGTAATATGGATCAAAAGAGTAAACCAGACCTGGAAAAGTGCCATAGGTGGACAGAGTTCTGAACTTGGTGTCAAGGAGACATGAGTTAATCAATTCTAGTATACTTTGAAGATCATCATCAAGGGGGAATCTATGACGTGGAGGTTCTCATGATCAAGTCCAAAGTCTGTATATATTTAGTGACTTGGAAGCCAACTGTCATGTCAGTGTGGACAGTCTTCCATTTCAAGTACTAATTGTCTTGAGGATGACTTTGGAAGGTGTTATTGTACTTGTAGAGGTCTGTGTGATGGAAACAACTTTTGCAAAAATTATAAGAAAAAAAAGGCTAAAACTTTTATTTTTTTAGAATGTTTACTATACTGTGACAAGCAGCTATGCTTCAAAGAAGATTAAGACCTCTTATCATGCTGATGTGGATACAAAGGTGCCCTAGGGGTTAATAGTAAGGGTTACTTTCCCTCAAACCCCTAAGGGCATTTGAGGCTTATCCTTCGCCCATCCTGTAACTTGAGGGTGCCTTAATGCCCCTTCCCCTTATCTCAAAATAACATGCAACTTGTACAAAAAGAATTGCTTTTGTCCCCCCTTATCCTGTGATCCCCATCCAGTGTCATTTATCTTCCTCATCATGTGTCATGACAATTTTTCCTTATCTTATGTCATCCATCTTCCTTATCCTGTCCCTAAATCTCCAACCCCCATTAGAAACCCTAAAATTACATCAGCACCCTACAGGCTGTGTAGCTTTCTAGCTATGTCAGTCTGGTCCTTTTCCCATATCAATGCTTTTGTTTAGTTCCTTGCTAGCATGCTTTTGCATCAATAAAGCTTCTTTTGTCTAAAGAGAAGATCTGATTGAATTCTTTCAAAACCTGAACGAGCTCTCCCAACTCTGACCCTCAACAATGCAACCAAAAAGGATTATAATAATTTGGTTGCATTGTTGAGGATCAGAGTTGGGAGAGCTGGTTCAGGTTTTGAAAAAAAAAGGAGGAGGAGGAAAAGGAGGAGGAGGACAGACATGAGTCCAAATTTTGCCTCAGACACTTATTAGATGTATAAGTTTGTGCAAGTAACTTAAACTCTATTTCAGATTGTTGTTTTTTTAAATCTTATTATATACTTTATTTTTCCTAATTACATGTAAAGCAATTTTAATATTCTTTTTTTCAAATATTGAGTTCCAAATTCTCTCCCTCCCCATCCCTACCCCCATTGAGAAGGCACAATTTGACATAGATTATACATGTGCACACATTTCCATGTAAGTCATTCTGTGAAAGAAAACAGATTAAAAAAAAAGAAAGTAAAGAAAAAGTGTCTTTGATCTGCATCCAGGCTTTACCAACTCTTTCTCTGGAGATGCTCTGTCTTAGTTTTCTCATCTGTAAAATTAATAGTAACATCTACCCCTTGAGGTAGTGGTAAGGATCAAATGAGATAATATATGTAAAATACTTTGCAAACCTGAAATGCTAGCTTTTATTTAAAAGAGAACCTTTTCAGCCTAATCAATTCAAACTAGCAAACATTTATTAAGTGTCTATTGTATATAAAGCATTGTGCTAAGACCTGGGAAATGCATCTTCAATGAGTTCACAATTCAGTAACGAAATAGAACATCTGTATAAATATCTGTAATATAAAGAAAGTGGACAATAAGTTCAGTATGACACCATGGAAAGAAAATTGAGTTTTGAGTTACATGAACTCTAGTTCTGGTATTCAATACCTATATGACCTTGGACATGTTATATCACCTTTATGGCCTGTTTCCACATTTACAAATTAAATTATGGGGGACAGGGAAGGAATTAGCTAATACCTAAGGTTTCTTCCAGTCGAAAAGCCCATGATCCTGTAAACAAAGTACTTTGTAAGGAATGAGTAGGGAAGGGATTGAGTCTGACTAGGAGAATCATGGAAGAGGTAGTTTGGTATATGAAACAGTTCTTAAAGGGACCTGGTATATCAACAAGTGAAGATGGGGGAGGTGAAGTCATATATCAACAACTAAAGATGGGAGAGAAAGGAATCCAAGGTGTCAAACCCCAATTTTAATTGTGAACCCCAAAATATAAATACAGAGTTTGTTCTAAGAAAAAGACTTTATTAAGTCAGGTCCACATCTTTATTTCTCTCAAGTTGGCTTGACGTGCATTGTATGGCAGTTCAGTGCAAAACTGAACCCGCTCTAAAGGGGACCAGTTCAGAATTGGCTCAATTTGGCATGTGGGGGTACAGGGTGATATGCCTTTGGAAGAGTAGGTGTTTCCAAGGGGTACGAATCAACTCTGATTGGTCAACACCCTAAGAGGTGGTCTGTATTAAAATGAGGTCTTGAGAACATGACTTAGGTCACTTAATCTTGGTACAATACCTTTTAAACCAGGGCTGATATCACCAGCCATCATTCTGTCTTCAGAGGAAACACTGGTTCTGTCAGACTACCCCCCTCATGCTAGACCACTCCCAGTCATGGGCTGTCCAGGCAGAAGGATCTGTCTCTACCTAAACCTGAGCAAATTAAATCAGTTCAGGCCTTTGTTGGAGTTTGACCAGGATAAGAAGATTCAATACAATCTCATCATCAGTAATGTCCTTCTAAGGGAGAGACTGAATTTGTAAGGGGGAGGAGACTGAGAGGAAAGATTTAAAATCATTTTTCACAAAGGGAAAGGAGTAACATATAATTCTGGAGAAAGGAAATAGTTGGAGATGCTGACCCTGGGCATAGTGAATACTAATACAGTTTGAGAGGAGCAGAGAATCTGGGGGACTAAAGTGAGTTAAGGTTGGAAAGGTAAGGTGGCTGCCTTCCACAGTTCTCCTGCCAAACCAATATGTGAGTTCATCTGCTCTGCTAGTACTGCATCTGTTATCATTTCAACCAGATGCCAGTTGAACAATTAGTAGTTCCAGCTACAATCCCACTCTCTTAATTGTACCTACCAGGATGATTCAGCTTTTCAGCCTGCCCATCCCCCAAAATGAATCAGCCTGAAATACTTCAAACAGTTACATCATTCAGACTTCCTTCTAGTTGCCTAGTGACCACAGAGAAGAAGGTAAATACAATGGTACTTTTGGATGGATATTGTTAATACTTAATTGTCACAATAAAGCTTTGACAAAGATAATCAGGTTGCTGTTTTGTTAAAGGTCCAGAGCTGAAGTGAAATGCTGACCCCTGTGAGTGGGTCTAAGGTGAGAGATTCAAGCAAAGAACTCTGAAGCCACACTGATCTTTTCCTTTTTTTCTGAACTCCTGTTTAATTTTATTTTTTTTTTACATTTTTATTTTAAGTTTCGAGTTCCACATTTTATACCTCCCCACTCACCTCCCTGAGACAGTGATACATGTGCAATTATGTAAAAACATTTCCATATTAGTCGTTTTGTACGAGAAAATTCAAATAAAAGAAAAAATGTAAGTGAAAATAGTTTGCTTCAGTCTGTATTCAAACAATATCCGTTCTTTCTCCGGAGGTGGATAGTACGCTTCATCCTCAGTCCTTTGGAATTATCTTGGAACATTGTATTGCTGAAAATAGTTAAGTCATTCACAATTCTGCATCAAACAACGTAGCTGTTACTGTGTATAATTTCACTGTAACATGAAACTTTCTCATTGTTTTTCATGTACGTTAGGAAAGAAGGGAAAGAAAGGAAATATATAAACATTTATTAAGCACCAACTATGTAACAAACACTGTACTAAACAATTTACAAATCTAATCTAATTTATCTTCACAATAACCCTATGAGATAGATGTTATTGCTTTTACCCTGTCCACTGTGTGATCTCACTGTCTCTTATAGGTTCATAGACATAGAATTGGAAGGAGCCTTAAAAGTAATTTCATACAGCTCCCATTTTACAGATTAAAAAAAAACAACTGAGACACAGAGAGGTTAAATGATTTCTGCAAGGTCACACAGATATTAAGTTAAAAATGTGAGATTCAAACCATATTGAACGACTCCAAGTCTAGTACTCTTTCTGCTGTAACGTGTTGCAAGCCTCTCAAGGGCAAGCATCTCTGTTGTTGTCCTTCAGAATTAAGGAAGACCAAAATGACATCACGGTGTCAGGTTCAATGTACACTGTGTCCTGATCAAACCAATATGAGCTCAAAAGGCTCACCCACAGGTCTGGCACAAATGGAGAAGTATCTACATTTGCTCATTTTATGTTTCTTTTAAGTTCCTACAGTTGTTCTTTGCTCATACAGCACAGTGCCTTCTTTGATGAGGACATGCCATGCTGGGTAGTCCTGTGCCAGTGTCTCCTATGTCTCACAATCAATACCACAGTTCTTCAGAGAGACCCTGAGAGGGTCCTTGTGTCACTTCTGACCTCCACATGAGCACTTGCCTTGCGTAAGTTCTTGTGAGGGCAAGGTTTAAGTACAGTGAAAAGAGCACTGATTCTAATGTCAGAGGTCTTCTGATACTAGCTGCATAAGCATCAGCAAGTCACTAAACTTCCCTAGGCCTCAGTTTCCTCATCTGCAAAATTGGAAGCTAAACCAGATGACCTCAGAAATCCCTTCCAACCCTAGATCCATGATTTCATAATTCACATGGTTGGTCACTTTAGGGTGTTCAAAAATACTTATCCATTGCTTGATTCATTTCATATTGGGAATCATCTGATGGATGCAAGCTTGGAGCTGGCTTCTTTTTAGGGGGATGATACTTTGGAAAGATTGAGAACGATGGAGGATCAAGCAGAGGGCTGGAGGGCACATGGGGGAGAAGTATGACTGAGAAGAAGAGGTTGAGTAATGAAGAAGCCTGGCTTGCTTCTCCCTGCTAGGAAGGTCTTTGTAACTCATAGGTATATCCTGACTCCAGCCCACTACCCTACCTCCCAATGATAAGAGCAGACAGTAGCCCAAAAGAAGAGGCAGGTGGTTCACATAATCTAATGATGCAAAAAGGTCACGCTGTCTGTTTGCTCTAATGATGCCAAGTGTGTATAGGATATCCTTTCATCTTTGACAGGAGTGAAAACAGCTTCTGCCTCCTCTTAATAAAGCAATAAAAACAGAGTTTTCTAATCCTTCATCCAAAGCCCTTTGTCTTTGCTCATTCAGAAACTTCTTAAATATTACATCCTTATAAAATAGGTATGGGGAACCTTTGGCCTCGAGGCCACATGTGTCCCTCTTGGTCCACCTGTGACCTCAAAGTCACAGATTCCCCACCCCTGAATTCTAAAACCTGTCTTTTCCAAGTCTCTCAACAGAATGGTAGTTTGACAATAAACAGGATATATTTCTTTAAAAAAACAGAAAGAATAGTGTACTAAAAAAATATTTGTTTTTTTTATTTTTATTTTTTACCAGACTTGTGATTTCATCAGTGTGGGAAACTCAGTATAAAGAACTTCCTCTCCCAGTGCAGACATTCACCCGCTCTTGTCTTAAAAAGTTTTCTGAAACTAAGAGGTTAAGTGACTTGACCAGGGTTACTCAGCCAGTATGTGTCAGAGATGAAATCTGAACCCAGCTCTTCCAGACTTGAAGGGCAGCTCTCTACCCAGTATAATATTCTATTTCTCAAAAATGAGCACATTTAATTGATTATTTTTCCACACGATTGCTGGTCTAAGTGGAGTCAGATAGGATTTATTTATGACTGCTTCATGGAGGGAGTGCTTGCTGTTACATACAGGGGAAAGATGCCAGCTTGGTGGAAAGTAGCTAGAAGGACAAGCCCAGCCATGGGGAAATCAGTAAAAGCTGGGAAGCTGGAGTCAGCAAAAATGGCGATGAGATTGGTAAATTTTTGCTTAGGTTGAGCACTGTTCCCTTCTCCATATTCATCTGAGGACCATTTATTATCCATGAAGGGCCAGGTAGGCCTCCAGGCTCCATCTGAGTTAAGACTGATTGCAGATCTTTAATCTGGGGAAGCTGCTTTGATCTATGGTATATGGAGTCAGCCAAATAGTCACCATTTCTGAGTCATTTTCAAAGTCCTCCTAATAGCCAAGAGAATAGATGTTTTCCTTTTAAAAATGTTGCCAACGCTGGAAGAAGAAAATGTTTTAGAGATTCTCTACCTATCTCTAGAATAGTAAGTACCCAACTCAGAGCTGATTTGCAGTCCATTCGCTTCCCTTTTCAATATTCTAACATAAGACTTAGAATCACTGAGTCTGCCTTGAGAGTACCTCTAATCCATTCTCAGCATAAAGGTGAGACTACAGTGTACTCAAGTCATCAGCAGTGACTGTGTATCTATCCTTTCTTATTTATTAAAATCAATTGTCTGCATTCTTTTGCGAGACATGGTTTCCTTTCTTATTTTCCAGGCAGTTTTTGAGTGACTGAATTATATGGTCTTGGGCTAGAAAGGGTGTTTCAAATAGACTTTAACTTACCTGCTTTGGGGATATTTTGACTACAAGGGAGGAGTTTCTACAGTGAAAATATTATTCTGGTCATCTTTAAGAAAAATTAAAAATTAAAACACTTTTCTCAGCTACCATCTCCTCGCCAGTTCCTTGTTAATGGGACCAAACATCATACCCTGAAGAACTTAACTCTTTCATCCCTGGAACTCCCATCCTGAACCTTGATCGGTGAGGGTCTCATATTCCCTGCTATGTCGAGGTGGGCCTTAGCTATGTTTTACTTTACTCTATGCCTGTCTTCTGACCAGCCGTCTTGTCACATATGGCACGCCCTATATTCCCCCTCCTTCTTTTACAATTCTGAATCCACACTAAGTTTACAACGCTGCTCCTACTCCTGGCCTCATGGCTCCATTTGCCATCCTTATAGCTTTCCACACCAAACAATAACTACTTCCCTATATGTGTCGTCTCCTTCGCTCAGAAAGTAAGTTCTTAAGTACAAGGACTGTATCAAGTTTGTGTGTGAATGCCCAGCATGTAGAAGTGTTTCAAAGTATTTACTAAATTCTTCATTCATCTGTTTATCAAGCCTTCAAGAGACACCGCAGAAGGCAAAACAGTTCAAGATGGCAATAGACTGGAGCTTCAGAATTTTCAGAACTGGATGAGACCCTCAAGGCCACTTCATTTTATGGATAACCTGAGGTCCAGAGACTAGAGTCACTTGCTGAAGATCACACAAATAAATCAATGAGACCAAAACCCAGATATTGTCCATATTAATACTGATGAAGATATTGATATGAAATCAATATCAAGATATTGACCAGATATTGATCAAGGACTGGGATGGCCATTATGGAGATCTGAGGGGCAGATAAGAGGAAAACCTGATGTGACATTGTAAGGAGCTTTGGGACAAAACAGCTTTTAGGTCAAGCAAACCTCCCCTCTGAAATTTGCAACTCAAAGCACCTGACATTCATACAGTGAGTGATATGACCCTCCAAAGTCATCTTGGCTATACCTGCAGTTTTTCCCCTCTTATCTGGAGATATTCAAGTCTCTGGCTTAGAGATGGATCTCCTTGAGGCCTGGTTTGCTACTGGTCAGCAGGTGATGATGTTCAATCACTTTACTTTACCATGGTTTCATTGTCTAACTCTTTAGGGAGGCCACAGTCTCCCATTCAAGTCACCAGGGTACCTGTTAGTACTGTATGACTTCCTAATAACTCAATTTAGGTACTCAAAAAAGAATAACTTAGAATCTAGAGAAAATAATGGTCTGCACTTCTCAGACCATTTAATCTTGGGGGAGGAGGGGGAGAGCCCTGCATAAATAGCCAAGGTTGTTATTTTCATGCCTGACTAATTGAATCCCTTTCATCATCTCTTTCTGTCCTCCTCTTTATAGTGACAATTTCTGTGAACTGTGATCTCATTAGGTTTTCTTTTCCTCTCTCCATCTGTTCTAGTGTTATCAGGCTCCCAGCAGGTCTGGTGAGCCTTACCGATGCTCTGCAGACCAAAGCTGTGGGGTGACTCTGGAGTCTTTTTGGAACCTGCAGCCAGAGGTCCTTCAAGGTGGGGACAGACGTTGAAGAAAAAAATGTGCTTCCAACAGTAGCAGCTGTTTCTGGCTGCCTAGTTAAAAGCATTTTCCCCTGAGCTTTATGTGTGCGTGTGTATTGGAATCAAAGTAGTAAAAGAAGGGAATAGCTAATGTTTAGAGGTGTTATGGAAAGATGAGCCTACAATGCATTGTTGGTGGAGCTGTGAATTAGTCCAACCATTTTGGAAAGCAACTTGGAATTAAATGAGGAGAGTGACTAAAATGAATATACCCAGAGATTCTACTATTACCCATATACCCCAAGAAGTTCAATGACAAAAGGAAAGGATTTTATGCACCAAAATATTTATATAGTACTTTTTGAAGTAGCAAAGAACTAGAGAAAAGTAGATACTCTTTGATTAGGAAATGATTAAACAATATGTGGTATATAATAATAATAATAGCTAACATTTATGTAATGCCTACTATGTGCCAGGGACTTTGCTAATCACTTTAGAATTATTATCTCATTTAAACCTCACAACAACTGTGGGAGGTAGATACTATTATCAACCCCATTTTACAGATTAGAAAACTGAGACAAACAGAGGTTAAATGACTTGTCTAAGGTCACATAGTTATAAATTTCTGAGGCCTGATTTGAAGTCAGGTTCTTTTGACTTCAGGCCAAGTACTCTATCCCCTGTTTAGCTGCCTCTATAGGTATAGAACATCATATATGAGATCAGTTTCAAAATGTAGGATTTTTTCTTTCTTCCTCTTTTATTTTTTCTTATCAAGGATGCTTCTCTGGAATGGGAAGAAAGGAAGGAAAAATTGGGAAATATAGGAAGATATAAGACAAATATAGCACCTAAAGACTGCGGATTTATTCTACTAACCCACACTCCAACAGATGGATCAGATTCCTTGGACTTGTAACACTGAAAGTTTGAGGATTATTTGTCTATCACTGTTTATAGAGAATCTCCATCTGACATAGTTCCCCCAATAATATCACTAGTGAATATCTTTCCAATATCATTTATTAAGCACTTACTGTACCAATAACAATTAACCAATTAACACCAATTAATTTTTACAAAGGGATATTTATTGAGAAGATATAGCAAGAACTGAAGTACGAACATCTCCCCCCTATACTAGGACATACACTCTTTCCTATATGCATACTAGGTTTCCAGGAGAATGGGCCTAGACCAAAAGCAGTTGTTACAAAGCATTCTCCTCCACCAAGTTCACTTCTCATTGGGCCATAGCCAATACATGAGTCACTCCTTTGCTTGAAGGATATAGTGTATATGTTGCCGGGTTGATTCATTGCTGGACTGGGTCAAGTAGGTCACTCCTCAGTACTGGCTTCTCACCAAGCTCAGCTCTTGCAACCATCTGAAAACTCTACTCTGAACTCCAGCTGGTGAACCACTGACAGCTTCTTCTGACCTTCCAAAGCTCAGAGGTTTGTATCTGGGATATTCATTCCCTCATATTCAGTCACCTAAGATCAGGAAAGAATGAACACAAGGATGGAACACAAAGAAGTAGACATGTGTTTACAGCCACATGGGAGTACTAGTAGGGAGAAATCACTGCTAAGTGGCATCTGCCACCTCTCTCTCTATTTATCTCCCTTGCTGCCAATGAAGAAAGAGACCATTTTCTGACAACCAGGAAAAGTTATAGGATACCCAGGCATGCTTCAGATCTAGGAATGTCCCTTCATCACATCTTGTATTTCTAGAATCAGGCTCACGGAGCCTCCGTGTGTACTAATAATAGGCAGCATATTTTACATGGGTTCCAATGATGATACCCTTATTAATCAGTCTCTTTGATAAACACACACACATATACATAAATATATATGTATGTATATATTCATATATACAAACCCCACATGTATGCATACATATGTATACCTACACACATATATTAAAGTCACATTTGTAGAGCACTTACAATATTCCAGGTAATGAGCAATTTATAATTTTTATCACATGCACACATAACTTGTGTTTTAATCCAGTGCTTTTCCAATATACCACACTACCCACCCCCAATCCCCTTAATTTTTACCTGCTTTATATGTTTCAGTTCTATGTGTCTTTAAAGCTTCCATTCTCCTTCATCCATATGATAAAATAATCTTAAATATATTGGCAGAATGATCTTGGACAAATCACTTAACCTCTATGAGCCTTAGCTCTATCATCCATAAAATGAGGTCAGACTAGATGATATCTAAAGTCCTCTCCAGTTCTAAATTTATAATCTCAAGATACTGACTCTAGCCTGTAGATAAGAGTATTTTGAAGGAATCTGAAAACTAATGGTGATTTGCAACTATATCTTAATTCTGACAAGGGGAAAACAAGGTAAAAAGATAATTTTTTATTTGTCTGCAAAAAGCATCCTCCATGTCATAGATGAGAAAACTATTTACATTAGAATTTCAGACCAACTTAGAAATAAATTAGAAAATACAAGTGTGTGCATGTATGTATATATACATATATAGACATATACATCCATGTTTACACATATATAGGTATGTGAATTGTGTATATATGTGTGTATATGTATGTATAAATACACACATACATTTATATTTATATCTCTTCCACTCAGACTGCTCGTTCTAATTCTGGTATTTATAACAGTATAACCTACCTTTGGAAAAGCTTAGCAACATAATCCCTGAAGCTTTCTTTGTTTCTGGTTGTGGGAAGGGGTTAGGAGACATTTGGTTACTTAGGCCAAAGCAATCAAAAATCAATCCCTTATTTATTGAGCACCCTAAGGTGCATGGCCCTGTAATAGATGCTGTACAGAATTAATCAGAAAACCAGGGTAATGCTTGTCTGGTCAGACAGGCAAATCATTTTTAAAGCCCATTGCTTTGTACAGGGAATGCCACTGATTTTTAAAATTATTATTATTATTAACCTGTAAAAACAACTATTAAATACCCACTCTGTACTGGAACATCCTGATAAAAAAAAAGCTCAGGATGGTGTGAGTTCCCAGTTAACAACAGCAGGTCTTGGGGGGAGGGTCGAGTTGCTCGTGATTTTTATGTGGGAAAAATAAATTAGCAGGTTACCAAATTTGTAGATCAACTTAAAGTCCTTAAACCTGTTTTGAAGCTATCTGGGCAGACCAGAATGAATGTGTTGTTTGTGGGAGACAATTCCTTTATTTAGGGTGAAATGTGTCTCCTTAGGCTTTGTTCTTGTAATTGGCATATTCTGTGAATATTTTGTTTCTGCTGGATGGTGCCTGTGAAATTATTCTCCCCAAGGTCTTATCCTTTAATATAGGAAAGGAAGGGGTGGGGGAGCCTTAACCTGGGAAGTGAGGCAGTAAAAAGATAACAGAATAATCTGTATACCTCAGCTTGCTGAAAATGAAAACTTGGACCAAGGATTTGGCCCAGTAATCTCTACAGTAATATTTCAGACCTGAGGATAAAATCATTTTTCCCCCAAAAGAATGCCTAGTTATTGACATGCTGGACAAAAGATGAATAGAAAGCCTGAAACCAACCTATATTATAAAATGCTAGCTAAATGGTCTTCTACAACTTTATATTGTGAATGTTTTTTCTCTGTTGGATAGCATGATTACAACTCCTGCTTTTTTTGGACTTACCTGATACATAGTAATTTTTTTCTAGCCCTTTATTTTTATTCTTTGTATATATTTTAGGTGTCTATCTTGTAAACAACAGTTTTTTGAAATGCAATCTGTCACTTTTTCACTTTATTGGATTTTTTAATCCATTTACATTTAAAGTTATGAGGGTTAATTTTATATTTTTTCTCTACTTATCTCTAATAGTATTTTATCCAAAATTGGAACAGATTTCCCCTCTTCTTATGTAAACATTTTATATTGTCTCTGCACGTATTTTATCTTAATCTAAATTAAGGAAATCTTATTCTCACTAACTCTCTTCCCTTCACTCAAGACCTTCCCCTTTCAGGGTATTACCCCATTCCCTAGTTTTGTTTAATTTATTAATAACTTTTCCTTTCCTACTTTTATCTGCTTTTTAATTCTTCCTTTCTTTTTTCTTTTTAGTTACTCAAATGAAATTCCCCTTTCTTTTCTTTTCCTTCAACTTTTTTGGTTGTTGTTTTTAATTTCATTTTTTTAACCTTCCACCATCCTCCAAGAAACTCATTCCTGGGATAACCTCATCATTCTGTAATGTCTCATCAGCTTTGGTACTCTACCTCTAACCCTGTGCCTCTCTTATTGAAGGATGGGGCCATGAATTCCAAAGCTCCATTTAAGAAGAGAGTTCATCTTGGACATCTTATTTCTTAACTGGCTTCACAACTTTGAAACTTCTCAGAATGACTTCTCCACCATATCCCTAGATCATGTACCTTTTCATCTTTTTGTGTTTTGACTTCCTCCATTAGAATGTTTTGTTTTTGTTTTTGCAAGACAATTGAGGTGAAGTGCCTTGCCCAGGGTCACATAGCTAGTAAGTGTCAAGTGTCTGAGGTCAGATTTGAACTCAGGTCCTCTTGACTCCAGAGCTGATCCTCTAGCCATTGCACCATCTAGCACACTTAGACTGTAAGCACCTTGACATCAGGGACTATATCTTTTTTTTCATATTTGTATACCCAATACTAAGCATAGTGTTGGCACATAGACACTTTTTAAAAATGTGCATTGACTATTGGCTGTTAACTTTATCTATAAAGGATTTCTTTCATTTTCTTTGTTATTTATCTTCCTTTTCTCCATAGTCTTGAATTTTATTCTTTGACTCATAACCTTTAGACACATTTGGTCCTTTAGTCTATGTCTTAAGACCTCATGGAATCAAAGCTTTTTTTTCTTTTTTTCACATTTATTAATTTACTTTTAGTTTACAACATTCATTTCCACAATCCCTTGAGTTTTGAATATTCTCCCCCTTCCTCTACTCTCCCCTACACCCCCCCCATCACAGCATGCAACAAAATATATGATCTACAAATACCTTCACATTAAACGTTAGTCAGATTGTGAAGAAGGATTATATCCAATGGAGTGAACAATGAGAAAGAGGAAACAAAACAAAACGAGAGAGAGAGAGAGAGAGAGAGAGAAAGAGAGAGAGAGAGAGAGAG
>NW_027187299.1:2245221-2304732 GCF_028583685.1 Petaurus breviceps papuanus | reverse complement strand
AGAGAGAGAGAGAGAGAGAGAGAGAGAGAGAGAATAGTTTGCTTCAGTCTGCATTCAGACTGTATTCTTTCCCTGGATGTGGATATCTCCTTCCATCATGAGTCTTTTGGAGTTTTCTTATAACCTTGCATTGCTGAGAGGAGCCCAGTTTATCAAAGTTAGTCATCAGACATACACTGTGTCTGTAATTGTGTACAAATTTCTGCTGGTTCTGCTCTTCTCACTCAACATCAGTTTAAATAAGTCTCTCCAGGTTATTATGAAGTCAGTCTGCTCCTCATTTCTTACAGCACAATAGTACTCTATTATATTCATAAACCACAACTTGTTTAGCCATTCCCCAATTGATGGGCATACCCTTGATTTCCAATTCTTTGCCACCACAAAAAGAGATGTTATAAATATATTTGTCCATATGGGGCCTTTTCACACATCTATGATCTCTTTGGGATACAACCCTAGAAGTGATATTGCTGGGTCAAGGGGTATGCACTTATTTATAGCCCTTTGGGCATAGTTCCATGTTGCTCTCCAGAATGGTTTAATTAGTTCACAACTCCACCAACAATGCACTAGTGTTCCAATTTTTTCACATCCTCTCCAACATTTACAATTTTGCTGTTTTGTCATCTTAGCCAATCTGACTGGTGAGATGTGGTACCTCAGAGTTATTTTGATTTGCATTTTTCTAATTAATAGTGATTTAGAGCATTTTTCATATGTTTATAGATATCTTTAATTTCTTCCTCTGAAAACTGCCTATGCATATCCTTTGACCATTTATCAATTGGGGAATGACTTGTATTCTTATAGATTTGACTCAATTCTCTGTATATTTTAGAAATAAAGCCTTTATCAGAGACACTGGTTGTAAAAATTCTTTCCCAATTTTCCACTTCCTTCTTAATCTTAGTTTCATTGGCTTTATTTGTGGAGAAACTTTTCAATTTAATGTAATCAAAATTATCCATTTTGCATTTCATAATACCCTCTAACTCTTGTTTGGTTATAAAATCTTCCCTTTTCCATAAATCTGACAGGTAAACTATTCCTTGCTCTCCCAGGTTGCTTATAGTATCAGCATTTATACCCAGATCATGAACTCATTTCAACTTGATTTTGGTATATGGTGTAAGATATTGGTCTATGCCCAGTTTCTGCCATACTATATTTCACGTTTCCCAGCAGTTTTTGTCAAATAGTGAGTTCTTATCCCCAAAACTGGGGTCTTTGGGTTTATCAAACAGTAGATTACTATAGTCATTGACTGCTGTGTCTTTTCCATTTCCAATCTATTCCACTGATCCACTACTCTGTTCCTCACCCAGTACCAAGTAGTTTTCATGACTACTGCTTTATAATACATATTAAAATCTGGTATGACAAGGCCACCTTCCCTAGCATTTTTTTTATTTATTCCATTGATGTTCTTGACCTTTTCTTCTTCCAAATGAATTTTGTTACTATTTTTTCTAGCTCTATAAAATATTTTTGGTAGATTGATTTGTATGGCACTATATATGTAATTTAATTTAGGGAAAATTGCCATTTTTATTATATTAGCTCGACCTAGCCACAAGCAGCTAATGTTTTTTCAATTAGTTAGATCTGACTTTATTTGTGTGAAAAGTGTTTCATAATTGTGTTTGTATAGGTCCTGGGTTTGTTTTGGCAAGTAGATTCCCAAATATTTTATGTCTATAGTAACTTTAAATGGAATTTCTCTTTCTATCTCTTGCTGCTGGATTTCTTTAGAAATATATAGGAATGCTGAGGATTTTTGCGGGCTTATTTTATATCCTGCAACTTTGCCAAATTTATTTATTTTCTCAAGGAGTTTTTTACTTGATTCTCTCAGATTCTCTAAGTATATCATCATATTATCTGCAAAGAGAGGTAGCTTAGTCTCTTATCTGCCTAATTTTATTCCTTCAATTTCTTTTTCCTTCTCTTATAGCTACTGTTAACATTTCTAGTACCAGATTGAATAAGACGGGTGATGATGGACATCCTTGTTTCACCCCTGATCTTACTGGAAATGCTTCTAGCTTATGCCCATTATGTATAATACTTGCTGATGGTTTTAGATAGATACTACTTATTATTTTAAGGAAGACTCCATTTATTCCTATACTTTCTAATGTTTTTAATAGGAATGGGTGTTGTATTTTGTCAAAAGCCTTTTCTGCATCTATTGAAATAATCATATGGTTTCTACTAGCTTTGTTGTTAATATGATCAATTATACTGATAGTTTTCCTAATAGTGAACCGTCCTTACATTCCTGGAATAAATCCTACCTGAATAAAATGTATTATTCTCATGATAAGTTGCTGTAGTCTTTTTGAAAATATTTTATTTAATATCTTTGCATCTATATTCATGAGGGAAATTGTTCTATAATTTTCTTTCTCTGCTTTGTCTCTTCCTGATTTAGGTATCAGTACCATATTTGTGTCATAAAAATAATTTAGTAAGATTCCTTCTACAATTTTCCCAAATATTTTGTAAAGCATTGAAATCAATTATTCTTTAAATGTTTGATATAATTCACTAATAAATCCATCTGGCCCTGGAAATTTTTTTCCTAGGGAGTTCTTTGATGGCTTGTTCAAGTTCTTTTTCTGAGATGGGGTTATTTATATAATTTACTTCCTCTTCAGTTAATCTAGGCAACATATTTTTGCAAATATTCATCCATTTCACTAAGATTGTCAAATTTATGTGCATATGATTGGGCAAAATAATTCCTAATTATTTTAATTTCCTCTTCATTGGAAGTAGATTCACCCTTTTCATTTTTGATACTCATAATTTGGTTTTCTTCTTTTTTTTTATCATATTGACTAAAGGTCTATCAATTTTATTGGATTTTTTTCATAAAAGCAGATCTTAGTTTTATTTATAAATTCAATAGTTTTCTTAATTTCAATTTTATCAATCTCTCCTTGCATTTTCAGTATTTCTAATTTAGTATTTGATTGGGGGTTTTCAATTTGTTCTTTTTCTAGCTTTTTCACTTGCATGCCCAATTTATTGACCTCCATTTTCTCTATTTCATTCATGTATGTATTCAGGGATATAAAACTTCCCTAAGAACTGCTTTTTGCTGCATCCCGCAAGTTTTGGTATGTTGTCTCATTATTGTCATTCTCTTGAATGAAGTTACTGATTGTTTCTATAATTTCTTGTTTGACCTACTCATTCTTTAGGATTAAATTATTTAGTTTCCAATTCGTTTTTAATATATCTTTCCACGGCCCTTTATTACACATAATTTTTATGGCATCATGATATGAGAAGGATGCATTTAATATTTCTGCTTTTCTGCACTGAATTGTGAGGTTTTTATGCCCTGGTACATAGTCAATTTTTGTGTATGTGCCATGTACAACTGAGAAGAGAAGAAGGTGTATTTCTTTTTATCCACGTTCAGTTTTCTCCAGAGGTCTATCATATTTCTTTCTTGTTTATTTTGAAGTTAGATTTATCAAGGTTAGAGAGGGGGATATTGAGGTCCCCCACTAGTATAGTTTTGCTATCCATTTCTTCCTCTAATTCCCTTAACTTCTCCTCTAGGAATTTGGATGCTATACTGCTTGGTGCATATATGTTAAGTAATAATACTGCTTCATTCTCGATGGTGCCTTTTAACAGGATATAGTTTCCTTCCTTCTCTCTTTTAATTAGATCTATTTTTGCTTTTGTTTTATCTGAGATAAAGATTTCTACCCTGCTTTTTTTACTTTAGCTGAAGAATATTATATTCTTCTCCAGCCTTTTACCTTTATGCTGTGTGTATCTCCTTCTTTCAAATGTGTTTCTTATAGACAGCATATTGTTGGATTATGGTTTTTAATCCATTCTGCTATCCACCTCCGTTTTATGGGAGAGTTCATCCCATTCACATTCACAGTTATGATTACTTTCTGTGCCTTTCCCTCCATCCTATGCCCTCCCCTGTTTATGCTTTTATTTCTCCCTTCTCCTTTCCCCTCCTTAAGAGTTTTCCTTTTGACTACTGCCTCCCTCAGTATTACCTCCCTATGCACCTCCCTCACTTTACCCAACCTTCCTCCTTATTACTATTTCCCTCCCTTCTAGCTTCCCCCCCCCTTTAATCACTCTTACCTCTCCTACCCCCTGTAGGGCACAATAGATTTTTATACTTATATACTTATACTTTTTATACCTCCTTGAACCGAAACTGATGAGAGTAAATTTCTTTTTTTTTCTCTTTTTTTTGAGAGGAATGCAGGGCAGTTGGGGTTAAGTGACTTGCCCAAGGTCACATAGCTAGTTTGTGTGTGTGTGTGTGTGTGTGTGTGTGTGTGTGTGTGTTGTATCTGAGGCCGGTTTTGAGCTCAGGTCCTCCTGACTCCAGGGCTGGTGCTCTATTCACTGTACCACCTAGCCTCCCTGAGAGTAAATTTCATACAATACTCCTCTCCCTCCCTCCTTTCCCTCTACTATAATGAGTTTTTAGGTCTTTTCACATTAGAATATCAAACTTAACTAATTATGTTAATCTTCCCTTGAACCAAAACCAATGAGAGTAAAGTTCATATAATGTTTATCACCCTCCCTTCTTTCCTTCTACTATGGTATATTTTTATTCCTCTTCTTGTAGCATAATTTACTCTTTTATGCCTCCTCCTTTCCTTTTCTCCCATTAAAATCCCTTTGACCCCTTAATAAGGTTTTTTTTTATCATCAGGTTAGTTCATTTATACCCACACCCTCTATCTATGTATATTCCTTTTTAATGTCATGATAATTATATAAATCTCAATATTGACAGGTATCAGCTTCCCATATAGGGATGTAAACAGTTTGCTCTTATTGAATTACAAGTTATGTGTGTGTGAGTGTGCATATGTGTGTGTCTGTTGTCCTTGTTCACCTTTTTATGTCTCTCTTGAGTCTCATATTTGGAGATCAAATTTTCCATTAAGCTCTGGTTTTTTCATCAGGAAAGTCTGGAAGTCCCTTATTTCATTGAATGACCATCTCCTTGCCTGAAAGATTATGCTTAGTTTTGCTGGATAGTTGATGCTTGGTTGCAGTCCAAGCTCTTTTGCCATATGAAATATCATATTCCAATCCCTCTGATCTTTTAATGTAGAAGCTGCTAGGTCCTGTGTGATCCTGACTGCAGTTCCACAATATTTGAATTGTTTCTTTCATCTGCTTACAGTATTTTCTCCTTGACCTTGTAATTCTGGAATTTGACTACTATATTTCTTGGGGTTTTCAATTTGGGGTCTCTTTCAGGAGGAGTCCAGTGAATTCTTTCAACAACTTCTTTACCCTCTGATTTTCGGACCTCAGGACAGTTTTCTTTGATAATTTTTTGAAGGATATTGTCCAGGCTTTTTTTCATCATGATTTTCTGGCAGACCAATAATTCTTAGGTTATCTCTCCTGGATGTGTTCTCCAGGTCAGTTGTTTTTCTTTTTTTTTTTTTTAATTTTTTGGTCTTTATTAATTTGTTTGTTTACTCTTAGTTTACAAGATTCAGTTCCACAATTCCTTGTAATTTCAAATTTTTTCTCCCTCCCTCCTCTATCACCCTCCATGATGGCATATAATCAAGTATAGGATCTGCAAATACTTTCACATTAGACATTAGTCAGGTTATAAAGAATGAATATAATAAAATTGAATGAACAATAGGAAAGAGGAAACCAAAACAAACAAGAAATAGAAAAAGATCAGGTAGTTTGCTTCAGTCTGAATTCAAACTCAGTTCTTTCTAGTTCTTTCTTTGGATGTAGACATCTCTCTCCATCATGAGTCTTTTGGGGTTAACTTTCCTGCCTTATTTGATCATAAAGTCTTCCCCTCTCCACAAATCTGACAGGTAAACTATTCCTTGCTTTCCAGGATTGCTTACAGTATCAGCCTTTATACCTAGATCATGCACTCATTTAGACTTGATTTTGGCATATGGTGTTAGATAATGGTTTATGCCCAGTTACTGCATACTATATTCTAGTTTTCCCAGCAGTTTTTGTCAAATAGTGAGTTCTTATCCCAAAAACTGTGGTCTTTGGGTTTGTCAAACAATAGACTACTATAGTCATTGACTGCTGAGTCTTGTGTGCCCATCAGTTGTTTTTTCAATGTGATATTTTACACTTTCTTCTAATTTTTCAACATTTATGTTTTGTTTGACTGATTCTTTATGCATCATAGAGTCATTAGCTTCGACTTGACTGATTCTAATTTTTAGTGAATTATTTTCTTTGGTTAGTTTTTGAAGCTCCTTTTCCATATGTTCAGATTTCATTTTGGGGGATGTATTTTCTCTAGTTAGATGTTGAGCCTCGCATCCCAGTTCACAAAGTTTACTTTTTAATGATTTGTTTTCTTCAATGAGATTTTTTTTCCATTTTGGTCAATGTAATTTTAAAAGAATCAGTCAATTTATCTTCTACCTCTCTAATTTGGCTTTTAAAATCTTTCCTGAGCTCTTCCAAATATGCTTTTTGGGATTGAGACCAGTTCATATTTCTTTCTGCTCTCAGGTGTGGATATGGAGTTAATGGTGTCTGCCGAAAGTTATTCTTCTCATTCACAATAGTAAGATTAAAGCATCTTTGGTTTCTTATAGCCCATTGTGATTGCCTGGCTTTTAAAGTGGATTACCGCTTCTGGAGTACAGACTGCTCTGACCCAGACTTCTCAAGCTGGGAACTAGAGGCCTGGTTGTTGACTTTGTGTTCTGTAGCCTCTGGGTGTCTAGACTGAGTCCAAGACCTGCAGTCTCAGTGTTTCCCCTGGGTTACCCTTAAGGCTCACAGAGTAAGGAATGGGGGAGGGGTGGTCTGGACACTTCAGGTTTTCAACTTTGTGCCCCTGGGCTAGAGCTAGGTCAGGCTCAGCAGCTGGAAGTCTGTCATGCTTGTGTCTGGTAAAAGTGTTTGCTGGCTCCACCCCCCTGGCTTTTGGGATCTCCTGCTGGTCATCTGAGATGGGGCTTATTGGGATGCCTCCCTCCCTTCAGATCAGGCTCGGCACAGCTTCAGTCACACCCTTCCTCTAGGACTTGTAAGCCTGCTGCTGCTTCCACTATTTCAGGATTTTACACTGGGGCAATAATCTCTGGGTTTTCAGTGTCAGGGCGAGGGATTAGAGCAGCTAGGGTTTACTCTGCCATTGTGGCTCCTGGAAGTTCAGGTAGGTGATTTTTAAAGACTATGGGCTGATAGTCCCAGGAGAAGCTGCTGTCACTGCCAGGAGCCCTGCACTTTCTCTTACCCAGCTGCACCTGATCATCTGGCCTGCAATGAGACATCTGCGAAGCCCTTCCTGTCTTTTCTGTGATCTAGTCTCAGGTCCCTGCTTGTGCAGCCTGCAAGCTCCACACTCCCCTTGCCCAATCCTAACTGAGCACTTTCCTGGACTGGGAATCTTCCATACTCTGTCTCCCAATGGATTCTGACACTCTAAAATCCATTCAGATTAACTTTTTCGAAGTTATTAATTCATAGAGGAGCTAAGATCAGTTCCTGCTTTCACTCTGCCATCTTTGCTCTACTCCTGGAATCCAAGTTTCTAAGGCACCTATTTTGGGTTTATGCTTCTAAATTATTTTTATTTTTGTCTGGCAGAACTTGTCATCTGACCCCTTTTTCTTTGGGGTCTTGCTCTTACAAATACCAGTTTCTGCAGGTAAAAACGAGGATGTTGCCCCATGGTAGGAATTTTCCTATATTCCTAATTGCTCATTTAACCTTTGCCCTCATGATCACTTTTTCCCATATGCAGTCTCATCCTTGGACCCATGCCTTCCCACTCTTCTGTATGTCTATTGGCTCCTCTTCTCCTGGGGCAGGTTTGAGTTGTCTCTCTGAACACTGAATCCCTATGGATTATACCTATCAGAAGGTCCTCATCTCTTTTGATAGATTATCTCTCTTCCCCTGTGGAAGCACTCATCAGTTTTACCCCTTTCCACAACTGAAACCAAATTTTACCCTTTTTTCCCTTTGTTTCAGTCCCTCCTTTTGCCTCCTTGTTCACTGTTTTATAGGTCCTCTACTTCCTCTGGGAATATAGGCAATAATTCCCCTTCACTGTTAACCTTTGACTTGATTAGGATATATCGCATATTCCTCTCTATCTTCTTCTATCTCTTTCTCTCCTTTGTGTCCCCCTTCATTTTAGTCATGCAAAAACGTTTATTTACCTAAAGGTGGGGTGTTATGAGATTAAGTTCATAATATTTCAGGCTCATTTATCCATCATCCTTTCTATTTGACTTATGCTTTTACCCTTGTCTCTTTATGTACTTTTAGAAAGAAATCTCTTAATAGTCTTTTCTTGTTATTTTGTTGTCCTTGGTTGCTATATTCATTTGCCTTTTTCTGTATTTCTATTGTTCGGGGTGTTTGTAAAGCAAATTATTTATTCAGGTCTGATTTTCTTCCTAGGAATACTTTGAATGCTTTTAAAAAAATTGAATGTCCATATATTCCCATTAATAATTAGACTCAAATTTGAAGGGTATATCACCTTGGTTTGCATCTTGAGATTCTTTGCTTTTTAAAGCACATTCCATTCCATCTTCCAGTTTCTGTTGGATACAAACTAATCTGATGTTTTCTGAATTTCATTACTTTCATATTTCAAGGCATTTTTTCTGTTATTTTTGTCTTTGTAACTATTAAATTTAACCCCTATGTGTCTTGAAGTTTGCAGCATAGATTCTTTTGTTTGGTTGATTTTTTTTCCAGAGGAAATCAGTGGGTTCTTTTCATTAATTGTCACTTTGTTTTCTGTGTTCAAAATTTCTGGGAAGTTTTATGGCATTACTTCTTATTTTGTGATTTTATTTCTTTTTTACTTTTCCAGGTATTCTGGGAAACATGATCCTTAAATGAGCTCTATGAATCCTATCTTTGAGATTAACTAGTTTTGGTTGCATGGAAATCATGTCTTCTTTTATATTTATTGCTTTTTTGCTTTTCTTCCAGATTATTCTTCCCTTTTCTTTATTTGTATTCTCTATCAGTTACTCTTTCTCCTTTGTTTATTTGATTAGCCTTGCAGCTGTAGATTCAAGTTTTCCTATTCTGCCAATTATTTCTGCTGTGCAGGCCATAAATTCTTCTTTCACAATTCATGTTTATCTTTTAAACCACTTAGGAACATCTCATTATGGGTCTGTGCTCTCCTGGGATTCCATAGGGTCTTCTGCCTCTTTAGGAGTTGATTCATTCCCCTTTGTTTTACAATGTTTATTCATAGAAGTCTGGACACTTTTACTTGATCTGGAGATCATAATCACTTGTTCATTTATCTGCTTCTGCTCAAGATCATTGAATTTCAACCTTTTCTTCCTTATATTCATCTATTGCTCATTTTCTGATTCCTCCTTTCATGGTGGTGTTCCTGGGGGCTAGATCTTTTAAAACTATCTTAGTCTCCACCCTCAAGAAATTCACATTTTACCAGCTTTAGTCTCTGTCCCAAGTTACTTCTGGAAGTACGAAATGGTCCCCACTGGATGCTTGACCCTTTGCTTCTATCAAGCATTCCTAGAGGATCTATGCACTCTAGCATCCTGCCCCAGTTTTCTTTGTTGCTGTTTTCTAGCTGAGTATTGCAGTCTCAGCCAGAGCTAGTCTCTGACTTTTGGTTGTCTGGGCCACTGGGAAGTGGTGGGGAGATTTCAGTTCTATTACAAGCCCATGGAATGTGCAGCCCAGGCAGATCCTGGTAGGTGGTGAGATGCAGGGTACTGAGTGAGCATATTAAAGGTTAGGCATGTGCCTTCTTTACTGTTAGCTCATTGTTTTTAGATTTTGGGGTTTTTTAAAATCTCATTAGGATTTTTGTTCCCTAGACTGGGGAGACAGATAAAACTGCCTTATCTCTTATACATAATCCTGATTTTAGAGACATTGAGAGATCATGAGGATCAGAGGAAACAACTAGTTCTCCATCTTGTTAGTCACATGACTAGGAAATCCTCTTATTATTTTCTAACCCCTCATTTTTCATTTGCTGGCTTCTTTTCTGAGTATTCTAATGTTCCTGTCCCCCAAATTCTGGCCTTATCCCTCTTCTCTTTCCTTTATATTTTCCCCCATAGTTCATTCTCCCATTCACTCTCATGGCTTTAACTACCATCTCTAACCAGATAAGTAGATATTATATGCAAGACATTGTTCTAGGTCCTCTCTTCGGGACATCAAAAAGAATGTAGCTCCTGCTCTCAAGGACCTTACATTCTACAAGAAGGATATGTAAATGTTCACACAGATAACTAGAGAAAGAAGCTAAATTTTTATTTACTTGATATATGAATATATTTTGTGTTATGACATAAAGAAAAGCAACAGTAAAGAATCAGTTTAAAATCTACTCAGTGTATTGCATAGAGATTATAGGAAAATGGCAATAAAGTAGGTCATATTTAAGCTCTCCCTATATTCCTAGAGTTTTGCTATCATGGAAAAATACATTTTCTGACTGGTTTTACCCAATCCCTAGGGACTGTCATTTGTATAATAAGGAAAGGTTATTTATTTGGTTAAAAATACATTTTTAATTATCTGTTCTTGTTTTATACACTTACTATATGAGACTGTACAACACCATTTTTTTTCTTTTTTTTAACCTGTTTCTCCTTCTAAATTCTTGACTTTCCATAGTAGTAGATCTAAGATATTTTCAATTTGCTTTCTAGAAAACCTGTTAGTCACATACATTAAAGAAATAATAATTTATTTAAAGGATGCCAAAGTAATAAACCTTTTTAGGATCTTTTATGGAAGGTAAGAGTATTCATGACCTGTGTCATTGGAAGGAAGGGAAAAATTAAAAGAGAAAAATGAGGGGGAAATGCTTAGTTGTCCATTGGAGGCTTTGCAAAAAAAAAAAAAAATCTGATGGCATTTTTTTCTATCTTTTGACCTTCAGATAGAATTCTCAGCACCTAGGGCTGACAGAGGGGAGAGGAGGAACTCAAAATGTCAAACAATCTAGCCTTCTGGAATTATATTTCTCCCAGTAGCCTATCATAGAGCTTAATCAGAGTTCTTAAGGAAGAAACAAGTTCTTCATTATTTCTAACCTAAGTGTTTCTTGTACCTGTTGGCATGATTTTCTCTAGTTTTGGTTAATGAAAGCATGCCTGAAAGACCACTTACTAAGCAACTATAAGGCATATTCCTTTGTGGCATGGAGTGCCATTAGTAGTCAGGGACTAGCCAGCCTTCAAAGTAAGTGTAGTTTACTACTGCAGAATTTGCCCTATAAACCACTGCAGTAGAAAAACATTACATTGCATTGTAAGGTCTCTGGCATTCAGTGATGTGTGTA
Organism: Petaurus breviceps papuanus; assembly: GCF_028583685.1. Classification (NCBI taxonomy): domain Eukaryota; kingdom Metazoa; phylum Chordata; class Mammalia; order Diprotodontia; family Petauridae; genus Petaurus; species Petaurus breviceps. The sequence continues at coordinate 2,293,397 of NW_027187299.1, read as the reverse complement.
ACTTAGACTCTTAAAGGTAGAAATATTTATAGCACTCATCTAGTCCAGATTCTTACCTATTTCAAAAATATTATCTATACTACTCCATACAAGTAGTCAATCAACTTCTTGAATTTCAGTGATTTTTTTTCAGAGTTCTTTGAAAACCTACTTCCTCCATACTTAGGTGAATCTGTGATCCCACCTGTTGTAGCTACTCCCTTTATTATTTGTAAAGTGCTTAGCATAGTGCCTAGTATATAATTGGTGCTCAATAAATACTTACTCTCTTCCCTTTCCATAAACTTGAAGAAAATTCACATGGCTTATATGTGAGCCATCATTGGTAAATATGCTATTGTCGGCTCACACCCACCTTGTGTCTTTCCGTTATTCTATCCTCCCCATGACATTCTGTTGATTTACCTTCTCTAATTAAATACAAGTGGAATGAAAACATGTCTATATCCATTTAAAATTATGTAATTTGAAACTGTCCCTAGAGACTGGAAGGAAATTGTGCATAATTCCTAACAGTGTTATGCTTCTATCTGTACATTCTCTAAGCTGCCAGAATCCTGTAAAAGGCAAGTCACAGGGCCCCTAGGTAGTGCAATGAATAGAGCACCGGCCCTGGAGTCAGGAGGCCCTGAGTTCATTTGTGGCTTCAGACACTTAACACTTAATAGCCATGTGACCTTGGGCAAGTCACAACCCCAATTGCCCTGCTTTCGCCCCTCCAAAAAGAAAAAAAAGGAGGCAAAGTCATGTGGGCTCTTTTAGGTTCCATGATTTCTTTTTCTATCTCCTCAATCCTGAGTTGGGAAGGAGGATGCTCTGCTCCTATCCTTGGACTAGACTCCTTGAGGAATGTAGGAATATGTTATCGATCTTCTTGCTTCTATGGGGCCTTAAAGAGTGTCCCCTCTAATGACCTGTGAGAGGCTTTGGAGTCCTTGGATTTGCCTGGTCTCCTACCCGGGTTCAAGGATTAAAGACATAGATTGTGATTCCACTAGGTTGTCTACTAGGCTTTTTTGCTCTTGTTTTTGTTTTTTCACTCACTGGGACAACACAATAATGTAGCTCTAGCATTTGGGCAGAAACTAACATTTCACCAGTTTTATTGCTACAAGTTAAGAATGAACACTTTCTAACTGGTCAAAGGATATGAAAAGACAGTTTTCGGAAAAAGAAATCAAATCTATCAATAATCATTAAAATGTTCTAAATCAGTGTCGGCTAGGTGGCACAGTGAGTAAGAGCTCCGGCCCCAGAGTCAGGAGAACCCGAGTTCGGTTCTGGCCTCAGCACTTAACACCCACACAAAACATGTAGCCATGTAACCTTGGGCAAGTTACTTAACCCCAATTGCCCTCCAAAAGGCAAAAAAAAAGTTCTAAATCACTAATTATTAGAGAAATGTAAGTTAAAACAACTCTGAGCTACCACATTATATGCATCAGATTGGCAAACATGACTGAAAAAAGGAAAATGAGAAAAACTGGAGGGGATGTGGAAAAATTGGTACACTAACATTCTGGTGGTGAAGTTGCCAACTGGTCCCACCATTCTGGAGAACAATTTGGAACTGTATCCAAAGGCTATAAAACTTATGCAGTTTGACCCTGCAATAAGGCTACTAGGTCTGTATCCTAACAAGATAAAAAAATTTTTTTGTTGTTTTTCTTTTTGGAAGGCAATTGGAGTTAAGTGATTTGCCCAAGGTCACACGGCTCGTTTTTATGTTAAGTGTCTGAGGCCGCATTTGAACTCAGGTCCTCCTGACTCCAGGGCCAGTGCTCTATTCACTGCACCACCTAGCCGCCCCAAGATAAAAAAAAAAATTAAAAAGGACCCATATGTAGAAACATATTTGTAGAACCTCTTTTTGTGGTGGCAAAGAATTGGAGTTTGAGGGGATAGCCATCATTTGGAAATGACTGGACACATTGTGGCATGTGACTATGATGGGATACTGTTGTGCTAAAAGAAATTAGAGGGCGGGGCCGGGGGGATGGTAATTTGAACAAAACCTGGGAAGACTTATATGAACTGACCCAAAGTAAAGTGAGCAAAACTGGAACACTGTACATAGTAATAGCAACATTGTAACAATAGTCAACTGTGAAATACTTAGGTACTCTGATCTATACTACAGTCAATGATTCTCTATAATTCCAAAGGACTGATGTACAGTCTGGAATTCCCCCATCTAGGGAACCCTGTATCTCCCCCATAATCCTGGGGTGTTATTTTTATACAAAAAGAAGAGCTCAAGATTGATTATAAGTAGTAGTTTAATCTATTTGGGTTACCTATATTTGGAGAAATATGATGGACCACTGCCAAGATATTAATCATCCTTGGTCTGAGATGTTAAGGAGTTAAGTCAATGTTATGCCAAAACATGTTTGTCTATGGGTTATGTACCAGTCACATATCAGTCACAATATTCTTGTTCTGAGTTTTGACTCAGTGTCTAAAACATAATTTTGTATCTAAGCTATGATTTTAAACAGGTCGCCATATTTAGGCTTCTACCTTTCACAGAGTTTAAAGTTTTATGGCTTTTTACTTTTTACTGTATTTTATGGCTTTTTCACAATCAGGAGCCCACAAATGATGATGAAAAATGCTATCCACCTGCAAAGTGAGAAGTGAGGGACTCTGCGTACAGATTGAAGGACAATTTTTTTCTTTATTTTTCTTTTTTTCCCATAATATGGCTAATCTGGAAATGTTTTGCATGACTCATATATATATAGATACATATATACATATATAATGGATATAATATTTCTTTCCTTTTCAATGGATTGGGAGAGGGTAGAGGGAGGCAGAGAATTTGGAACTGAAAATTTAAAAAAATTAGAAAGAAAAAGAATGAACATCTTTCTTTCCTTCATCTTTTAGACATATTAGACATCATTTTAGGATTCCATCAAACAGGTACTCTCTCTATTTAGACGCTTTGGAAATTTAACTGTTTAGGTATTTGTTATCATGTACATCTCTTTATCTACTGTGCTTTCTCCTTATCTCCCCTTCTAATAGTTGATTTGTATGTAGGGATTTAAGGTTGATAAAGGCAATTCACATACATTATTTCATATATTCCTCACAACTGTGTGAGCCAGACACTACACACGTATTCATACCCCCATTTTATGGATTAGGAAATTGAGGTTCTAAAGCTTCAGTGGTTTATCCTAGTTCATACAGCATAATACATGTGAGAGAGGGATTTTGAACCTTTGTCTCTTCTGACTCCAAATGCAGTGTTTTTTCCACTATGCCATTGTCAAGTCAAGCACAGAAGTAGTTCACAAGAAGTTGTTTCAGCTATTGAGTTAAACCTTGTTTCAGTTCAAGTTTCTTTTGAGCCTTGTATCAAGTCTGTTAAGAAACAGAACCTGTGAACCCCGCAACTTGTGAACCCTAGAACTCGTGAACTCCTGCAACAGGAAGCAGAGGAGCTTATACCATATATAAGGAAGAATACAAGCTGGACAGACCGGACTGAAGACAGAACTGAGAATTGAGAATAACTGAGAAGAGGACTCTTGTGGTGGCAGAGTCAGGAAGGAGAAAACTTGTAATATCCTGGCACTCTGTTTGTCTGCTCTGTCTGTGTTGATGTTTGTTTGTGATACTTTGTACAGAAGCCCTGGGACCTTACTGGAAGCCCTGAAAGAGGATTTTCTTATTATATGTTTACAGAAGTCCTGGAGGAGGGTTTTGGAGGTCATGGGACTTTACTGATGATTTGTGCTGACCTCTTGGACCTTGTTTGTGCGTCTGAGTTGATTTCACAAGCAGATAATGAATTGATGATGGTGCTGGCAATGTACATGAATATTATTGTGACCGTCAAGCTTTGTCTTCCCGGAAACAGGAACGTGAAGGACTTGAGGTAGATTGGACACTGTGAACTTCAATATGGAATGAGAACTGGACGAAGAACTGGACAAGGAGCTAGACAAGGAACTGGAAGTTGCCTGTCTTTGAACCCAGGTGACAGTTGGAGCTGGGACCACAGAAGAGGAATCATGGAAGCTGAGAGCCAGTCTCCAGTCAAGCTGAAAGAAGACTTTAATTGGATACTATGTACTGACTGAGAAGATTATGATTTACTGTGACCTAGGGGTAGAGAACTTTGACTTTTGTACTTCGTGATTGAATTAAGGATTTTGTGATTGACTAAATGATTGTACTTTATTGAAAACTATGTGACCACTTTGGTGAAAACTATGTGGCCATTTTAATGACAAGTTGTGAGTTGTGACATGGTGAATACTGTATTTTGATTTTCTGTGATAAGTTGTAACATTGTGAAAACTGTTCACAGCAACATTCCTCAGGAAAGCTGCTCCTGCATGTATGGCTTTACAGCCATGCTGCCTCTTCAAAAGCTCCACCTTTCACTCCTTCAAAGATGTCTAGATATCCCATGATTTCCACGAAGATTGAATGTGATTTTGCCCTTCCTCCTGTCACTTACCCTTCAAAATAGCAGTTGTGTGCTACGACTCCAATAGATGAAACATTCCTGATGCATCTTTACAAGCCTAGTTTTTCTTATCAATTGTTAGTTGGTTCTGTAACTCTGTTTTTGTAAATGGACATTACTTTTAATCCAATCTAACAAGCTTTTATTAAGTTACTAGATGCTAGGTGTTATACTGATGCTGGGGATACACAGACAAAATGAAAAACAGAAAAATGACCTCTGCTCTCAAGGGGATGAAAATAATTCTGAGTAATATAACATAACAACAGAATAAGTATATACAGGATAATGTGAAGAGAAAGAGAGAACTAACAACTATTAGAAATGGCTTCCTGTAGGAAGTTGTACTGAACTAAGCATTTTAGTAAGTAAAACTTTATAAAGTTTCTACTTTCAAGGAAGGAGATAAATTTGGAGGAAGAGAAGGTTTAGGAGCAAAGACAGCAAATCTATAATATCTTACATTTGGTCACTTGTGAGAAGTAAAAATGCAGTGAAGGTAAACTGAGGCAAGCTTTCCAGGCAAAATAATAGTATAACAGTAATGCATATAACTGTTAATAGAATGGCTCAGACTGTCCCCCCTCAGTGGGTCACTGATCCCTCCACCCTGGCAAAGGGATTGAAAGACCATATTTATTGACATCCCAAAGGGGATGAGTAGAAAACCTTATAATTAGCTACAACTAGGGAAAGTAGGCTGGCTTTCAGGTGTTGCCTGTAAGGTCCATTCCACCTTTAAATCTATACTTCTATTATCAGTCCACCTCCTTTCCTTTTATACATTTCATGGAGAATATTTTTACATGACTCCTTGCTCATGACATCACTGGTAATGTACTGTAGATTCTCATGTGTCCCCTTTGGGTTATCTGAAATTTTGACTCTTCAGAGATTGGGGTTTGCATAATTCACAGCCATATAATATCACTAGGGGAATAATGATGTTTAAAAAAATGGCTGTCCGTGCTGTGCAATGGAGGACCTACAGCACAATTTTTCTTTAGACCTTAGAATGAATTTTAATGCTTCTTGCTTACGGAGAAAAACAGAGTTCAAGAATATGTCATACACAGAACTTACCAACATTGTTTATGGCAAGCAACATATGTTTATAGTAAAAAGTATAAAGAAAAAGCTTTGCCCTTTACCCTATCTTTGCTTACTATTACCAAACTTTGAATTAATTGAATGTATGTTCAGAAGAAAAAAAAGGTTCAACATATACACAATCGTTATATTTCTCAATGATCACTCATTTCAAAAGCAAGAACTCCTGCTTGGGAACAGATGAATTGACCTCACTGTTGATAGGCCTCTGCTAGCAAATGCAACATGCACCCATTGATCTCAGCACAGAATTTCTAAGCTGGTATCTATATGTAGGAATAAAGACTTGCTTGGATTTGTATAGACCAGCACTGGTTCATGTATGTGGCAAATGACCAGGTCTCTAAATGCTTGTTCACAGCTGTTTGTCCATAGATCTATATGAGGTTTTCTTGGTTTTAAGATGACATTGTATTCTAAATGTTTCTGCTTTAGTATTTTTTTAGTCATATATGCTCAAGTGAGATCATTCAATGACTGAATGATAGTAGCACAGTTCTTAACAGAGGCAACATGCATAGCCTCTAAGGTTCCTTCTACCTCTAAATAATAATAGCTGGTATTTACACAGTGCTTTAAGATTTGCAAAGTACTTTACAAATAATATCTCAGTTCATCCTAACAACAACTGTGAGAGTTAGATGCTATTATTATCCCCATTTTACAGATGAGGAAACTGAGTAGTAAAGCATCTAAGGCATAATTTGAACTCTGGTCTCCCTGACTCCAGGTCCAGTGATCTATCCACTATACCAGCTAGATGCTAAATCTATGATTATGTGAATTTCTGAATGGTAATATCAAATTACTGTTTTTAAAAAAGACAAGATTGATGGTTCTAGATTTAGAATCAGGAGAAACTCAAGTTTTAATTCTGCTTCCACTGCTTACTATTTGTATGACCCTGAGCAAGTAATTTACCTTCTCTGATCCTCACTTTTCTCATCTGTAAAATGGGTCTAGTAATACCTGTAGTACCTATTTCACTGGATGAGACTGGAGTGACATAAGACAGGTTTGTAAACCTTTGCAAACCTGAAAAAAGGTACATAAATGTCAGCTATTATAAAGAAAAAGAAGATTCTGTAGCTGAAAATTAATATCAACTCTTTTCCCTATATTTGAATCATGTCATGTGAATTACTCCAATGTTCTGTCAACACCAACTCCAAGCAAATGCGTGATTGTTTATGGGATTTAATTTTCTTGCATAATTGTTAGGTATTTATTTCATGTTCAAATTGATTCAAATGTCAAGCCTGTGATTCCATTAAGTTTGTGACTGCTACAAAATTGCCTGATAGGTTCACATGGAATGACACAGGCCTCTGTAATGGTAATGGGAATCTAAAGATCTTCCCTTCCCCTTGGCCTCATGATAGGCTTAAGTGAATCTGAGAACCTTCCCTGATTTGAAAATATACTCTGCCCCCTAATAGGGTGAATGGGGTCGCATAGAACCAGTGGTGTGAGGCTTGTTTTTTCAGGAATGTCCATACCTTGTTACTTTGTGATTGGGCAGTGGGTTAAGAGGGTTGTGAAATTCTCTGACCCAGGAGAAGGCTTTATAGTCCTTGATGTGAGGTTTTGCTTTGGGGCTCACTTTGGAAAGAGTTGTGTGATTTGGCCAGATGAGACTTTGGGCAGTCATTGATCCCCCAGTTTTGAAAACCCATATCTTGGTGCTTCCCTCTCTGATAACTAACTAGGTTTGAATGTAATGGTCAGACAACTGGAAGGCCTGTCTGCTGGTTTGTTTCTCTGTCTGTATTTTTTTGTCTGCTTGTAACTTCTGTTTGTATTCTCTGAAGTTCAGGGTGCTTTTTCCCCTGAACTAGGTAAATGATATATGTTTAATTAAAGCAAGATTGTTAACCCATTTTGAGTTGCTTTCCTTTAGAAAAGCAGATCTAAAAACCTGTGCTAGTAGCCATCCTGGGTATGCTAGGGTGCTTGCTGCTACAGCCTCTTATAAGCTGGAATTTTCTTTTATTTTGTTTATGCCAGTCTAAAATTGTGGCTTGCCTTTTTGACCATTCCAAATAAATCAGAACTCATTTCCTGTCCCAGCCTCAGGGGAACATTTAATGTGTGTCCCAGTAATTTCATACTCATGCCCAACTCTGTCAGGCTTCTTGTCAGTAATAAAAATAACCAAGATTGGAGGATGAATGTTGCAAGACTGAGTATACAGAGTAGTCTCCAATTTCCAGAGTCAAAATAGGCAAAGTGTCCATGTCACTTAGTACTCTCTAAATTAACTTGGTATTTTTATGGACCCAAGAATATTTACTACCTTGCTCCCTCCCCCCATATATTGAGCCTCTCAAATTTACTACCTATCTAAAGTGATGGAGATGGTAAGCTAACCATGAAATTTGAAGTTAATTGTGGCTGGCTGATAGCTTCAGGAGCACTTTTTAGTGCTTACAATTTTGCAAGCATGACTCATTAGCCCTGTGGATTATCTACGTACTGGAAATATCCTGCAGCTATTTTCTTATACCTTGAAGAGGGCAGTGGGATTGTAGCCATTCATCCTGTGACAGGGTTCACTGATTTACTGCTCCCCAAGAAGCCTAGACCTTCAAATTCTGTGGGTAGCATAGCTCCTGAGTAACATCAATACCTGCCCTAGGCAACAGACTCAGCTGGTCAGGTCTTGCTCACTGTGCAATGACCTTTTATTAGCATAGATGTCACTTTTCCAGCATATATATTTCCCTTTGACCTCCCATGTTGTGCTTCTATGTAGAGTGTGTGTGTGTGTGTGTGTTTGTATAAACACAAAAAAGGTTAGAAGATTCAGTATCAGCATCATTCTACTAATACTTCCTATCATGGATCTGGACCTGGACCTCAGAGACCACCTCATCCAATCTCCCCATTTTCCAGATGAGAAATCTGAGGCTCTTGCAGGTTAAGTGACTTGCCCTGGGTCACACACGTGACAGAACTGGTTTCATTGCTCCAAATTCAGTGGACTTTTCCATTGCACCTTTCCATGGCACCTTTCATCCATCTAAAGAAGAGACAGATCTTTCTAACTCAATCAAACAATCAATAACAATTTATTAAGCAGCTGTTTCACCAAGTCATTATGGCAGGTATTGCAGATAAGGCTCCTGTCTGGAATTCCTTTCCATAGCTCGCTGATTGGGCCAGTTTAATGCCTGAAAGAAAAATCACTAGCCAGCTACACTTATCAAAATAATGGTTTGTGATATCTGTGGTGTTAGCATCTTTGTAGAATTTAGCTTTGTATGGCAGTCAGTCTCTTCTTTTCCTTATTTCCCTCAAATTTCTGTTCTGTATAACTCCTCAGTTTTCCCAATGAATCTGTTCCCATTTCTTTCCCTATCACTTCCTACTTTAAAAACTTTTATTGGCACACTTTGAATTTTTTACCATATTTGCAACTCCCCCTCAAAAAAAAAAAGAAAGAAAGACTCTGCCCTACTGTATACTGCCTATATGAACTTGGGTAAATCACTTGGCCTCCTCAGGCTTTGGCATTTTACAAATGAGGCAGTTGGACTAAATCAGTGCTTCTTAATCTGTATTTGTATCTTGGACCCCTCTGGATATCTGGGAAGTCTGTGGACTTCTATTCAAAATAGCTTTAATGCATGAAACAAAACACATAGGATTACAATGAAAACCTATTATGCTGAAGTAATATTAAAAATATAACAACCACTTCCCCCCCCAAAAAAATAACAAGTTCATGGATACCAGGTTAAACCTTGTACATATTCTTTGAGGTTCCTTTCATCTCTAAATCTGTAATTCCGTGACCTATTAGAGCAGAAAAAAAAACTGAAACCAAATTGATCAGTATAATACTGAAACTGACCAAGTATTATTCCGAGTCCATAATCTACCAACTTTCTACCAAAAGGAAGGTACAATTAATTCCCTTTCTTTCCTTTCAGTCTCCAAGTTCTCAGTCTTGCTCTCTTATTTCCAGTCTAGAGAATAATAGAGTTTAGCATTCCAGGTACAGTTTCTCACAACTCCCTTAAACTGAGCCCAAGTGGAGATCTGCTTCTTCCTATTATGTTCAGCTACCTCTCAAAAAGTCTTGACATGCTGAGGAGTGAAGAAAGTTCAGATTTATGCAGCTGATTATTATTTTTCAGAACATTGTGCTAATGAAACCGAGGTCTTCTGGATTTCAGTCTTATGTGGTCCAATTCAGCAAGACAGCATATTTATTAAGCACATGCAGCCAAGAACTGCACAAGGGAAGGAAATTGCCTTTTAGAAATTGCATAGGCTTACTTTTGGAACAAAGGCCATCTTTAAAACAATATTCTTATGCTGATATATATGAATGCCAGTCATGGAATTCCAGTATCCAAAGAATTCAAATTAAGAATCACTCAAGAGGCATTGGTGAGTTCGTGGTGGGGGTGAGAATGTGACAATGCATTACAAACAAGGAATTACACAGGAAAAATAATGTCATTTGAGAATGTATGGCCAAAAAAAAAGTGAGTCACATAATGATAACAAGGAAAAACCAATTACCAGCTTCTTGCTTCATTGGTATCTGGCAACACCAGAGAAAATAAGGAAGACCCTAGGAATATCTTGGACAGACCAACATCATGAATTTATGTGGTGAATTGTGAGGATATATCAGTCATACAGGATAGACAGACACAGATAGCTTATACTTTCCTTCCCTGGAGGGAATAACCCCACTGATGAGATTATAGATCTATTAGAACCTTTGATTATATGTACAAAGCACCATTCCAGAAGAAAAATGACATAGCTCCCTGCTTTCTAGAAGCTTATACTCTATTTGAGGTATACAGTAACTATAGTATAGTAGAAATAGCATTGGATTTGTGTTCAGGAAACCTGTGTTTGAATCTCAACTCTAATAATCACTAGCCATATGAATTATTTAACCTCTATGGACCTTAGTTTCTTCATCTTTAAAATTAGAGAGTTAGGGTGGAGCCAAGACAGCAGATTAAAAGCAGGAGCTTGCTTGAACATCTCCCACTCCAAACACCTCCAATACCTGTAAAATATGACTCTAAACAAATTTTAGAGATAAAGAACCCACAAAGTGACAGAGAGAAGCAAATCTCCCACTGAAGGCAGCCTGGCAGGTCAACAGGAAGAGTCTAAAACACCAAGCTGAGAGCCAAACACAATCTTGTGTGGACTGCCTGCGACCAGACCCAGGGAGGCACCAACCTGCTGCTCAGACTGGCCAGAGCAGACTTCAGGAGAGTGAATCACCAGCAACTGTGGCAGTTTCTAGACTTCTCAACCCATAAACACCGAAGAGAAAGTAAAAGGTCAGTGGGGAACTCTGTTGAAACTGGGTGTTGGAAGAACGTGGTCTTACCCCTGCCCCTGGGGCTCGAGGTGGAGGAGGTACAGAGACTGCAGCTGCTGCTGTGTGGTTGCCTCCAGAGCTCCTGGCCTGCAGACCGTAGGGGGCCAAATGAACATTCAGAGGGCAATTGCTCTTGCTTTGACCTGTTGAATCTGGACTGCTTTCTTGGCAGTGGTCCTGGGGTATGTGGCTTGTGTGCCAGAGCTTGGGGTGTCTGTAGAGAGGGCATCCTTCTCATAGCTCTGACAACATCTGTGAAAACCCCAGTGATTTGGGACAAAGCTCTCTGCAATCTGGAAGAAGAGTTCTACCATGGCAAAGAGCTCAAAATTCAAGTAATTGGCTGGCAAGATGAGCAAGCAGAGAAAGCACAATCAGACCATAGAATCCTTTTTTGGGGACAAAAAGGATCAAAACATGGAACCAGAAGAAGACAACAAAGTCAAAATTCCTGCATCAAAAACCTCCAAGAAAAATACAAGCTGGTTACAGGCCATGGAGGAGCTCCAGAAGGATTTTGAAAATCAAGCAAGAAAAGTGGAGGAAAAATTGGAAAGAGAAATGAGAATGATGCAAGAAAATCATGAAAATCAAGTCAAAAGCTTGCTAAAGGAGACTCAAAAAAACTTAAGAAAATAACACCTTAAAAAATAGATTAACTCAAATGGCAAAATAGGTCTAAAAAGCCAATGAGGAGAAGAATACCTTAAGAAGTTGAATTGCCCAGATGGAAAAGTAATTTCAAAAACTCACTGAAGAGAATAATTCCTTCAAAATTAGATTAGAACAAATGGAAGCTAAAGACTTTATGAGAAATCAAGATACTATAAAACAGATCCAAACAAACTTTAAAAAATAGAAGGCCATGTGAAATATCTCATTGGAAAAGCCACTGACCTGGAAAATAGATCCAGGAGAGATAACTTAAAAATTATTAGACTACCGGAAAGCCATGATCAAAAAAAGAGCCTAGAAATCATCCTTCAAGAAATTCTCAAGGAAAATTGCCCTGATATTCTAGAACCAGGGGGCAAAACAGAAATTGAAAGAATTCACCAATCACCTCTTTAAAAAGATTCCAAAAAGAAAACTCCTAGGAATATCGTAGCCAAACTCTAGAGTTCTCAGGTCAAGGAGAAAATATTACAAGTTGCCAGGAAGAAATAATTTGAATATTGTGTAAATACAATCGGTATAACACAAGATCTAGCAATGTCTACATTAAGGGATCGAAGGGCTTGGAATATGATATTCCAGAGGTCAAAGGAGCTAGGATGAAAGCCAAGAATCACCTACCCAGCAAAAGTGAGTATAATGCTTCGGGGGAAAATATGGTCATTCAATGAAATAGAGGACTTTCAAGTATTCTTGATGAAAAAACCAGAGCTGAACAGAACATTTGGCTTTCAAATATAAGAAACAAGAGAAGCATGAGAAGGTAAACAGGAAAAAGAAATAAAAAATAGGAAATTAGAAAAGGTGACCTCTGAGGTCTCACCCAACTCTAAATCTATGATTCTATTATCCAAATCAGTATGGTGTTATTAAAATATGAGAGAGAGCTATGGGGTGTGGGGTGGGAATTTAAGTGTTCTAGGAAAATTTGAGGAGGAAAAGGTTCCTTTCAATTGGAAGAAATCAGTAAAAGTCTTATGGAAAAGATGGTAGCCAATTTAAGTCTTAAATAAAATGAAAAATTTCAAGAGGTGGCAATGAGAGGTGGTTTTTCAAGTATAGAAGATAACTTAGGTGAATGGATATAGTCAATTAAGATGTGACTGGGGAACAATTAACATTCTATTGGCCAGAATGGAGAGGATTGAAAGGGTAATAGATAAAATAGGTTTGGAAATATAGGTTGTTGGCAAATTGTGGACCAGTTAGCTTTTGTCTGTTTCATCAACTACAGGCTATAATCTGGCAAACTACGTCACTAAGATGCATGGTCAGTCTCATGAGAGACTGCTTAGAAGAATGTGATAACTCCATCTGCACCTTTGGAGAAATTCAAAGCACAGAGTCAGCCAACAATTGCTCAGAAGCTCTGTCTTCATATAAAGGGTACCACATTTCTTTCTCTGGAGAATCTTTTCATTGTGATTGGAATGTATCAGGCCCTGTGCTGAGGATACATAAAGAGGTAAAAGGTTGTCCCTGCCTTCAAGGATCTTACAATCTAATTGAGGAGACAACATGCAAACAAATACATACAAAACAAACTAGATACAGGATAAATGGGTGGGGGGGGAGGATAAAAAAAGAAAAGCACTGGAATTAAGAGGGATTGGGAAAGGCTTCCTGTAGAAGATGGCATCTTAGTTGGGACTTAAAGGAAGCTAGTAAAGTGGTCAGTAGTTGGAGCTGAAAGAGAGTGTTCCAAGCATGAGGGAAAGTCAGAGAAATTGCCCAGATCCAAGGAATGGAGTGTTTTGTTCTTGGAAGAGCCAGGAGGCTAGTGTCACTGGATCAAATAGTACATGTTGGGGAGAAAGGAATAAGATGACTGGGAAGGTAGGAAGGGGGCAGGTTATGCCAAACAGAGCATTTTGTATTTACTCCTAGAGGCAATAGGAAGTCACTGGAGTTTATTGAGTGGTGACATGATTGGACTCAGGTTTTAGGAAAATCACTTTAGTGGTTGAATGGAGGATAAATTGGAATAGGATGAAACTTGAGGCAGGCAGACCCATCAGCAGCTTATCACAGTACACAAGGCATGGTCGTTTTATTGCTTGAATAACTGATGTGATTTCTGGAATCCTTCCCAATTTGGAGATTTGTCATAAAGTTTTTGATATTTCTAGTGCACCATACCAATCCAATAAGCTAATATTTTGTTTTCACCAAATCCTGAAGTATACAGCAATGCTGACAAAGAAGAGGTTGTAATGGATGGTGTGCAGCTGTATGTCATTTTACTCTCTGGTATCTTAATTGAAATCATTAGAAGAACTCAGAAAGACAACCTCCCTAAGTTTACTCTCTGTCTAGTCTCTCCTATTTACTCTGAGATGTCCACATTTAATCCCCTTGGTTCCCTCAGAGGAGAAAGAAAAAAATAGAAGAGACCATGCATTTTCTTATTAGCTCTCTGGAGAGACTAGCCACATATTCTCTGCAGACAGTATAAAAAGATAAAGATAAGGTAATAACAGGAAGGCAGACATTTTCCTATATTTATACCTTTGTGAAGCATCTTCACTCATCACTCTGTTATTCTAAGTCATATCGGTTGTTCCCATGCTTGGAATGTATTCACTCCTCCTTTGAGTCTCAGCTCAGGTGCTAAGGTTGGCCTCCATGAGGCTATCTCTGATTGCTTCCACAAATTAGTGAGCTTCCTTCTTCCTCAAATTACCTTGGATTTACTTACTCTATACATATATCTCCTATTAGGATGTAATTTACTTGCAGGCAGGAACTATTTCATTTTTGTTTGTGAATTCCCAGCATCTATCAATGAATCAATCAGCAATTATTTGTTAAACATCAACTATGTGTCAGGCATTGTGCTGCACACTGAAGATACAAGTACAAAGAATGAATGAAACAATTGCTACTCAGAATGAGTGACATTCTAATAGGGGAAGAGTACTTCCCTAGTATGGAGCCTTGAATGTAGAAGGCACTTGATAATTTATTCTTTTGATGTATTGAATTGAATTCAGCAAATATTTGTCAAGTACTTTTAATTTGTTAAGTACCATGTTACAAGGCATAGGGAAAGATACAGAGAGGTGTATAAGATACACTTCTTCTCATAAAAGAGTTTGCAATCTATCAGGGGAGATAAACTTGTATGCCAATAAATTCAATACCAGGCAATATATCATCATTAACAATAACTGACATTTATATGATACTTTCCCTCTTTACTCTCATTTAATTCTCACTATGCCCTTATATGATAGGTACTGAAGATAACATTATTGTCATTTTATACATAAGGAAACAGCCCTTGTGAGGTGAAATAACCTTGCCCAGGGTCTGTTCTAATTATATTAGAGATACGATTCAAACCCATGTCCTCCTGATATCAAATCCAACATGACTCTGAGTACTCACTTCCTTTCTAGGTACCCTGAGTATTACAATCCAAGAGCTATGGGAATTATAAATGTTGCTAGAACTAAACCTTCTGAATAACTCACCTAAATTCACTTATGTGACTTTCTTGAAAGGAAGAGTTTAAGAATCTATATTTAAAATCCATTTTCTTGTAAAGCTTGTACTCACTTAACTAATATTGGCTAGGTTTATCTTGACAATATGGTTGTTGCTGTTGAGTCATGTCTAACTCTTCATGATCCCATGGACCATAGCAAACCAAGCCTTTTTGTACTCCACTATCTACCTTTCAAAGTCTGTCTGAGCTCATGTTCCTTGTTTCCGTGATACTATCTATCCACCTCATCCTCTGCCAGCCCCTTTTCCTTTTACCTTTAATCTTTCCCATCACATGGACTTGTGTGTCATTTGGGAGTGCCTGTCTTGGTTGTCTCTTTTTTTCTCTTTAAATGAAGGTTTCACTGAGCCCTCCTTTTGTCTCTTAAAAAATAATTTCCTGCTGGTTGTCTGTACTGATCATATGCTGTTTATCCAAGTGTGAATAAATTACATCCATCATTTACATCTATAATTCAAGAGATAGCAGCTAGATGTTCGACAATGACTGGCTCTAAAAGGCTTAAATTTTACTGTGTATAGGTATGAACAGGTTTAAGAGTGGTTAGTATTTGTCCAAACATGTCTGCCATTCCCACTGACCATATCTAAGAGTTTAGCAGTGCCCTGATTATATCTCAGATACTAAAATGGATTGTGGTCCTCAGAGCATGGAAAAGAGATCCTTGAGTTTTAAAACAAAAATTATCCAGAATCAAAAGATCAGTTTTTAGACTAGGCCACCACCCCTTTAGTTCTGATGCACAGATTAATTATATTTTAGATATATGACTCACCTATCATTTCAGACATCTTTATATCTGTCTTATTTAATCCTATAAAAATAGTTCAATTGTAATTATAAATAGAATTACAATAATCTTTACCTTGCTTCTCCTACCTTACTCGTGCTCTAAGCTCGCACACATCCATACCTGCTTCTTCCATCCACCTTCCTCTCTGTATCATTAATCACTATCGAGTCCAGAAACCTGGTGCTGTTTATACATTTTAAGGAGCCTTGACCCTCAGGAGGAAGGATAGTAGTATCAGATTTCTTATAACCAGGATATTGAGGGGTCTGGAAACCATGTTCTAGGAGGAGTAACTGAAGCAACTGGGGATGGTTAATGCTGGAAACAGTTGTTTGCCCTCCATTTTTGAAGAAGACCATTAATATAATAGGTATTTGTAGCGGCAAGCACCCCAGCATCCCCAGGATGGCTGCCAACACAGGTTCTTACATCTGCTTTTCTAAAGGAAAGCAACTCAAAAATGGGTTAACAAGCTTACTTTAATCAATCAAACATATATCCTTCCTGAAAAACAAGCCTCCTACCACAGGCTCCAAGTGCACTTAACCTAGGGGCAGGGAAGATCTTAAAAATTTACATTCCTATAACAGTATTGTCCTAACTTTTATGTGAATTGGATTTAAATGAGGCAGAGTTGTGCAAAGTCATCAACCTCACTCTCTCTTCCTGAGTCATCAAAGTTCAGTGGCAAGACAAAAGTCAAGAATGACCTTGGAGACTTCCATGTCTGTCCAAGATCTAAGTGTTCCACAGCACCTGCCTTAGCTGCCCATTCCAGCAGGGAAAGTCTTCACATGCTGGGGTAGACATTCTCTTAACTCTCTGATAGGTGTGATGTAAGGGGCATGTGGTCTTCAAAAATCTAGAGACCTGCCACATAGGGACAATAAAGTAGACTTACTCTAAAGGATGAACTGGGTGGAAGTTCTAGGAAAATCAGATTTCTGTTTAACTTAAGAAAAAACTTCTAACAACTATAATTGTCCAAAATTGAGATGTTATCTCATAAAGTAGTAAGCATCTGTAACTGGTCATTTTCAAGCAGAAACAGTAGTCATTTGCCAGGGATATCTTCAAGGGGGTTCCTGGAATAAAAATAATAATGATATTTTAAGGCTTATGAAGCACTTTACATGCATTCATATTTAAACTCCACAACAACCCTGTGAGGTGCTACAGAAATAATTTTCCCCATTTAACAGATGAGAAAACTGAGACTCAGAGAAATCAAGTCACTTATACATGATAATACCCTTAGCAGCAGAGACTAGATTTGAATTCAAGTCTTGTAGATTCCAAGCCTATCACTCTCTGTGCTCTGCCACAATGGCCCAAGCTGCTTTGGTAGGGACATCAGTTAAGATGGCAGTTTGTGCCAGCCTAGAGGCACTATCTGCCTTATGATCTTGCTTCATTTTTATACCAGTTTCATATATTGGGTTTTTTCATTGATACCACTTTATCTAGCTTTTCTAGATTGCCTATAATCTAGCCCTCATGCAAAAGGAAAGATTTCAGGGTTTCCTCCATTCACAGAATTTTTGGAGTAGGAAGAGTGACAATTAAAAATTTCCAAAAGACATAGTTTCTAGGTAATTTACTTATTCTGTTAATAAGGCCAGTATGTTTATTAATAAAAGGATGGCCATTTGGCAGTCTCTCATAAACCAAAGACCTCTAATAGCAATAGGCGCATAGTTTGTATGCTGTTTGAAGAGTAAGTATTCCTGAGGTGTACCAATCAAGTCTGATTGGCTAAGGCAGTGGAAAATGGGCAACATTAAAATGAGGGTTTTGAGACATGGTCACCCAAATCTTAGTAAAAGAGACATCAATTTCCATATCACCTATCTTGACAAAAGGGAGAATTAACATTTCCCCAGATCTATTTGAGCAAACACAATGAATAGGAATACACCCATTAGCCCAAAGTTAGAATTTCATTAACTGTCTGATTAGAACTAGGTCTGGATAAATCTTTAAGAGAAATTTCCCACACTGGTTATTATCTGGATGAGAAAGTAGAAAAGGTGACAAATCTCTGTCCTGATTAAATAAATAGTTATTAAATACAAGGAAGAAATATTCATTTCTCACCAAAGAGACTTTCTTTCCTCCTCCCCTTTCCCTGAAAATACCTTCATCCTCTTAATGATTAAATGAATGGTTGCAATGAAGTATGTCCAGAGAAATACATAAAAAAGGAGACTGGAAGGGGCAGAGTCAAGATGGTGGAGTAGAAACAGGATTTCCATGGGGCTCCAGCTTCCACCTCCTCCAATTCATGTAAAAGGTGACTCTGAACAAACTTTGGAGCTACAGAACCCACAAAATGACACAGAGAAGCTAATCTCCTGCTGAAGACAGCCTGGCAAGACAGCAGGAAGTGCCCAGCATAGTGTTCTGGAAGACAAGCCCAGCCCTGCTTGAGCACAAGGTTTTAGCCTCAGGGCAGTCTGACCAGCCGCCTGCTCAAGAGACTTCAGATCACCAGCAGCTGTGGCAGTTTCTAGAATTATCAACACATAGATGCTAAGGACAAAGTGAGAGGTCAGTGTAGTGTGGACTTTGGGATCCAGTAGTTCAGGTGTGCAGTTGGCATTTGCTTCCAGGGTGAAAAGCCATTGAGGTTCAGGGACTGTGCAGTCAAAGCCATATGGCACCTTCAGCTCCTGGACTGAAGATTGTAGTGGGAACAAGCGACCAGTCTGAGAGGCAATCACTCTTGCTTTAACCTGTTTGGATCTGTATTGCAGTCCAAGGTGGAGGTTCTGGGGTGTGCACCCAGCTTGTCAGAGTGTGTGGAGGCTTCAAAGAGGGCACCCAACAAATACCTTCAGCAGCTGAGAAAACCGCAGCTATTGGGACGAAGCTCCCCTGTCTGGTAGCAGAGTCCTACTGTGGCAAAAAGCCCAAAGGTCAAGTAATTGAGTGGCAACGTGAGCAAACAAGGGAATCAAAGCAAGTATATCAACCTAACTTTACACTCCTATTTTGGGGACAAAAAGGATCAAAGCATGGAAGAAAATGAAGTCAGAACTCCTGCACCAAAAGCTTCCAAGAAAAACACAAGCTGGTTACAGGCCATAGAGGAGCTTAAAAAGGATTTTGAAAACCAAATAAGAGAAGTGGAGGAAAAATTTGGAAGAGAAATGAGAACAATACAAGAAAATTATGAAATGAGAGTCAACAACTTGACTGAAGAAAGTAACACCTTAAAAAACAGACTAATTCAAATGGCAAAAGAGGCTCAAAAAGGCAATGGGGAGAAGAATGCCTTAAAAAGCCAAATTTGCCAGATAGAAAAAGAATTTCAAAAGCTCACTGAAGAGAATCATTCCTTCAGAATGAGATTGGAGCAAATGGAAGCTAGTGACTTTATGAGAAATCAAGATACTATTAAACAGATCCAAACAAATGAAGAAATAGAAGGCAATTTGAAATATCTCATTTGGGAAAACCACTGACCTGGAAAATAGATCCAGGAGAGATATTTTAAAATTTATTGGACTACCTGAAAGCCATGATCAAAAAAAGAACCTAGAAATCATCCTTCAAGAAATTCTTAAGGAAAACTGCCCTGATGTTTTAGAACCAGAGGGCAGAATAAAGGGTGAAAGAATCCACCAAAAACCTCCTGAAAAAGATCCCAAAAAGAAAATTCCTAGGAATATTATATCCAGATTCCAGAGTTCCCAGACAAAGGAGAAAATATTACAAGCAGCCAGGAAGAAACAATTTGAATGTTGTGGAAACACAATCAGGATAATACAGGATCTGGCAGCTTCCACACCGAGGGATCAAAAGGTTTAAATTATGATATTCCAGAGGTCAAAAGAGCTGAGATTAAAACCAAGAATCACCTACCCAGAAAAACTGAGCATCATGTTTCAGGGGAAAATATGGTTATTCAGTGGAATAAAGGACTTTCAAGCATTCTTGATGAAAAAACCAGAGTTGAATGGAAAATTTGATATTCAGATACAAGAAGCAAGAGAAGTATGAGAAGGTAAACAGAGTAAAGAAATCATAAGAAACTTATCAAAGTTGAACTATTTACATCCCTACAAGGAAAAATGATAATTGTAACTTATGAAACTTTTCTAAGTATAGGAATAGTTGAAGGGAATAGAAATGTGTGTATATATATATGCATATATATATGTATATGTATACATATATGTGTCTATATGGGAGGGTATGTGGGAGTATGAATACATATGTGAATATGTGTATATATGTGTACAGGTATACATAGATAGAGTGTACAGGACCAGTTGAATAGGAAGGGATGATACTTAAAAAGTGAAATTAAGAGGTGAGAGAGGAATATAATATGAAAGGGAGAGACAGAAAGGGCTAAACTATCTCCTATAGAAGAAGTAAGGGAAAATGGTTACAATGGAAGAGAAGAATAGGAAGGCAAAAGGGAATGGGTCAACCTTATTCTCATTGAATTTGGGTTAGGGAGGGAATGACATACTCTCTAAATTGGGTATCTCACCCTACAGGTGTAATGGTAATGCAATTTTGAATTTGAAGATCCCTTTTTGTTGGCAAAAGTAGAAGGTAATTAACACTTAGTAACTGGTCAAGCTTCTCATTGGGGGAAGAGAAGGTATGAACTCCTGTCCCTTGCTACTGACGTAACAGGAAATTGGCTGAAGGAAGTGACATATGTAATACTGTGTAAATACAAAAAGCCCCAGAGAGGTACAGTCAGAATTTCCTTGAGATGGAGATCTGGTGTCAGAACAGCTACAGAAGAATGAAGAACTGAGTTCTGAGAACTTGTGGTGGTGGAGCTTCTTCTGAACAGGATCCCAGGAGCCCAGAGCCCAGGAGCCAGGAGCCCAGGAGTCAGGAGACCAGGTGACTGAAACATGACCAGGATGCTGATACTTTGTTTGTGGCTTTGTTGAGCCTTGAATTCCTTGGTGCAGAAATGGTGAAGGAGCTGACATGGACCAGACCCCGTGAACGCCAGTGGGGAGCAGCCCCCCCCCCCCAGAGAGCTAGTCAAGGAACTGGGAGTTGTCTTCCATTGAATCCAGGTAGAATCTGGGACCATGGAAGGGGATCCAGGGAATCTGAGAACAAGCCCCAAGTCAAGATGAAGAAAAGACCTTTCCTTGGGTACTGAGTAATTATGGAATTATAGTTTACTAGTGACCTAAGGGGTGGAAGATTTTGTGTATGATATTTAGTAAGACTTTACTGAATAAGTGACTGATTGTACTTTGAGTACTGTGACTATTGTTACTGATTAGTGACTGATTGAGTTAATCAAGACTTTTCCCCAAGAGTGGAAGACTTGACTGTGTACTTTGATATTACTGATAAGTGATTGATTGAATTAACTTAAGAGTAACTATTTCGTGACTGATTGGATTAACTTAAGAGTGACTATTTTACTTTAAGACTATGTTTTGAAATCTGCTATATTTTGATTTTCTCTGTTCTTAGTTTATCGCTGAATAAAATGGAGAGCAGCTATGCTGGTATTTTGAACCTTGGGAAGTTGCCTTTGCTTGGCATTACAACAGGAGAATAGGGGGGAAGGGGATGAGAGGGGGGATGATGGAAGGGAGGGCAGGCTGGGGGGGAAGAAAAGTTGGAAGCACCCACTTTTGAAAAGGGACAGGATCAACTAGAAAATAGAACAAGTGGGGTATGGGGTAGGAGGGAGGGAAATATAGTCAGACTTTTATAATATATCCACTATGGAAATATTTCACATGGTTACACATGTACAGCCTATACTGAATTGCTTATCTTCCCAGTAAGTTTGGGTGACAAGGGAAGAAGGGAATGAATCTGGAATTCAAAGTTTTAATATCAAATATTTAAAATATATATACATTTTAAATATTATTTTACATGTAACTGGGAAATGAGACACAGGCACTGTGGCATAGAGATCCACCATGCCCTACTGGAAAGTTAAAGGGGGTATGGGAGAAGATATGGGAGAGAGCAGATTGGAGGAGGGGATCTCCTGTGGTATCTCTATTTTGGGGTGGTGGGTAGGGGAAAAACGGGGAGAAAATTTGTAATTCAAAATCTTGCAGAAATGAATGATGTAAACTAGAAGAAAGCATTTGTTCTGTTTTGTTTTTTAAAAAAAGAGACTGGAGTACCATATGATGACAAGAATAATAAGTTTCACAAATTTAAAGATTCTTATACTTTAATCATGGTCTTAAGCACCAATTAGTACTATACCACTACATCATCTCTTTATAATCCTTCTTTCCTCCTATGGATGTAGTCTAGGCATTAACTCTGAATTTGACTATAAATTCGGCCAGGGTGCTTTATCTCAGAATCTTGTTCTTCAGCTCTTAATTATACCTAGAGGATCATAGGACCATGGATCTAGAGCTGGAAGGAACCTTGGAGATCATCTAGTCATCATCCTGCCATTTTGTAGATGAAGAAATTGAAATGCAGAGAAGTTCTGTGTCTTACTCAACGTCATGTAGGGGATAAGTTACAGAAACAGGTTTTAGGAACATTTTCTCTAACTCCAAATCTCAGTTGTGTCTGACTCTCTGTAGCTCCATTTAGGGTTTTCTTATCAGAGATCCTAGAGTGGTTGGCCATTTCCTTCTCCAACTTAGTTTACAGATGGGGAAACTGAGACAAACATGGTTAGGTGACTTGCCCAGGGCCACACAGCTAGCAAGTGTCTGAGGCAAGATTTGAACTCATAAGGATGAGTCTTCTTGACTTCAGGCCTGGCACTCTACTGTACCACCCACTTGCCCAAATCCTAGGGCCTAGATAATTTCCTCCCATATCCCCCCCCTAGTTTGGTCATTTAGAAATACCTCACCCTGATACATCAACTAGATTCCAATTAAAAGTACGGTCAGGTTCCCCTCCACCACCATCCCACTTCACTCCTTAACTTCTAAGGGTATATTCCTGCTCTAAGATCCTCTGATTATATGACTTTGTTCTTAAAAACAATCATTCCTGCTGCATTTGTAGGTGACTTTGGGTTTCACCTCTTTTAAAAAATGAATTAATAGCAATCATACTAATAGCATCACCTAGCATTTATATGTCACTTTAAGATTTATAAAGTACTTTATATATGTTATTTCAATCAATTTTATTTCAACTACTTTCCTCTATACTTTGCAAAGCAGTCACCCCCTTGTCTTCCTTACTTTCATCATGGTCTCTAGTCTAATACAATAGAAAGAATGCTGACTTTAGAATCAGAAGGCCTGTGGTCATCTCATCTTCTATGAACCTCTATTTTCTCATCTGTAAAATGGACATAATAATACTTATCCTGCCAACCTCCCAGGGTTGTTGGAAGAACTAATAATTGCTTACTTGTGTATTAGACATTAAGGTTTGAGAATTCCTTTCTGTGTGTTCTCTCATTGGAGCCTAAAATGCAAGAATGAGTGTAGAATATTTAATAAAACATCATAGAAATGTGAGTTTTTATTATTATTGAATCTTTGTTGTATCTTTGGGGAGATCAGCCATCTCATCACATTTAAAAGATTATTTTTCCTTTCTTGTGTACTGGCAAGGATCAGAGACTTGGAGGAATTATTGTCATATATTTTCATGTAATTCCAACAACCAGAGAAATTAGAAATGGTAAAAAAAAAGGGGGGGCAGATTGTATAGTTTCAGTAAGTTATTTTCTTCACTCCTTTATAATCAAATTGAGAAGAAAAAAAATAAAACAGTACTGAGAAAAAAATTCACAGAATACCCAGGTATGACTGTTTTCTAGTCAAAATGCCTTCTGTGGGGGCAGCTAGGTGGTGTAGTGAATTGAACACTGGCCCTGAAGTCAGGAGGACCTGAGTTTAAATCCGACCTCTGTCACTTGACACACTTACTAGCTGTGTGACTGTGGGCGAGTCACTTAACCCCAATTGCCTTGCCTTCCTCCTTCCAAAAAAAAAATGCTATCTGTGTCAAGAACAAGTCAATTACAATATGTCTTGCTAATTCTGTCCTCCTGGAGAAGCTTCTCAGAGAAGCTATAGAAATATGAAGTGAAGGTAAAAATAATAACAATATCTAGTGTTTGTATAGCATTTTAGGATTTACAAAGTACTTTACATAGGCTATCAAATTTGATTCTCACAATGGCCTCATGACTTAGGGGCTATTATTCTCCCCTATTTTACTGATGAGGAAACTGAGGTAGACAGAGATTTATGATTAAGAGACTTGCCCAGGATCATACAACTTTCTGAATTGAACTCATGTCTTCCTGACTCCAGGAATACATCTATCTACTATACCACCTCGCTGTTTTTATGCTTAAAGGTCTGGGGATAAGAGTGTATTATATTAGAGCATTCTTAAGCTTCTAAATAAATAACTAACATTTGCATATAGTGTTTTAAGGTTTGCAAAGCTCTTGATTTACATTATCTCATGACAATCCATGGGGTAAATATGACCTTTACCCTGTTAAGAAAGTAAGTTGTTTCATTTATATCTTTGTATCACCAGCATTTAGCACAATTCCTGGTAAATAGTAGCTGTTTAATAAATGCCTATTGTTTGATTGATCCTTATTTTACTTGTGAGGAAACTGAGGCTTACTGAGATTAAGTGAATTGCCTGTGGTATGCTGTTCGAGTTAGGATTTGAACCCAAGACTCTCCTGACCATGAGTGCAGTACTTGAAGTTCTTCACCTTCTTTCTTCTCCATGTAAAATGGGAATCAATTTTCAGGACTTGAAGTCTCTGATAATAGAGGAGTATTTACTCTGGATAATTCAGTTAATCTCTCAGGGTTCTAGACAACACTCTGCCACCATATTGATGAGAAGTTGATGATCTACATTAGTAGAGGGCATTTCCTTACCAGGAGTTCCCTACACTGATGAAATCACTGGTTTAATTTTTGAAATTGTCTAATTATTACATAAATAATTCAATCACTATAAATTTATTAAGTGACTACTTTGTGCCAAGTATTAAGCTCTGGGGTTACAAAAAGAGAAAAAATAAGGGTGGCTAGGTGGCACAGTGAATAGAGCGCCGGCCCTGGAGTCAGGAGGACATGAGTTCAGGTCTGACCTCAGATACTTAACACAAAAACTAGCTGTGTGACCTTGGGCAAGTCATTTTACCCTAATTGCCCTCCAAAAAGGAAAAAAAAGAAAAAAAGACAATCCCTGCCCTCAAGGAGCTTCCAAACTAATGGGGGAGACAAACAAATATTTACAAACAAGTCATATATAGGATGAATAAGAAATAATTAAAGAAGGAAACATTAGAATTAAGAGGAGTTGGGAAAAACTTCCTGTAGGAGATGGGATTTTAAATTGGGACTCAAAGGATACCAGGTAAATGTGAGGAGGGAGAGCATTCCAGGCATGGGGGAAGTCAGAGAAAATACCAAGAGCTGAGATGGAGTATCTTGTTTATGGAATAACCAGGAGGCCAGTGACACTGGATTTCAATCTGGTATATAGTATATAGAATATATAGAGAGGAGGAAGATGTAAGAAGACTGGAGGCTAAGTTATGAAGGGCTTTAAATGTCAAACAGAGTATTTCGTATTTGATCCTGGAGACAGGGAATCATGGAAATTTATCGAGATGGGGTTGTGGGAACTTTTCATGATCTGGCCTGCATTGTAGAGAAATCATTTTGGTGCACAGTGCCTGATACGTAGCCTGTGGGTGGTACAACACTGTGTCACTTTGGTGGTTATTATCCAGCATATGAGGTTGTGTTTTCTATAGGATGTTGATTTGGAAGCATTTAATGGACTCAAGGTTATGTATTTACTCTTAGAAGAGTTCTCCTATATTGTTTTTTCAGTTTTCATTATAACAAAATGCTCTCTTTGGATTTAAGGATATAGATAAAATCTCTGAGATAGCCAGGTTATTTTTCTAAAGTTCTTAATATTCTGGAAGTGAAACATCCCAGGAAGATTTGGCACAGTACATTTTTAAAACTGCTTTCCACTGTGGTTCAAACTGAGGGCACAAGGGTTAGATTGGGGAAAGCTTGTTTGGATAACATTCTCTTTTAGATTTTGGTTATCTCTCTTTCACTGTACTCCTGCGTGCTTTAACTTTAAGGCATTCTAATTAGCAGCAATTCTTTCAACTCTATAGATTCTTATGTTATGGGGCATTCTTTCATTTGAATGGAACAAGTTTAGCCAATGCCTAAGACAATGAACTGAGCACAGACTTCTGCCACATCAATCTACTGTTTAAAAAAAAAAAATTGCTTTGTAGTTCACTTTCCCTGAGTACCATTTTTATCAAGGGGTCTCTAGCCATCAAAGGACATCTGGGGATCTTAGAAACATACATTCCCATGAGGAAGGGCCAGTTAGGGTCAGGGAGCACATTGTTCACTCTGGGTTTATCACAGCATTGTGCTACTTGTGCTTTTGGGTGTTGTGTTACTGGGACCAAGCCGTGAATCAGGAATATAGGTGACAGAGGAGGTCATTCAGCTGATGCACAAAAGGCCCTGAAGCTCCCGTTTGTTGTTGTTCAGTCATTTTCAGGTATGTCTGTCTCACCTGGATCCCATTTGGGGTTTCCTTGGCAAAGATATCAACTCATTTTATAGATGAGGAACTGAGGCAAACAGGGTTAAGTGACTTGTCCAGGGTTACACAGCTATTAAGTATCTGAGATCACATTTGAACTCATGTCTTCCTGACTGCAAGCTCAGCTGCACCACTTAGCTGCTCAAAGCTCACCTATAACCTTTAGCAAATCATTTTACCTCTCCAGGCCTCAGTTTCCTCATTTGTAAAATGACAGGATTGGACTAGATGGACTTCCTGTCTTTGCTCTATGACCTTTTTGTCTTTCCCTTTTCACAAATAACCCATCAGGTTGCTGAGTAATCACTATTTATTCCTGTTAAAGGCTGTCCTTAATGCCTGTTTTAACCAGATTATTTTTAAAAAATATTTTTTATAGTTAACAAGCATTTATTTTTTTCCCTCTCCCACTTTATTCCTTCACCCTTCTGAGAAGGAAAAAAGAAAAGAACAGAACCTTAGTAACAAATACACAGTGAAAGAAATGAGAGAAATGATTATTATAACCAATGATTTTGAGAGATCCAGAATAACCTCTTTTTCTAAAGTCCTCATTTTGAAGCTCAACCTCTGAAGGATTGGACAGATGAAATTAACATTCTCCTCAGTCCAGGATAATCTAAGGTGAAACTTTGGGCCCATCGTCTTCTGCTCTGGCTAGGGTAAGCGATATAGATCCTTTGTCTAGGTCTCCCTGGAGACTAGAGATGATTTGGAAAGAAATGACAGGATCAAAGTTATATTCCCTAGCCCCTCCTTAGAATAGGTCCATTTCTCATTGTAATATTCATGCTTTCTCATTACTTGTTAACCAATCAGAGTTGATTGTCACCCTCAGGAATACCCACTCATCCAAGGGTATATAAACTATGAGTCCACCACCATGATCTATCCTTGGCATTTGAAAATATAACTGACTCTATTACTAATAAAATGCTATCATTATTAATAGCATGAATAGTTATCCAGAAATTATATCTCTCAAACTTTTTAAATGTCACAGAAAACATATTCCCACAATCACCATAATCAAAAATGTATGTCTTATTCTGCATTTGAATCCTCAGGATTTTGATCCTCCTGGATCATGGTTAATCATTGTGTATTTTAGCTGAATATTATCTAGATAAAACTTGGGGGAGTAGTGACTTGTCATAGGCCTGTAGCTTTCTAAGGGTGTCTCTGTCTGTAGAATTGGTTCCTCATTATGCAACTTGCATGACCTCAGTTATTCTTGCTTAGCCAAAAGAACTTAACCATATCTGAAATGTTTTTGAGAGATGGCAGTTGTATACCCTTCACAGACTATCAGGTTAGTCATACAAAATATTTTCCTGATAGGATTTGTTAACTCAGACTCTAACTGGTGCACTAAGAGTAGTGAAGTTAGTGTTATTATTAATAATAATAGATGGAATTACTGGTATACTTTGTTTTACATGATGGATGCAATCCTGAAAAGTTCAATATAAATTAATTTTTTTTAAATTGCTAGTAATCAATCAACAAGCATTTACACATGCCTACTGTGTGACAGATGCTGTTAGATGTTGAGGATATATATATTTTAAGCAATCGGGGTTAAGTAACTTGCTAAAGGTTACTCAGCCAGTTATTTCTGGGTGTGGTGCTGAGTATCTGAGCCCAGGATTCGATCTCCAGGTCATCCCAACGCTGGAGCTGGTGTTCTTACTCGCTGAGCCACCTGGCTGCCCCTAAGCAATTGGGGTTGAGTAACTTGCTCAAGGTTACTCGGCCAGGTGTTTCTGGGTGTGTGCTAAGTGTCTGAGCCCAGGATTCGATCTCCAGGTCATCCCGACACTGGAGCCAGTGCTCTTACTCGCTGTGCTACCTGGCTGCCCCGCTGTTGGGGATATTAACACAAAGCAATCCCTGCCCTCTAGGATCTTATATTCCAACAGGGAAGATGATACATACATATATATGTATATACAAAACATATGCTTTGTATGTACAGATGGGGGGATTTAAAAAGGCCCTTTGCATAAGTTGTGCTTAAGGTGTCTTGAAGGAAACATCTACTTGCATTCCATGGGGTAGAGACAAGGAGGGAATTCGTTCTAGGTATGGGTGACAACCAGTTCATTCAAAGGCACAAAGATGGGAGATGGAGTATATATGAGTTACTTCAAGAAGGCCAGTTTGACTGAAGAAGTCTAGAAGAAAGGTAGATTGGGCAATGTTGTAAAGAGCTTTAAAAACTGAACAGGGGAATTTATATTTTATTCAAGAAGTAAATGGGAAACTACTGGAGTTTGTTGAATGGGGGTTAACGAGTTAGACCTGCACTTTTGACAAATTACTTTGACAGTTGCATGGAAGATGGATTGTAATGGGGAGAGATTTGGTACAGGAAAAGCAATTAGGAGGCTATGGCAATACTCTAGGTGTGAGTTAACAAGGTCATTGAACTTGTATTTGATGACTGTGTGAGTGAGGAGAAGGGCAGAAATGTGAGGGACGTTGTAGAGTAGAAAAGACAAAAATATGGCAACTGATTGAATACACCAAATGAGTGAAGAGTAGAAAGATGACTGAGGTTTTGAATCTGGGCAATGGGATGATTGGTCTTGCCCTTGACAGGAACAGGGAAGTTGAAGAATGGACTGGTATTGAGGGAAAAGATGCTTAGTTCTGGTTTGGACATGTGGAGTTTGAGATGCCTAGGAAACATCTAGTTCTAAGTGTTCAAAAGGTAATTGATGATGTAGGACAAGAGCTTGAGAGAGAATAGGGCTAGATGTATAAAACTGATGGTCATCTTCATAGAGATATATAGGAGCTAATGGGGTCACCAAATGTGAGACTATATAGATGTAATACAGGAGGACCAAGAACAGAGTCTTAGATTATATCACCAGTTAAAAGGTTGTGATAGGGATAATGAAAGAAAACCAAAGAAGCAGTCAGACAGATTGAAGAAAATCCAAGAGAGAGTAAGCAGCACTATAAAAACCTGAAGAAGACAGAGTATCCAGGAGGAGATCATGGACACTCAATAGTGTCAGATGCTTCACAAAGGTCAAGAAGGTAAGGCTATCAGATTAGACAATTAAAAGATCAATAGTCATTTTAGAGAGAGCAATTTTAGTTGATGATCAAGGTGGAAGACAGATTGAAAAGTGCAGTGAAAAGAAAGGGAAGTGGAGACACTAAGTGTCTCAACTGTTTCAAAGTAGTTTGGTTAAATAAAGGAAAATAGAGGAGGATAGCTGGAGGAGCTGGTAGGGTCTGGTGGGTTGTTATTGTTGTTTAGGATGGAGGAGACTTGGGTGTATATATAGGCAATAAAGAAGATCAGATAGGGAGAGACTGGTGTTTAGAGATAGGGAAAAATATTATTGGGGCAATTTGCTGAATCTGATGAGAGGCAATGGGTTAAAAAGCAAATTATAGGGGTTGACCTTGGCAAGGAGAAGGACTACCTCTTCTTCATAGATTAGAATAAAGAAAGAGATAGGAGGGGGGTGATGCCAAGATATTTCAGTCTGAGGAAGAAGGAAGAAAAGTGAGTTCATTTCAAATAGTCTTGAAGTCAGTATTTTAAACTGCAATATCTTGTATTTATGGGATCCTTGTAAATACTTTCCTAAAAGAAGCCAGCACAATAGGAGAAAATGCATTGGCTGAAAATCAGGAGCCCTGGGTTCTAGATCCAGATCTCCTATTAGCTATTTGTATTAATTTTTTTAACAAATCACTTAAATTTCTGGGCTCTCAGTTTCCTTATTGGTAAATTGAGGTGACTGGACTTAGATTTCTGCTAGGATCCCTTGTGGCTCACAGAATCATAGATATTTAGAGTAAAAAGAGACCTTAGTAGCCACCTACTGTAATGCATAAGAATTCCTCACTGTAACATACCTAATAACTACTAACATTTGAAGAACTTATAGAAACCTCTGTAAAGTTAATATTACTCTCTGATTTATTTTGGGGGAATGAGGTGGGTGTGATGCTAAATTTAGATCTCCATATGTTGTACTTCATTATAAAGCAGTATTCCTGTAATGCTGAGATTTACAAATGGCTTCTATCCTAACCATATATTCTCCTTTGTAAAGAATAGTATGTCATTAATTTAGAATTTCTGGTGACGCTAAAAGCTCAGGAGAGTTATTTTTCTCCTACTCAATAAGATCATGTCTATGGAAGACATATATAACTCTTGCCTCAAGCAATATTGTTTTTGGCTATGTTGTAGGGATAATATAGAAGCATGAAATCTCATGTGTTCATTATCATTGTGAAAGAGAAACTTCACCACTTAACAAGGAGTTTCTAACCCGAAGTTCTTTAGTAACAACTGCCATATTTTTTTTAAATGCCTAAAACATCTCCCACCACCTCCCTTGGCTTCTTCTCTTTCCCTGTGTTATCCCCTTCTTTCCATGCTCAGTTCCTATAGCACACTTGTTCCTTTCTCCAATATTTTCCATCTTCATTCCCTATAGAGAGGTTCAAATCTTCTCCCACGATGAGTAATCAAAACTGATTTTGCTTGTTAGAAAAGTCTAAGGTAAATTAGAATGTCCACTATACTTCAATAACCAACTTCCTTTGGAAATGTGCTTAACAGTGCCTGAACTGATTGTCATCAACAGCATCATTCACCCAAGTACCATTCTAGGCAAAATCCATTTTCCATGGAAACTACTAATGCCCCTAATTACATTCATCCTTTGCTTTAAAGGAAACAGATTCTGGATATTGAAGAGGTAGGTACAACTGGCCTGCTAAAACTTGCATTTCCCCTCTCACTTCCAATGTCAGCTGCATAAACGTTTCCACCAAGCAATAGAAATGCCCTTGGGCTCCAGAATACAGGAACCCATTAGGAAATAAATAAGCCCATCTGCATTTGGCCAAAGCCATTCCTGCTATGCAATTATTGTCACTGGAGACAGATGTCCCTGCCGTAAGATAGCAGAGGAAGGACCATGTTCTCATAAGCATCTGCCACTGCTGGGGCATTTTGCCTCTGGCTCCATTTACTGTCATCATGGACTTCTCTGGCACATGGTCACTTTTTTCAGTCATTTTTATCAGCTTACAGGGAAAGAGGTTGTTGCAAGTAGAAACTATGATTTTAAGGCAGGGATATTCATTGTCTCCACTTCCTCCCCACCTGCTGACTCATTTCTCAATCCCTTGCAGTATGGCTTCTGACCCCACCATTCTACTGTTTTCTCAAAGATTACTAGGACATTACAAATTACATTACAAATCAGTCCTAGGACTTTGTCTCATTCCTCATCCCATTTGACTCTTATGTAGCTTCTCTTCCTGATTCCCTTTCCTCCCTTGACATCTGCTTTCCCCCAGTTATCCTCCTACCTTTGTAAACATTCTTCAATTTCTTTTACTGATTCATCTTTCTCCTCTTCCCTTCTAAGCTTTGGTCTCCCTCAAGGCTCTGTCCTGACCATTCTTTTCCTTGCTATCTCCCTCAGTTATTTCATTAACTTTCACCCCTACTCTCTCCTGAACTTCTGCCCACTATCTCCAGATGTCTGCTAGACATTTCCGTCTGGATGCCCCATAGGCATCTTAAACTCACCATGTTCAAAACAGAACCAGCACCTTCCTCCCTTTAAACTTTACTCCAATTATCCACGTTTTGTTGCAGTCACCAACATTTTTGACTCTTCACTCTCTCTTTCCTTTCCTACCAATTAGTTGCCAAATCTTATTAATTCTATCTCCCTAACATCTATTGCAATGATCCTCTTCTCTTCACTCACATAGCCACTACACTAATTTAGGTCCTCATCCTTTCTTGCCTATTACAAAATCATCTATATTTCTTTCCCTATTTCCTGTCCCCCCTCTTCCCCATCCTTCACATAATACTAAGTCAATATTCCTAAGTCACAGACTTGCTCATGTTACTATCCTACTCAATATTCATTAGCTCCCTACTACCTCTATTCTAGAGGAAAATGCTATTCCTGTTTCTAGAATTTAAAACCCTTCAAAATCATACTCTTATAATCTGTTTCAGTCTTATTTCTTTACCCCTTTTATTTCATTACTCCTCTTCACATGTTCCACTGTACTACTTCAGCAAAGGAAGCCATCTCTTCCCTCTGCACATTTGCACAGCCTGTCTTCCTGACTAACATGTATTTGCTCCCTCCTCATCCTCCCTCTTCAGAATGCCTCTACCCTTTCAATGCTCTACTGTTTTCCTGATTGCCCTGGCTGAGAGCATGGTTTTTTCCCTCTTCAAATTATCACCACGTTCCATGTCTGGATCGCCTGTTTCCCCATCCTTCTTTACCTATTAGTATTTATACAACCCTCCCCTAGGTAAAATAAAAAGTTATTGAGGAAACATATTGTTTTATTTTTATCTTTCAATCCACAGAATTTAGTCCAATGCTTTGATATGATAAGCACTTAACTATTTGTCCAGTTAGTGAATGAATTGGAAGAGGTTGTTTTAGTTGCATAGCATAACTTTAAGAGAGGAAATGTTCTTGAATCATAGTGACAGAAAGATGTAAGAAGGTCAGAATGCAGGTCTAAAAATAGCAAATGGGCCTTTTAATTCCTAAGAAACATTTTGTATACTGGAGTGGTATATTTTTTTAAAGAAGGTGTATAAGAGGTGAGATGAATGGGGTCTAACAGCCACTAACTACACAATTATATTGCTTTTTAAAAGTTAGGACCATCCTGTGCTTTAAATTGTGTCATGGTAGTCTTAAAATACATTCAAGTTCAATAAAAATCAAGGAGAAGGCGGAAAGTAAGCCTCATTGCTTGAACAATTGATGGCTTTGATGGAAGTGTTCTACCAACCCTCACAACCTGATACTATAATTTAGACAAGTGGGGACAAGAAGAAAAGAAAAGCCTTCAGTGGTAGAACATTCTGTCCCAAACTTGTGCCAGTAAGCCTAGGAGAGTCACAAGAGGGATGATTTTTTCTCACCAAGAATCTCTTTTATTTTTTTGGACTACGTGAAAGAGACCACTCTTTGCCTCATTTCTTACCTAGTCTTAATCACTGAATGGAGAAAGACCTTAGCTTAAAAAAGTCAAGGTTTCCCACTGCATCTGGGGCCATCTCCAGTCATCTTGATCTATATCTTGCACTGGATCCAGATGGCTCCAGAGGAGAAAGTGAAGCTGGTGACTTTTCACAGCCCTCCCTCACTTAAATCTAATTCCCTTGCAAGTCACAGCATCATCTTCCTGATGTTTATGGACCTCTTAGAGAATGAAGGACAAACAACAACAATTTTGTTCTATGTGCTCTCCACCTTAGAACCCCTCCCACTTTCTTCTTCTATGTGGGCTTCAGCACAGAATACTACCTTTTTCCTCATTTCATCTATTTATTCTCTTCTATGACTACCTCTGAGCATATATTGTATACACTCTAGGGGTAGAGAACCTGCAGCCTCAAGGTCACATGTAGCCCTCTAGGCCCTCAAGTGTGGCCCTTTGACTGAATCCAAACTTCACAGAACATATCCTTTTATTTGTTCTATTTGGCAATAGAACCTTGATGTCTTAGAAGTGTAGGGACAAGTAAGACAGGTATTAAGCATCTCACGTTGGTCCTAAAGAGTACAGACTAAACTATAGGCTCCTGAATAGACCAGCTACTAGGAATAAGTTGATCACATTACTGAAAAGGGGTGGGAAAAGGGTTCTTGCAAAAGAGTTAACCAATGGTCCTAGGATTATGGATATAGACAGAGGTAGAAGGGATCTTAGTGGTCATTGAGTCCAACTCCCCATTTTACAAATGAGGAAACCGAGGCACACAAAGTGACTTGCTCAGGATCACACAGCCTGTATCTGAGGTAAGATCTGGGCATGAACCTGACCTAGTTCATGATTCTATTATGACATGCTGCTCCATAAATTGACTTAGAGGAAGGCTTCAATCTGTCATTTTCTGTGTTATGGTCTAGGACGTTTGGGATACCCTGTATTCATTTTTAACTCTTTTGCCTTAGCATGATACTAACATTAAGCAATATGATTTCATTTATTATAATAGCATTGCTTTAGTCACACTGCAACACTCTCCTTTGATGTTTTAGGTCACAATCAATGAGGTCTTTTAACCTTTCATAATGTTGACTATAGGAAAGATATTTCTACCTTGCAATTATTTCATTAATGATGGAATAGACAATAAACAGGATATTCTATCTATTATCTGAGAAGCGTATTAAGTAATAGTGCGTATATAACACCCAAAAGTGGTAAAATTGGATTATATACATATATGACATGACATATGTAAAAATACACCTTATATTGAAGAGATATGTGCATGTGTGGATATTATAGATTGTAGAATAATGAATGAAATGCAGGACTTGGCATCAGGAAGACCTGGGTTCACATCCTACCTCTGACTCATTAGCTATGTGACCATGAGATGAGTCATGGTCTAAGGTTAGTCCTCTAAGGTAGTAAAGTATATATGGGTTTGTGGTCTTCATCAATGGAGGAATTTCCCACACTAAAAATTCATAAGTTGTTAATGTTGTAACATATATATATATATATGAATATACAGGGTGTCCCACAAGTCTTAGTGCCATTTTAAGTTAAGTAGCTTAAATAATAACTTAATAACACTGAATTATAATTAAATAATAACATTACAATGCATTTTAAATGATGGCTTAATAATATCAATAATAAATAATAGCTTAATAATAATAATTCAGTAGGCTAGAGGATAGCTTGAAATAGCACTAAGATCTTTGGGATACCCTGTATTCTTTTTTATCCCTTTTGTTTTTAGGATAAAATTGACATGAAACTATGTTTTCATTTGATATCATAGAACTGCTTTAGCCACACCATTTAGCTATCTATGTGTTATATTTTATTTTAAAATTTCCACAGTTTGCTTAGCCTATTATTGATATCATAGAACTGCTTTAGCCACACCATTTAGCTATCTATGTGTTATATTTTATTTTAAAATTTCCACAGTTTGCTTAGCCTATTATTTTGAGATTCTCACACACTGCTATCAAGTCAGACTCCAGAGTGTTGCGAATTTAAATTGAAGATTTGCGAAAAGCTAATTTGGTACAACTCTGATACTTTTTGGTAATAAAAAGGTACAATCTCTGTAATCCATCTTGGGTATTAACTTCCTGACTCAAGGTTCTTGATTAAGATTTCAGTGCACTCTGATTTTTTGTATGGGATGGAAGGCACAGGGGAAAAGAGAAAGGGCTATACTTGATTTTATTATTCATCTATTCTTAAATAAAATTGCACAATAACATACCTTAAGTGGAAATTATTGTAAATTGAGGGCTCATTTTCTATCTCAAGCGCACAACATTGATCACATAGCCATGAGACATGGCCATTCACGGAACCCTTGTCAAATTAATAAGTTAAACAAAATTGAAATAAGTTGTCCACTGATGAAAGCAGCAGCAACCTATTGCCTGGTCAAGGCTAAGCCTAGAAAGGTCCATGCCATTGCATATTTCCCTTCACATACTCTT
Organism: Petaurus breviceps papuanus; assembly: GCF_028583685.1. Lineage (NCBI taxonomy): Eukaryota > Metazoa > Chordata > Mammalia > Diprotodontia > Petauridae > Petaurus > Petaurus breviceps. The sequence goes on along the minus strand of NW_027187299.1, from coordinate 2,257,355 downwards.
TTTGCATGTTTTATGGGTAATTAAATGTAATAGGAAAAAATACTTGAGTGAAAATCAAGAGACCTGGGTCCCAGTGCCACCTCACCATGGTGGGGATTAAAATTGTGCAACCTAAAAAAAAAGAGACTGAGGCATTGTACTTCATTAAAGGGTCCAAGGCCTCGTCTAATGAAGTGAACCTCAGATCTTCCTCGTGATCGGAGATGCTCCCCTATTCCAGTACCTTGTTTTTATAGGGTTTGATACCCAAATATGCAAAAGAGGCATGCATGGTAAAATACAGAATCTCACTGATTGAGAGACATTGCTCCTGAGAACCAAAAATGGCTTATCAGCATGGAAGTCACAGGTTGTGTGAAGCACGGAGCATCTCCACTGACTAAGAGGTCATAAGATGGTCACCTGCTCATATTGGATAAGAGAAAATGATCCAGAGGTATGAAAATAACTTGGAGGGACTTTCCAAAACCATCAAGGCATCCCCACCCAAGATGGAGATGTCTTTGTCAGCATTCTTGTGGTTGCACAAGTGAACCTCATCACTAGATAAACAAGTAGTGGACATTACATTCAAGTTTGAGGCCCACTGTTAGAACCTATCTGTCCCATATGATTTATGTAAAATACAAAACGGAATAATACTGATTGGAATAGAGTAGTGATCAAAATGAATGACTTCTCACACCACCACTAACTGTGCAACCTTAGACAAATCATTTCACTTCCTTGGGCCCCAGATCTACAGGTGTGTGTGTCAGGGGTGGGGGCTGGAGTGAACCAGAGACTATATCCATCTGGTAACTGTGAGAACTTGAGATGCCACAGCTACTGCTAAAATGGCCTTGGTCTCCAAAACTCTTCTCTTTTTAAATTATGCACCTGAAGATCTCAGCCTTTAAGACAATAAAAGTCAAATTGGCTCATAGTTGTCATAGGGATGCTGCTTTTGTGTTTATACAAGGTAGCTTTTTGTGCAGTGTCCCACTATTTGTTCCTAACCCTATTGGTGAACTTTAGTAGCCAATGACCCTAGGATACAGTCTTTCTCTAGCTTTTTTCTTACCTCCCTAGCTATTCCAGATGCCTCCTGAGAAGGAAGGACTCCCTCCCTTTGGTCCTTCTACTCTTTTTCACAAACAGGAATACACTCAGCAGCAATGCTTTATACTTTAATGGACTATAATTGCTATCTCTATGCAGAAGAGATACAACTTTACTTGTCTACCTTTGAGCACATCTTATTGGGGCTCACCTGTGTGTCACTATAAGGAAGTAGGCCAATTATCGAAGAGAATCTTTCCTCTTGTTAAAATGTATAAGGGCTTTCTCCGTAAAGTACACTATTACACAGTCTTCAAAAATATCATAAATACCAATGTGGACAGCAAATAATCCATTTAGAGTTCAGATACAGATTGACTTCTTTTTACATACATCAGTACAAATATTTTATATTCATGTTGTAGGAGGAAAATAATGAAAAGAAATAGCGTAGTCACTAAGGTCCAGACATAGTATTTCGTATGGCTCCAATCTTATGTTGTTTCAAGAAGTTAATTGTACTATAAAGGGAAGTTGCTATGATAATATGATAAAGACATTGTAGACTTTCATGTAACAAAAAGGTCAGCAACCTAAGGTGTAACAGGAGTCAAAAGAAGATTCATCAAGTAAATCTGAATGGCAACAAAAGCTGTTTTTTTTCTTCCAAAAGGGAGAGTATTTTTTTTCACATATCATGGCTTTTTAAAAATATAAAAGTTTCTGTGAGCCTGATTTTTTTTAATGTAGAAATCAGCCTTTATTAGTGCACCTTTCAGCTTTAGATGCTAGCAATGGATGTGCAGGATTATTTACACGTTGTCTGTCCATCAGATATGCTGTAACTTACTGCTATTAACAACAAACAAACAAACAAAATATATGTATATATATATATATATATATCTTCTGAACTATACACAATGGGCCATACATATCCATGTCTCTTGACACTTCTAGCACCCTCAGGCAGCCAGTTCTGTATTTTACCCCTCCCTTCAAATGTTCCATTTGGCAACCATCTCCAGGCTTGGGTTAGTTGGTAGCAAGATGGTAGCCTTGAGGCCTGTGTCCTTCCTCCCAACCTTTCCCTGATCCCCAGAGTGTGTCCAGCCAGCCCCTGGACAAAGATTCTTCTGGAGGTAGGGAGTGGGGAGAAGAGAGCTTGATTGGAAGGCTATATCAGGGAAGGGGGGATCTCATGCTGGGTTAGTGTGTCTGTTCTTGGTTGTAGATCCAGCCCTATGATTAGTATAGTGGATAAGAAAGGAATAGGTCTGAGAATGTCTCCTCCACCCTGCCTGTCACAGACACTCTGGTTCACATGTCCCAGAGAGGCCCAGCTAGGGTGGGGGACTCAGGCTGATTTAATATTTTTTTAAATTTTAAAAGTTTTTTAAAAAATATTTGCTAAAGATTCAGCTCTGACTTTTCCTCCTGTGCACAATCTTGAAGGAGAGAGCTCCAGCCCCAGCTTGTCCTTGGTCAGTGGCTCTGTCTGGATCTTTCTGCCTGGAGATCCAGGGTAGGAGGACAGAGGAAGAAGAGCCCTAGTAATCTGTTCTTATCCATGATGGTGAGGCTGGGGAGGGCTGGACTGGGATGGGGAGGAGAAAGAAGAATCCTGGGGCTCAGGAGGTCCAGCAGGCAAGCCCTTGGCCAAGAGAAGATCCACCGCTGTCCCACTCCTCACACTTGGGAGTCCACTCCCAGGCTTTAGAATTCATCTGATGTCTTGTAACTCTGGCTGGCTCTGCCTTGCCAGAAGCCAGAGGTAATTTCATCAAATTTCCTGCCCCTTGTCTCAGGGACTTTGAAGTAAGTGAAGATGAAGAAGAGGATGAAGAGCACAGTGAAGATGACTGTTCGCTTGATTTTTTTTTTTTTTTTGCTTTTTGGAGGGGGAAAGGCAGGGCAGTTGGGATTAAGTGACTTGCCCAAGGTCACACAGCTAGTAAGTGTTAAGTGTCTGAGGCTGGATTTTAACTCAGGTCCTCCTGTGTCTAAGGACCATGCTCTATTCACTGTGCCACCTAGCTGCTCCTTCATGTTTTAAGTCAATATTTCACAAAGAACTTGGATAGAAGTTAAAAATGGTAGTTGAGGAATGGGGCAGTTATCCAAAGGTTTGCATCAAATGAAAGGCTAGCTGTCATTTAATACCAGGCTAGACATCTTCAAGCTAATCCTCTGTTTAGAGGGGAGTTTGCAGATTATCTGATCTTGGTGCTTTCTCCTCTAGTCTCACTGTCTTTTAGGCTGTCTAGCATTTGAAATAGTGTATGTGTACAGTCAAATCAAGACGTCAGGCACCTGGTTTAGTGCTGGGAATACAAAAACAGTACCAGCAGAGAGACAGTCCCTCTCCTTAAGGAGGGAAAGTCATGGGGGAAGACACAATGCAAAAGGAAGCTGAGAAGGGGGCAGGGGTGATAGAGAAAGTCCAGGAGGAGTCGGGAGTGCAGCCTGGAGAGGATGAAAACCTGGCTGCCTAAGAAGCCTCCTTTAAATGGAGACTCTGGGAGGGAAGAGCCAATCAGGGAGAGGCCGTGAGGGTGGAGGCAACCTGCCCTGGGCAGAATCCAGGGATGGAGTAAGTTCAATGCACGGAGTCTAGGGGTAGAACAAGTTTCCAGGGTGAGATAGCATTTACTTGCTCTGGCATCAGAGGAATTATCAAAGGACCTGACTTCAAATCTTACCTTGGAGGTTTTTCTACTTACGTGACCTTGAGCAAGTCACAGCTTCCCTGGGCCTCAGTCTTTTCATCTGTAGAATAAGGAAGTCAGATTAAGTTTCCTTTGAAATTCCTTTTAGTTCTAAATCTATTGTTTTATTACAAGATAATCAATAAAGTCCCTTCTAACAATCTGATTCTTATGTTTTCTTTCAAAGATGATAAACTCTTTAAAGGTATAAACTATGTCTTTATTTACTTCCATATCTCACATTCAGTCCCTATCACAATATGGGCAACACATAGGTCATTCTTTTTTTTCTTTTCTTTTTTTCCTTCCTTTTTGGGGGGCAGTTGGGGTTAAGTGACTTGCCCAAGGTCACACAGCTAATTTTTTTGTTAAGTGTCTAAGGTTGGATTTGAACTCAGGTCCTCCTGACTCTAGGGCACGTGATCTATTCACTGTGCCACCTAGCTGTCCCACACATAGGCCATTCTTAATAAATAAACATTTGTTAAATGGTTAACTGGGTATTAGTCTTGGGGAGGTAAGCAGGGTACCTAATATTTTCATCACCTAGATTTTGTCAGTTCTGTAATCCAGTCCCATATCCCGCAGTTCACAAGGACTTGTAACTCAGCATGGGCTACACCAAATCCATATTCACAATTTCTTTCCCTTTAATAAACTATGCTGTGATTAATTGTCTTTATTTCCTTAGCAATGAATTATACTGGACTTTAGTGCATGCTACTAAATGAAGTTAAACGTGATATTTGTTTAATTTACCTACCTTGGTAGCTCATGCCAAAGCAAATCCCAGTCACAGTTATACACAGGGTGGGGATTTTGACACTTGGGAATGTGCACTCTTTTCCTTATCATTAAAGCTCCCATTGCTTCATCAAAGATCTGGCTAGTCACAATGCTCCTAACCATATAACTTTTGTACAGATTATCCTGAGAGACCTAGAGATCCAGAGGGCCTTCAGTGGGCCCTGGATCTTCTAGTTAACCCAATCTCACTTTACTCTAGACTCTGAGTTAAACATTTTAAACCTGAGACTGTGAATGAGTTTGGTTTTTAAATATATTTTGATAACTATATTTCAAAATAATTGATTTCCTTTGCAATCCTTTGCATTTTATTTAATTCAGTTCAAAACATTATTCTGAGGAGGGGTCTATAGGCTTCACCAGACTGCCCAAGACACACAAAATAACAATCAAAAGTTTCTGCTCTAGAATCTTTCTTTTTCTGACTATAAATTAGCCTGACAAACTTTTTGCTTTATAGGGTAGCTAATTTAATTTTGAATCACTGGAGGTGTGAGGCATTAAGGGAACAAAGTTAAGGTTTCCATCCAAGAGTCATTGTAGGGGAGGATGAAATAAAATGATAAACCACAGAAGGGGCATTAGGGAACTACTGCTGTGCACATTCTCAGAATAATTTTCAGCTCCTTGGTAGTTTTAGACTGTAAGGAGTAAGGACTGAGGAAGAAACATGAAAATGTTTCCTCATTTTTCCTCCCTCTCATATCTTCTTTTTGTGTCTTTCCATTTTCCTTTGCTCATCATCTACTTATTTGCTCCCAGTGCTGTTGAGGAAAGCAATGGTGGCATGAAAGTAAAGTGGGCTCTAGAGCTGAAAGGAACCTTCAAGGTCATCCAATGCAATAACATTTCACAGTTGAAGAAACTGAGGCCAACAGAGGTCAAGCCATTTGCTCAAAGTTACACAGAGTGGTAAACAACAGAGCCAAGGTTTGAAACCAGGTAACCTCTCTCCAAATTCAATAATTGTTCTGACACCATGCTGCTACCCCATGCTACACCAATCTCTATACATAAGTGAAACATACTAAAATGAAAAGCATATTCCTTTCCCAATTTATTTCTTAACTGCCAGTGAAAATCATTTTTATTTCTTCTATGTACCAATGCATTGAGACACATGACTTTACCTCCCATAAATATGAAAAATTGAAAATTGACTTGTACCTTCAAATTCTTTTTTGATGCATAATTAGTGTTTTATTTAATTGTTCTTTTGGCAGTTAATTTGTCATCTAATCAAACTGTTTTTCACTATATATTAGAAATGTCTATAAAAGAGGTAGTGTACTGGATACAGAACAGAACTTGGAATCAGAAGACCTAAGCTTGAATTCTACTTTAGATCCTCCCTGAGTAACATCCAGCAAGTCACTTAACCTCTCTGTGCCTCAGTTTCTTCATTTATAAAATGGGGATAGTTGTAGTACCTACCTTACAAGATTTTTGTAATGATTAAATGAGCTAACATATATAAAGAGCTTTGTAAACCTTGAAGCACTATATGAAAGTCAGTTATTTTATTAAATCAAAATGTTTATCTAGTAAACATTTTACCAATTTTTATTTGTATTTTTATTAATTGTCTACTTAAAATTATTAAGGATCCTCTTTAAGTTACAATGCAACTGGGACAGCTAAGTGATGCAGTGGATAGGGCAGTGGCCCTGAAGTCAGGAGGACCTGCAATTCTGACGTCAGATACTTACTAGCTGTATGACCATAGGCAAGTCACTTACTCTCAATTTCCTAAAAAAAAAAAAAAAAAACCACAAAACCAAAACAAATAAAGTTACAATGTAATTGTTCAGTGTGTGATAGTAGGAGGGAGGTCACATGCTATAGTTGATAAAGAGTTGGTCCAATGTCAAGGTGCCCTGGGTCCAAGTCCTGCTTCCACCACATGTTAGCTGTGTGTCCCTAGACAAATCACTTAACTTCTCAGTGCCAAGGCTAATTCTGAAAGGCAATCTGCAGAGCAGCTGCTGATCTGCCATGTGGAGGGAATTTTCTTACCAAAGAACTGCCTTAATTGATGAAATCAGAGGTCTAGACAAAAATAAATAAATTAAAGTAGTGCAGAAATTACATGTATGACTAGAGTTCTTAACCTTTTCTGTGTGTCATGGACCTCTTTGGCAGTCTATGGATTCCTTTGCAGAATAACGTCTGTTCATTTGTTCTTTAAATAATTGAAGAAAATGCTAAATTTCAGTTAGAAGTGAGTGAAAGAAAATACATAAATTATTTTCACCCATATTCATGGACCTCTTGAATTCTAGATTAAGAGCCCCTGCCTTAGAATTACTTAATGTCTGAAAGAAGCAATAACTCTCCCAAAATGTCATATTTATGCCTGAGGAGTAACTTAAAAACCTAGTCACTCTGAGTACTGTCATCTCATTCCACAATGTTGACATATTCTGGGACTCTCCTAAAAGAATTTCCCAGGGCTCTGAGTGGGAGCATATTGGAGACAAGAGGCACAAATCAAGGATGTAGTTAATATGATAGAATCAGAGAAAAAAGGAAGAACTGTAACAAAAGTTTCATCGGATGCCTCAATATGGCACAGAGATAAGCCTGGGTTTTTGGAGGTTATGCCAGAGAAGTAGAGGTTCTAGCTGGTTTTGTCATGCTGTAAAGGCCTCGAATATAATCCTTATGACCTGCTACTATACAGGCAAGCTAAGTACAAAGAGAGATCAGCCAGCACCAGGAGTGGCCTGGCTACCTGACTCCATGAAACAAAGAAAAATGAAAAATTGGCCCTCCTTTCTTTGTGGGCTTCTGCACACTAGGGCCAGGGGGTATTTGAATCATGCATTCTAGGTATATTAGATCCAATACCTGTATACATTATATTAAGTATATACATTAACCTAGTTGGCAGTACCCTAAATGGACAAGGACTGAATCCTTGTTTTGACCAAGGAGGCTGAATGGAATTGAATCAATCTTAGCATTCTCATCATAAATTCAATCAAAAGACAGAAGGAAATTGCAGATAAGTTGAAAGACAGCTCACAGATTCTCCTTGGAGTAATAAATTAAGGAGTTCAGAGGATTAGTTTTTATCATTTATCCAAAGGCAACAAGAAATATTGTTTCATGGGAAATTTGCTCATTTTATATTGTGATCCTTGGGTTAGGTATTTTTACACAAAAAAAGAAAGAAAAAGACTAACGTGAAAATAATCTTAACTTTTGTACAAATGTCTATTGCAGATAATAAAGATCCAGGGAATTCTATGAAGAATTCTGTAAGGCCCTCCAAACTAAAGCAAAATATACTTTGATTCTTAAGTGACCTAAATGCCCTGGTGGAAATAGGGGACAATAAGAGAGGATGATAAAAATAAGTTGGAAAACGTGGTTCTGGAGGAAGTCACCAACAGGCTTATTTATAATTACCTATAAATCTATATACCTGTGTATCATGACTACTGGAGGTATAGTAATTAGACTGTTAGACCTGGAAGCAGGAAGAAGAGAGTTCAAATCTGGTCTCAGACAAAACTGTGAGACCCTGGGTAGGTCACATAATCTTGATGTGCCTCAGTTTCCTCATCTGTAAAATTGGGATAGTAATAGTACCTACTCCCTTGGGGTTGTCATGAGGATAAAAAATGATAACATGTATAAGGTGTTTTGCAAACCTGAAGTCCTATATGTTATTTTGTTGCTATTGTTCAATCTTTTACAGTCATATTTTACTCTTTGTGATCCCATTCTTGGAAAAGATACTAAACTGGTTTCCCATTTTCTTCCCCAGTCCATTTTACAGATGAGGAAACTGAGGCAAACAGATTAAGTGACTTGCACAAGGTCATATACCTAGTAAGTGTCTGAGGTCAGATTTGAACTCAGGAAGACCAGTCTTCCTGACTGTAGGCCCTGCATTCTATCCAATGCCCTGCCTAGCTGTCCCTCAGACCTTATTTAGGAGATGTTATTTGAGCCAATCCTTAAAGAAAATTGACATGCTAAGAGGAATGGGTGAGGAGGAAGAGAGTACACATCAAGCATGAGAGATGGCTTTTGTGAAGGTAGAGAAATGGGAGATGAAAAGTCCTGTGCAGGGAAGAGCAAAGAGGTCAGTTTGGCTAGAACACAGAGTGTGTAAAATAAAGAAAAGCAGTAAGTCTGGAAATGTAAGCCAGAGCCAGTTGGCGAAGGGCTTTAAATGCCAGACAAAGCAGTTGGTCTTTTATCCTAGAAAAAAAGAGGAATTCCCTGGAACAGTGGAGTGACATGATCAGACTTGTATATTAAGACCATAAACTTGAAAGCTGCATCTCCAGAGAATAGATTGGAAAAAAAGGAGACTTCAGAAAAGGAGACCATTTAGGAAACTATACAAAATTTTATGGGGGGGGGGGAGGGGACAACTAGGTGGCACAGTAGATAGAGTACCATTATTCAAATCTGACCTCAGATAATCACTAGTATTATGACCCTGGATAAGTTACTTCGTCCTGTTTGCCTCAGTTTCCTCATATGTAAAATAAGCCGAAGAAGGAAATAGTAAATCACTCTAGTCTCTTTGCCAAGAAAACCCCAAATGGGGTCACAGAGAGTCAGACATAACTGAAATGACTGAAGAATAACAAAATGATATTCATGTCATCCTGTTTGATGATGCTCTGCCCATTGGTATGAAGAGAAGCATAAAACAAAGAGCTGTATGCGTGCTGCTCCATATTGGAGAGGTGAAGCACAGAGCCCAAGTCTAATCTCTACTGCTCCCTCTCTGTTGCACATTATTCCTCTAACTCTTTCCTAATTGACTCTTCATCACAATTCTCACATCAATCCCAAATCTTCTCACTGCAAACTCCTCCCAATTTTTTTTATCTTTTGATAAGAAAAAAGGCTTCCATCAGGTGTTCCCCTCATTTATACCTCAGATCATCTCAACAACATCCCCTACTTCCTCCTGGGAGAAAATTAGTTATTTCAGTTTTTAGCATCATTTTTAATCAGAACAGATATCATGGTATGGTACCATGAAATCCATATATTTTGAGCTTTTGAGATAGATAAGGCAAAAATTATAAACATCATCATGTTGAATTTGGTCTACAATGATAACATGAAGGTCGGCACGCCTCACTTTATGATATGAAAGTATTCCTAAAACTGAAGATAAATCATATTTTCACAAACGAAGTCAATTTCCCGTTGGCAGAAATTATAATCACAGAAATGTTCTTTTTTCTTCCTGATTCAACTTCATCTTATAGTGGCTCCTAAAAATTTAGCTGTCAGGCCTCGTCACTGCCTCTCCAAATCAATGATCTGTAAACAAATAATTGAATGTGTCAGTAGAGTGCTTACTGAAAAGAACTATACCATGTCTTGAATTCTTACATGAATAATGTATCATTTTTTATAAGTTTGAAATTTTTAAAGGTTGGGTTTCTCAAAGGCAAGGTGTATTTATTTGCTTATTCACTTCCTGTCCTTCTATGCAGTGAGTTAGTTCTTAAGTGATAGATCACTAGGATCCTTGGCATGGACTATTTAAAATAATTGATAGTCAAATTGGTATAAGTATATTTGACTTTGAAGTGCATTTTTTACATATATTTAAAAATAAGTTAGGAGGCAGCTCTGAGTTTATTGGAAAGAACTTGGATTAGGAATTAAATCTGGTTTCTAACTTTTCCACTTACTAACCAGGTACTCTTTGGTATGCCACTTAATTTCTCTAGGCCTTAGTTTCTTCCAATGTAAAATGAAGGGTTTGGCCTAGGAACCATTATTTCTAATATGTGTCTGGGAATTCGCAACAGTCAGAGGAAAAGACTGATTCAGGGAACTTGGTTCTTCCATATTAAAGGTATTAATAACACACCCAAAAATCATGCAGTAGAAAGAGAATCATACTCAAGATAGGATATGTGGGTTCTATTCCTGACTTTGCTGTTCTTAATGACCTGATATTAAGGAATCTCTTTATGTTTCACTGTCTCACTCATAAAAAGGGATTAGTAATAGCTGTTTTGCAATTTCCTTTTTATCTGATTTGGTCTTGGGGAGGCTAGATAGCACAATGAGTAGAGCATAGGCCCTAGAGTAAGGAGGACCTGAGTTCAAATTCGGCCTCAGACACTTAACACACACACACACACACACACACACACACACACACACACCAAAACTAGCCGTGTGACCTTGGGCAAGTCATTTAACCCCAATTGCCCTCCAAAAAAAAGGCAAAAAAAGAAAACCTTAGAGACAATCTGATTTGGTCTTCCTCTATAAAATGAAAGGACTGGATTACATGATTTCACAAATTTCTTCAAATTCTTGATCTAGGAACCTATAATCCATGATCCAATGTTGAAAGAAAAAAATGATACTTCTTCTTGCCAAGGTCAACCTTATTACCATATGCTGCTCCTCTATATCATCTCTTTGATTATCTCCTTTCTCTTCATTATCTTTAATTTCCTTTATTCACTGAGTCCTTCCTTTCTGGAGGATATGTCTGGGTTTTCCCCATCTTTGGAAAAACAAAACAATTTTTTCGCTTTACCAGGATATTCCTTCTCACTCTCCTCCATTTCATGGGTCAACCCCTAGATGAAATTATTTTTCATGTTCTCTTTGTCTATTCCTCTCACCCACTCCTCAATCCTCTTGTCAGTTTCACACCCCCCAAATTCAGCTCAAATTGTTCTCTCCAAGTTTACCGATGGACTTCTAAGTCACGTATGTGTTCTACAGATATGAGTCCCAAATCTATTTCCAAATAATCAATCCTCATTTCTTATCTGAGTCACAATCTTACATAACTAATTGTTTTGGGCTACTGCTTGGATATTCCATGATCATCTCAAACACACCATGTCTAAAAGCAGAAGTTGTTATCCCATCCTCTCTGAACCTGGCCAATCCTTATTTCTGATTTCCTTATTTCCATCAAGGACAACACCATTCTTCTAGTCACTTGGACTCAACCTTAGGTTCAGCTTAACTTTTCACTTTTCCTCAACCCTTTAACCCTCAAATCCAATCAATTGCCAAGTACTGATTGTTTCTATTTTCACACATCTCTCACATCCACTCCCTTCTTCCACTCACATAGGCACTACCACACTTCATAATTCCCTTCTAATTGTATTCCCTGCCTATAGTCTCTCCTCCCTTTAATCTGTAATCCACAGAGCTTTCAGATTGATATTCTTGAATTACAACTCACTCCCTAGCTCAAGAATATTCTAGGATAAAATACAAATCACTGGCATTTAAAGCATTTCATCTCCCATCTCCATGCCTTCAAACAGACTATTCACCATACCTAAAAAGATTCCTTCCTACTAGATCTAGGGTCCAGAAAACATGAGTTCAAATCTAACCTCAAAGACTTACTAGTTATGTGACTTTGGGCAAATTATTTAACCACTGTCTGTCTCAGTTTCCTTATTTGTAAAATAGAGATAATAATAGCTCCTGTCTCCCAAGATTGTTATGAGGATAAATAAGATATCCTTTGTCAAATGGTTTGCAAACCTCAAAGTACTATATATATATATATATATATATATATATATATATATATATATATAT
>NW_027187299.1:2195778-2245211 GCF_028583685.1 Petaurus breviceps papuanus | reverse complement strand
TATATATATATATATATATATATATATATATATATATATATATATATTAGGTTGTGTGTAGTGTTTTTGTTTGGGTTTGGTTTTTTGTAGAATCTCTAGCCTTCCTTGAAAGCTTAGCTCAGGAACTAGCTCCTACAGAAAACCTTTCTTGATCTCACCAATTCTTAGTGCTTACTTTTCATTTATTCCGTAGATATTCTGCATATGTTTACTTGTGCATGTGTTCTTCCTGGGTAGAATATGAGCTTTTTAAGGGCAGGGACTGTTTATTTTTCTTCCTTTAGACTTTGTATCCCCAGAACCTAGACAAGTTCCAGATACACAACAGGTGTTTGTGTAATTGAATTAATTGGATCATTAATATCAAATAGTATAAATGAGAAGATGTGTACTTACCAAAGGTGTCAACTTCTGTCATAGAGAGGATCCAGAATAGAGCCCAAGTTCAAGAGAAATTCCCAAAACAAGGTAAGATCTTCCAGATGCTTGAAGCTCAATCAATCAGCAAGTCTTTATTAAATGCCTATATTATCCCAGGCACTGTGCTAAACACTGGAGATACAAAAAGACAAAAGACAATCCCTGCTCTTGAGGAACTCAGGATCTAATGGGGGAGACAACAAGGAAACCAATATATGAAAACAAACTATCTACAGGATAAATAAGAGAGAATTAACAGGGAAGGCAATAGAATTCTTTCCACAGTGCCAACTAGTTGCTTCAAGATCCATCAGGTAGGAAGAGAACCAGGAAAGAGCAGCATCACAAAAGTTCCTTCTGTTATATGTTGCAGCCTGTTTGTACTCACCATGTGCCTTTCCATTCCTCTCTCAGCTTTTGTTCTTTAGTGAAATACTCTGCCTTACAGCCATATGATAATACTAGTAAAATGTTAGTGTTGAGAAGATAAGACTTTGTGTTATGAACAAGCATGGATCTGTTGCAATCTTCATTCCTGCAATTGCTACATGGAGGATATGAAAGAAATCTTTGAATTTTTTACTATTATTATTACTTATTGTTGTTATAGCCTAGTTTTTGTTTTGTTTTTCAAGTTTTTTCTACTTAATGGCATTTTTTTTAATAAACTGGCTGTTGTAACCAGGTTTTGAGCCTGAGTGTCTTAAAAACTCCTGTTTAGTTGTGATTCCTAATTTGGTGGAGAGAATGATGTCTCTATGTTAATGGCCCCCTGGAGGGGGCGGAGCTGACAAGAGAGCTTTGAAAAGAAGAAACTTTCTCTTTGATCTTCTTGGCCTTGTTAGAAGAATATATACACAGTGGGACTGTGTATATCTCTCTTGAAGAAAGAATGAATAAAATCTCCTCTCTCCTAAGTCAGGCAGCAAGACTTCATTCTGTCCACCAGTTTAGAATCAAGCCTAAACAGCACCATGAATAAATAGCCAGGTTTTGAAACCTGGATTACATTCTTAATAAATGTTTTCATGGAAATTGTGTAACTGATCTATTATTTTTAACCTTTTAGGAACTAGGTGCATATTATCTTTCTTTTTGCCTCTAGATTTGTATTCCCAATGCTTGAACAGCACCTTGTATATAGTAAGCCCTTAATAAATTTTTTACGTCAATTAACATTTTCTAAGTGCTTATAAGGCACTGTGCTAAGTTCTAGGGATACAAAAAGAGGCAAAAGTCCCTGTCCTCAAGGAGGTTGCAATGTAATGGGGGAAGACAACAAATATATATATATATAAACAAGGCATATGCAGGGTAAATAGGAAACAATTGGGAAAGATTTCCTATAGAAGATGGAATTTTAGCTGGAGCTTAAAGGAAACCAGGGAAATCAATAGACAGAGATGAGGAGGGAAAGCCATTCCAGCCATGGAGGACAACCGGAGAGAATGTCTAGATCCAGAGAGTGCATTCATGGAACAGCCACGAGAACAGTGTCACTAGATCAAAGAGTACATGTCGTGGGGTATGGCATAGAAGACTGGAAAGGTAAGAAAGGGTTAAGTTATAAAGGGCTTTGAAAGCCAGAGCATTTTACATTTGATCTTGGATGTTGACTTGAATTTTTCAGTTTTTCTGCTATTTTTTCCTACCTGCATAGGTAATACAGCATTCTTGGGACAAAATTAAGTAATCAGTTTACTGAAAGAACTAAAGCCAAGAATCCAATTATGGTAATAAGTAATAAATATTCATCTTAGGAATATTTAATTGTCATTATGTGCTAGGCAGATCTCCGAGAGAATTCTAACAATTTTTCATTGACCAGACAACCTTATTTGGGGGAGGCAGGGATGTCTGATTTAAAATATTGAAACTTCTGAATAAAAGATATTATTGAATCTTGAGACTGCCTAACTTCTGATTTTCTCCCAAACTGTCTCTTCATGATTCCACGCCTCCCTGTCATATATTACTCATTAAGATTTTAGGAATGGCCTTAGTTATCCTTTTACCTTTTTAAAATTCCAGAACAGCCATATAATTTATGGAAATTAAAAGACTCCTCTATCTTTAGTCAATAAAGTTTCATTATTTTCTGAAAGGCTAAATTTATGGCACCCCACCAAAAAAAGAATTGGGAGGCTAATGAGAGTGCAGATGCTTGAATTATGAATAGGAATGCTTATGACAATGTATCTGAGTGGAAATAATTGTTTTTAGGCTCAGATTTATGTGAAGAACTCCACTGAAATTAATTCAACTCTGTCAAAAGTTTTATGCTGCTGCTAATTCCCAGGGATCTTGAACTAATGGAACAAGTTGAATTGTACCACAAAGAGACAGAGAGTATGTTTGCATATGTTTATTTCAGTCGAAGTTTGTTTAGAGAAAGGTCCAGAGGATCAGGGACACAAAGGAAGGGACCTCAGAGGTCATTCAGTTTAATCTCTCATTGGGGAAACTGAGGTCCCAAGGGTTTAAGTAACTTACCCAAGCCACAAATGCAGTAATTGTGGTTTTATTGTTCAATTGTTTCAGTCATGTCTGACTCTTTGTGACCTCATTTGGAGTTTTCTTGGCAAAGATGCTGGAGTGGCTTGCCATTTCCTTTTCCAGTCATATTTTATGGGTGAAGATATTGAAGTTAAAACGGTTAAGTAACTCACCCAGGGTCACACAGCTACTAAGTGTTTTAGACCAGCCAACACTCTATCCCCTCTGCCACCCCAACTGCCTTACTCATTGTGGTACCAAGATTTTAATTGAGTATTCTAAATCTTTCTACAACAATCTTTGCCCCTCTACCCCTTCCCAACTATGAATATCAGAACTATGATGCCCATAACTTATTTATATTTGTAGGCCCTTTAGTCTAACACAGGACTTGTATGTAATAGACATTTAGTAAATGCTATTTAAACTGAATTGAAATGCTGATGAATTGCTTAAAAGTTCTCAAAACTTAACTTCATTTCTATTTCACTTTTGAGCGCTTATTGAGGTTCCAGGTAGAGATGAGGAAGAGTTACTCTCTCATAGGCCACAAATGGTGCTAAAGTGTTGACAGTTCCTCCAGAGTGGGGAATTGTTAAGCCAGAATTTTTGGCTTCTACCTATCCTGACTTAATGTACATGACTCAAGTAGATTAAAGGTGATAATATCCAAGAGTAGAACCAGCAATAAAACCTCAGAGGTTGAAATACAAACATATAAAATATGAGTAAAATATTAATCTACTTTTACTTGGGCATTGCCAAGTGTCCAGTTTATTCAGCCATAAAAAACAGTAACCTTACATGTTTGAACTTGGTTATCACAATTTTCCTGGGTCCCACTGCTAGCTGAATTTGGGGGATTTTGTTTCAATGTGCTTTCCACTTTTCCTATAGCCAGAATAATTTCAAACCATCGCCAAATCTCTGTATCTTCCTTCCCACCTATCTCCTTCTTTAATTCAGTTCAACTCACATTAGTTCAAATATCTGGTTATGTGCTTACTGTTATGAAGTCTATTAGAGGAGGAGATATGTGGTTCTTGTTTAATTCTCTCCTTTTGCCTCAATTCCTCTCCATAACTCTTGATCTTTCCCTCACCAGTAGTATTTTATGCTGAGAAATTGTCAATCAGAAGTTTTGAATATTTTTAACAAGCATTTTTAAGTGTCTGCTTTGTTCCAGGCACCATACTAAACACTTTAAAAATCTGTCTCATTTTATATTCATAACAACCCAGAGAGGTAGAAACTCTTCCTATCCCCATTTTGCATATGAGGTAATTGAGGCAGACAGAAATTAAACAACTTGCTCAGGTTCACACAGCTAGTAAGTAGTTAAGGCCAAATTTGAACTCCAGACTTTCTGACTCCACATGCATGGCTCTTTCCCCTGTATCACCTACTTGCCTCCATGTTAGAAATTCTTCCATAAATCCAATGTAAATATGCCTGCAAAACTATCCCATGGCTCTTAGTTCTGCCCTATAGGTCCGAGGTAAACAAATCCAATCCTTTTCCCCCCGTAGTAATCCATCAAATTCTCTCAGATAATATCACTTCCTCTACAGAAAAAGTCTTCTTTTCTCTGAGCTAAATATTGCCACTTCCTTCAATCCTTGTATGACACTGTCTCCAACCCTTTTACTGTCTTGTCAAGAGACTGCTTTGCATGTGCTCTAGTTTTTCAGTGTCCTCCTTTAAAAATGGGATATCCAGAAATTAATGTGCTACTCCAGATGTGATGTGATCTTTGAATGAGTAGAGCTCTCTCATTCTGGATACCAGGCCTCTATTAAGAATGGATTAGTTTTCCTTTGACTGCCAAGCCACACCTTTTAGTTCGATTGAGTTTGCAGTCCACAAAAACCCCAAGATCTTTTTTTTTTAATCCAAACTACCTAGTTTTATCTCTCCCACCATGCAGCTGTACAACGTTAACCTAAATTTGTTGTTGCTCAGTCATTTTTAGTCATATTTAACCCTTTGAGATCCCATTTGGGGTTTTCTTGGCAAAGATACTGGAATAGTTTGTCATTTCCTTCTCCAACTCATTTTCTATGTGAGGAAACTGAGGCAAACATGGTTAAGTGACTTGTCCTGGGTCATATAACTAGAAAGTGTCTGAGACTTGATGTAAACTCAGGAAAATGAATCTTCCTGATTCTAGGTACTCTATCCACTGTGCCACGTAACTGCCCTCTTAACCTAAATTTAGGACCTTTTTGGTATTTACCTGTGATTTAATTAGTATACGACATTCCAGATGATGAAACTCCCCTTATTAATGCAGATACATAACTGTTCTACAATTTATTCTTTTAGAGAATTGTCAGAAGCATTGAAAGGTCAAGTGATTTGTCAAAGTTCACACAGTGTATATCAGAGGAAGATCTTTAACCCAGGAATTCCTGACTCCAAGATCAGCTCTCTATCCATAACACCATGCTGTATAAAGTGTAGGACTTTATGGATTTCCATTATTTTCCTACTGAATAAAGTGTATTCTCCTCTAAACTTATTTTATTCATGAGTCCTAGCCCAACCCATAAAGTCTCAGTGGTACCTACAGTAGATCTGACCTCTTTCCAAAATATCTCTAGTTAGTCTTCCTAATTGCTCATATTTTGTATGTTTGTATTTCAGCATCTGAGGTTTTATTGCTGGTTCTTCTCTTGGATATTATCACCTTTAGATTGTCTATTATCATCTATTGTTCTCTTCCTCTTTCGCCCTACACAGTCATCTCTCACATCCAACAAAGTCTTCTCTTTAATAACGCCCCCACCTAATCTCCTCTCTATCAATATCAGTTCTTCTTCCATCATAATCACCCTTTTCCCACACAGAATCTCTCAAACCCATATATAATCATCTCTCCTCTCTATACACAATACTTTCCTTTTCATACATAATCATCTCTCTCCCTTCTGTACAATTCATCTTTCTTGTCACTGTGTATAATCAACTCTCTTTGTTCTTGTACACAATTTTATCGTCTATACATATAATATATACACATATATGTATATATGTATGAATACGGTTATCCCTTCTGCATCACAACTTTCCTCATTGCAAACTTGATATATTGTCATCATCCTAAGAAATTTAATGGGAATTTTGGGGGAGTTTTATGGAAGCCACAGACAATATGCAAAGGTCAGTAGATAATACAGAATAAAGTTCGGAAACTTAGAAACGCATAAAATATGTTGATAGTATTGTATAATATCAACATATTTTATCTTTTAATACTATAATAATTCACACTTCTTCTCTGGTATAGAGGGCCAAAAATTTTAGACAGATTTTTCAGATTGGAGGTGCTGTGTCCTAACCCCCACAATGTGGAAAGGATAATTATATTAATATACACATATGCATTTATGTATTTATTTGCATATGTATACACACACTCCCCTCTACAACATTACTGACTAGTGGCTATTCAACCTGTACTTCAAAGCCTCCAGTGAAGAGAAACTCACTACCTCCTTAAGTAGTATTAATGTCATTATACTTTTAGCAAGCTTTGCCATTTCTACCCATTGGCAGTGGGGAAGAAGGGAGGAAACAAGCATTTATTTAGCTATCTGCTATGTACCAGGAACTATGCTAAGCAGATAATGAATATTATCTCTTTTAATTGTCACAATGCCCATTGGAATCAACTGCTATTATTATACAGGGTTGTTGTTGTCGTTGTTGTTTTACAATTGGGGAAACTGAGGCAAACAGAGCCTAAGTGTTTTGCCCAGGGTAACACAGAGAGTAATTGGTAGATGAATAAAATTGGAAAGGAATACTTACTTTATAGAGTTACCTGGCTCAGTACCATCCCCAAGTGAGGGAGGCCCCAGTGGACTACGGCTTTTCCAAGGTCATACACATAGATGATGGCAGACATGGAAACATAATGAAGGGCTTAGAAATGAGTATCAATATGTGACAATTATAATTTGTTGTTGCTGAGTCGTTTCAGTCATGCCTGATTCTCTGTGACCCTACGTGGGATTTTCTTGGCATGGAGTAGTTTGCCACTTCCTTCTCTAACTCATTTTATAGATGAAAAAACTGAGACAAATGTGTTTAAGTGACTCGCCTAGGGTCACAAAGTTAGTAAGTGTCTTAGGCCAGATTTGAACTCAGGTTCTCCTGATTCCAGGGCCAGGGCTCTATCTACTGTATAACTTAATGCCCAGTTAAAATGGTACCAATTAAT
The DNA here is from genome assembly GCF_028583685.1 of Petaurus breviceps papuanus. NCBI lineage: Eukaryota > Metazoa > Chordata > Mammalia > Diprotodontia > Petauridae > Petaurus > Petaurus breviceps. The sequence goes on along the minus strand of NW_027187299.1, from coordinate 2,238,070 downwards.
CATTGGATCACTGGGAAGAAGGATGGAGTATTGTAATCAGGAGGAAGCTTTCTCATTAAGATTCCTATATGAAATACAAAATATAACTGAAGTCTCTCAAACAGGACTTTTCCTTTAGTGGACACATTTGAGATCCTTTAAAATTGAGTGCAAAACTATACACCTTTCCATGATAGTAAGGTGAAAAAGAGACTGCTTTTAACAAATGTGTGCAAGTGGGCAGAATGTGATGTGTAGGAGGCAGAGTAGGAAGGTAATGATTCTAATAATTCCCTGTTGGATTTCTGTTTTGGAGGAAAAATGAAAAGCTAAGAACCACAGTGATACATGACATTTATCTCCAAGTGGCACCCTGCTTATGTTCCTGCACTTTTAATTTGTTTTCAAAGTGATGAAATCATTAAGTTTGGCAGGAAGGTTGGAGGCTTGGAGAACTCTCACTTAGGGAAAAAATAATAATAGTTTAAGAGTCTTCTTCCACTAACAACACATGTGTAATATAATACCAAAAGAAGGCAACTTCCCAGGTTCAAAATACCAGCATAGGTGCTCTCTATTTTATTCAGTAACAAACCCAGAACAGAGAAGATCAAAACATGACATCATTCAAAATACAGCATTTACTAAGTGTGATTAAATCATCTCCAAGGCCTACCCCACCCCAGGACTTTCCAATCATTCAATCAATTACAAAGTCTCTGTTCCAAATACTTCTCCACCCCTAGGCTATACCTTAATTAAGTCCACCACAAAGCCCCTCTTCTCAAATGGAGATTAGTTTCCAAACATAAGTAAAATACATTCATTTGCTCAACCATAGAACACAAAAAGGTCAAAAGTTCCCCACCCCTGGATCACAATTGAATCTACCCCAGAGTTACATCAAGTTTAAACACAGCACTTAATACCCAAATGGAGGTCTTTTCTTCATCTTGACACGAGGCAAGTTCTCAGCAATCTTAGTTCCTGGAGAGACAAGGCTTAGCAAGGCCATAAGATACATTGCCAGTCCCTTCATGAATTTATCCTCTGTCTGTAGAACAGTCCTAGAACCCCTGAACACATTAGCAAAGCCCTCTCCCAGGATTTCTGTAAACATACAACAAGAAAATCCTTCTTCAGGGCTTCTGAACCAACAGAAAGGCTCCCAGACCCCTGCAACAACAGCACTGTCCTTCACCAGTGGACAGTATTCACTCTCAGTACTGTCCCTCACCAGTGGACAGTATTCACTCTCTGTCTGCAGGACAGTCTCAGGCCTTCTTAACCAAATGCCAGGTTCCAGGACTTCTTCAACAGGACAGTCTTTCACCAGTGGACAAATCTGGCAAAATAACATCAAAACAGACAGACAAAGTACCAGCAAAACAGCCATGTCTCCTCAGTCCTTAGCAGCTCAGGGGGCAGGTCTCAAAAGTCCAGGGCAATTCAAAGCGGCCACCAGCAATCTCTTAGTCTCTTCCTCTCCACGAGGTGCTGCTTCCAAAAAGAACTTCCGCCTCTCTCTTGTCTCTCCAAATCTACGTCACCAGCTCCTCCCAGTCAGGACTTTCTTTTCACATCAAAAAGTCCATCCCACAGGTGGGATTAACAAGCTCTGGGTTTTAATACAATCAATTTGAAAACCAAGCCAATACAGGGGAATCTTTAATTGCCATTACTATCACAACATGCTATCTAAAATATTGGAGCTACTAAAAATGATGAATCCTGCAGTGGATATGAAATGAAGTGGTTGGAGGTAGTACGGAATGGTTAAAAGTGTTACTAGGAATGACTATCTTTAATAAAGGGAGAAGTAGAGGTTCAGTGATATGACTGTATTCATGGGGTGATATTCCCCATGGGCAATAGATTTATTTTTTAAATTTTTATTTTGTTCCTTTTGGTACTTATAATGCAATCATTTCTCAGCTTATCTCCAGCCTACAAGGAATTCTCCCTTGTAACAGAGAAAAATAGTCAAGCCAAACAAGCCAATAAAATGACCATTTATGACAACTTATGCAAGATTCTAATCCATTAGGTTCTGACATCTACCAAGAGGAGGGAGATATGTTTGTTCACCTGTTCTCTGAGTTTGGCTGTCATTTAGTCTTGTTTTTGCTTAATCTCATTGTGTATATTTACTCCTGGATCTGCTTAATTCATTATATATTGGTTTATTTATATCTTCCCATGTTTCTTTGTTTGATGCAGCCATCCTCCCCCTACCAAAAGCTTGACACAGTCCAGGTTCAATCGTAAGGGACTAAATTCAAAAGATCAGTTCCTCTCTTTGGTTTCTTGAATAAAGTTTAAGTTTATTCTAGGTTTTTTCAAGTGTAGGTAACAGGGTCTCCAAGCCCCACATAGGTACTCAATGTGGTTATTGGACGTCATTTTTTCACTTGCAAAAGAAAATTCATAGGATGCAAATGACTCACAGGAGTTCAGAAACAAATCAAAGCACTCAAATAGCCCATTTGACTCCCCCTGAAAGGTATAGAGACATTGAGGTATGCTTAACAAGCACTCCCTATTCATCTCCCATCTGTATCATCTAAACAACTTGGAGAAATAAAGAAAAGTTCCATATCTCCCAGGACTTCCATGGTGTGGCTCCATTTTGGAAGCATTCTGGAAGCCACATTAGTAGTATTCTTTCTTCTCCAAAGTGAATGTTGTTTATAAAAGCTTCTTGATCTAAGAAGTCAATGTCCAAATACTAAATTCAGGGAATGCTGGTCTCTTGGAAATTTTCAAAACTTGCATGGAAAAAAAAAAAACAGAAGGTAAAAGAAAGTGGCCAGGATCTCCCCATCTCAGTCTGTTTGCATTCTACAACTTGTCATTTCCCACTTCTCTCTCTTGCTGAATTCCAATGAGAAGTCTAAAAGAGTAAAAACCCAGGAAAATTATTTTTAAAAAGAGAATTGGGGCTGCAGAACCCACAGAATGACACAGAGAAGCTAACGTCCCACTGAGGACAGCCCGACAGGCCAGCAGGAATCTGCCAGCACAGCGGGAATGGAGCCCAGACCCACACCGAGGCTTTAGCCCCAGGGCGGGCCTGACCAGCCACCAGCCAGAGGGACTCCAGATCAGCAGCAGCTGTGGCCATTTCCAGAATTATCAACACATAGATGTGAAGGACAAACTGAGAGGTCAGTGCAGTCTGGACTTTGGGACTCAGTAAGTGGGAGTGCATGGCTTTTGCCCCCAGTGCCAGAAGCTGCTGAGACTCCTGGAACAGCCAGCGCCATGTGGCAGCTTCAGCTCCTGACCTGCAGGGTGTAGGGGGACCAAGCACCAGTCTGAGGGGTAATCTCTCTTGCTTTAACCTTCTTGGATCTGGATTGCAGTCTAGGGTAGAGGTCCTGGGGTGTGTGTCCAGCTTGCCAGAACATGTGGAGACCTCAGAGAGGGCACCCATCTAATACCTCCAGCAGCTTTTGAGAAAACCCCAGCATTTGGGACAAAAGCTCCCCTGTCTGGTGGCAGAGTCTTACTGTGGCAAAAAGCCCAGGGGTCAAGTGACTGAGGGGTGACATGACCAGGCAAAGGAAACAAAGCAGACAGAAGATTCCAACATTATACTCCTATTTTGAGGACAAAAAGGAGCAAAGCATGGAACAGGAGGAAGACAGTGAAGTCAGAACTCCTGCACCAAAAGCTTCAAAGGAAAATATGAGCTGGTTACAGGCCATAGAGGACCTTAAGAAGCAGATAAGAGAAGTGGAGGAAAAATGGGAAGAGAAATGAGAACAATGCAAGAAAATTACGAAATGAGAGTCAATAGCCTGACTGAGGAAAATAACACCTTAAAAAATAGACTAACTCAAATGGCAAAAGAGGCTCAAAAAGGCAATGAGGAGAAGAATGCCTTAAAAACTGAATTTGCCAGATGGAAAAAGAATCTCAAAAGCTCACTGAGGAGAATCATTGCTTCAGAATTAGATTGGAGCAAATGAAAGCTAATGATTTTATGAGAAATCAAGATGCTGTTAAACAGATCCAAACAAATGAAAGAATAGAAGGCAATGTAAAATATCTCTTGAGAAACCCACTGACCTGGAAAATAAATCCAGGAGAGATAATTTAAAATTTATTGGACTACCTGAAAGCCATGATCAAAGTAAGAACCTAGAAATCATCCTCCAGGAAGTTCTCAAAGAAAACTGCCCTGATGTTTTAGAACCAGAGGGCAAAATAGAGGTTGAAAGAATCCATCGATCACCTCCTGAAAAAGATCCCAAAAAGAAAACTCCTAGGAATATTATAGCTAGGTTCCAGAATTCCCAGATTAAGGAGAGAATATTGCAACCAGCCAGGAAAAAACAATTTGAATATTGTGGAAACAATCAGGATAACCCAGGATCTGGCAGCTTCTTGTAATGGGAATGCAAATTTGGAAGATCTTCCCTGCCCCTAAGCTAAAATGCACCTGAAGCCTGGGGAGGGAGGCTTGTTTTTCAGTAGATACTTCTTGATTGGCCAGTGAGTCAATAAGGTTGTTACATTCTCTGAGCCAGGAGAAGGCTATATAAGCCCTGATGTGTAGCTTTGTTTTGGGACTCACTTTGAGAAGTGTTCTGTGATTTGCTCTGAATTCTGGGAAGCCGTTGTTGAGAGTCCCCTGGCTTTGAAAAACCCAGATGTGGAAACCCAGATGTTGACTGGGTATGGATGTAATGGTTGGACAGTTTGGAAATCTGTCTACTTGATCTGTTTCTGTCTTGATAATTCTGCCTGTATGCTTTGAAGTTCGGGGTGCTGACCTTTTTCCCCTGAACAAGGTAAATGATATATGTCTGACTGATTAAAGTAAGCTTGTTAACCCATTTTGAGTTGCTTTCCTTTAACAAAGCAGATCCAAGAACCTGTGGTAGCTGCAAACCCTGAGGACCCTTGGGGTGCTTGCTGCTACACTTCTACACTGAGGGATCAAAGGGCTTGCAATATGATATTCCAGAGGTCAAAGGAGCTAGGTTTAAAACCAAGAGTGACCTACCCAGCAAAACTGAGTATCATATTTCAGGGGAAAATATGGTCATTCAGTGGAATAGAGGACTTTCAAGCATTCTTGCTGAAAAAAAGAGAGTTGAATAGAAAATTTGACATTCAGATACAAGAAGCAAGAGAAGCATGAGAAGTTCTCCAGATAACAGAAGAATGGGATGAATGCATGTCTCCATTAAAGGGGGAAAGATTCCTCTTCTAACAAGAGTGGATTTCAACAGCATACAGATGATGTCTTCATTGAATGACACTGAATTCCACCCCTCCAACTTTCTGCTAAATCCCTGGACTGGAAGAACTGCACATCTGGATAGGGTTCCCTTTCTGTACTGTGTATATGATTGCATTTGTAGGGAATCTCAGTATTCTGCTTGTGATCAATACTGAGCAAAGTCTCCACCAACCCATGTTCTACTTTCTTGCTATGTTGGCCACCATTGACTTAGGTCTCTACACAGCCACTATTCCTAAGATCATCAATGGGCATTTTTTGGTTCAACTTGAGGGAGATTAGCTTTGAGGGGTGCCTCATCTGGATGTTTTTCATCCATATTTTCACGGGTATGGAGAGCTTTGTGCTTGTGGCTATGGTCTTTGATCTCTATGTGGCCATCTGCCAGCCTCTCAAGTATAGTATGATCCTCACTAATAAAGGCATTGTCACTATTTCAGGGGTAGCTATTCTGAGGAATTTTTCTTTAGTTATGCCAATGGTATTTTTAGTCCTCCGGCTGCCATATTGTGGTCATCATTTCATTCTCCATATCTATTGTGAACATATGGGAATTGCCCAGTTGTCTTGTGGCAGCATCAATGTAAATACGATCTATGGTTTGTTTATTATTTGCATAATATTTTTGGATATGACCCTGATTGTCATTTCCTATATCTAAATTCTTCAAGCAGTTTTTAAACTTCCTTCTCAGAATGCTTGTTTCAAAGCTCTCAACACTTGTGGTTCCCACATCTGTGTCATCTTAGCCTTCTTCACTCCTGCTCTCTTTTCATTCCTCACTCATTGATTTGGCCACAATATTCCTCATTATATCCATATCCTTTTGGCCAATCTATATATGGTTGTCCCTCCTGCACTCAATCCTGTTATTTATGGATTCAGGACCAAGCAAATCCGAGAATGTTTCATTCAAATATTAACCAGGAAAGATTAATGTTAAATGAAGAAATCCACACTATTCTATTCTGTTCCTTCCTGGGAAAATAGATTTTGTAAAGGGACAGAGTACTGTCATATTTCTGATAATGAAAAATAATCTCAATTAAAAAGATCCCAAGTTCTCAGGGATAATGCGATTTAAAAAAATAGAGAGATTACCTTTGTGTCCGTTCCAGTGTAAATATATGAGAGTGGGAAAACAATTATAATTTATGTCTTGACATTCAGCACTAATTTTAATCCTTAGACTTTACGTATATTATGGTTCAGGACAAAATAAGTTGGTCACTGCAGGTTTAAATAGGAAAAAAAATAGTTACTTATAGGAGAGCTTTCAAAAAGAAAGTTTAAAAAGATAATTACTATCAACTGGCACATTATGTGTGATTTTATTTTATGTGTGGCAACACTATAAATTGGTGCATTTTGCTCTTCTAGGCATTGTTTCCAGATGAAGTGAGTGTTGTGATTTTATTTTTTCATGCAAAAAAGAAAATATCTGCTGCAGAAATTTATCAGCAACTTGGTAAAGTTCACAGAATTTTTTTTTTCAGTTGACAAAGTCATACACAGAATTTCAAGAAGGAAATCAAAGCCCTAGGAATGATATGCAAAGAGGAGGACCAAGAACTGTAAATTATAGATGCTACATTTTATTTGACCAGCACTAAAACATCATGTCCTACAACGTAAGATATCTATAAATGAGAGGGGATTATTTAGAAAAATACCAACGAGTTGTTGTTTAATGACTCTAATAATGTTTTATGTTTAATTAAGTCAATTTTAAACACAGTAAAATTTAATTTTTGAATAAAAAATAAAAAGCGAATTGGGCTATTTCACAACACACTTTTATAGGTTCACTGGAAAGGGACAGCTTTTCTTACAATGGTCTTCTCACCCCCTGAATCCCAGTCATTAGTCATCTTGGAGGCAGCCCCAGTTACTGGGAACCAATCAGTGGGGTTCCCTGGGTCTTTTCAGTTGGGTGCTAAAGCACATGTCTACTTCCTCAAAAGAGATCCTTTAACCAAAGTCCAGGTCCTATACTGTAATCAATTTAGCTTGAGAGACTCATCAAATTTTTAAGGTCTTGAGGTCTCTCCTGATTACTGCGTCCCCACTTTGCATTTGAATCTCTTGTATTTATTGCTTCTATAGCATTATTTTTGCTTAATTGTTCCATAATTGATGAGTATTCCCTTTGTTTGCTTTTTTGTGCTACCACAAAAAGTGCTACTGTAAATAAATATTACTGTAAATATTTTCATATATCTGTAACCTTTATTTCTGTCTTTGATCTCTTTAGAATGTAAGTCCAATATTAAGTAATAGCTGCCCATATGGGCAGTAAAGTGGCACAGTGGATAGAGTTAGGAATACTCACCTTCCTGAATTCAAATCTGGCCTCAGAAACTTACTAACTGTATGACCCTGGGCAAATAATTTAACTCTGTTTGCCTCAATGCCCTTATTGGTAAAGTGAGCTGGAGAAGGAAATGGCAAACCACTCTAGTACGTTTGCCAAGAAAGCCACAGATGTGGCCACAAAGAGTCAGAGATAACTCAATAATGACCAAACAACAAAAAGTAAGATCACAGTTTGGGGACTTCTCTATTATAACTTTAAATTGTTTTTCAGAATGGCTGAATTAAGTCCATGAAAAGTGAGGAGGGAGTAATCAGGAGAGACCTTGAGACCTTAAACAATTTGATGAGTCTCTCCAACTAAATTGATTACAGTATAGGACCAGGACTTTGGTTAAAGGATATCTTTCAAGTAGGTAGACATGTGCTTTAGCACCCAACTTTAACAGCAGAGTATTAGTATACTTGTCTTCCCACACCCCTCCAATAGAGGCAATTTCCACTCTTTCCTCACCATTGTCAATTGATAAAGTACAATGAAATCTCAGAGGAAATTTAATTTGCATTCTTATAAGTTATTATCAGTTGTTGTATATTGTTGAGCATTTTATGATCAAACATTCCAATGGATATTGATCAGTCACTTTTCTTACTGACTATTCATATATTTTGACTGCTATATATTGTGGAATGCCTCTTAGGCTTATCCATTTGTATAAATTCCCTTGCAAAGCATCTTCTTTTGCCAACGCATTCTTCTGCAAAAGCAGAGAGCATTCTATTATGAAGTATTTACCCTTGAATGCTACTAGTATATTGCTTATAGATTAGTAACATTCTCTTCCCCCACTACAGTGTCTGGTACATAATAATGTAAAGCCAAGCATGAGCAGCTTTCTAGAGGACTGCTGCTGTAAAAAGCTTTCAAGGTTCTGATTACATAGTATAGCAAACTCTCTATTTATTCAATAACAAATCAGAGCAAAATATTCACAGAAAATCAAGGTACAGCATTCACAATGTTGCAACTTATCACAGAAAATCAAAATACACAACTCAACAACTTATCACTAAAATGGCCACATAGTTTTCACCAAAGTGGTCACATAGTTTTCAACAAAGTACAATCATTTAGGAAGCCAATCATTTAGTAACTCAATCATTCAATCATCCTTAAGGATTCTTGCCTCCTTAAGGATCACAAAGTATAAAAGTCAAAGTTCTCCACCCATGGGATGCAATTAAGTTACAACTTCAACAGTCACTACTCTGTACCCTCTTAAGGGGTAATGGAAAGTACAAAAGCCATCTACCCCTAGGTCACAAGTAAATTGCAATTTCATCAGTCACTACTCAGTAGTCTATTTCATCAGTCACTACTCAATTTCCTCAGTCAATTTCATAAGTCACTACTCAGTCAATTTCATCAGTCACTACTAAAAGACAGAGAGGTCTTTTCATCTTGACTCAGGGCAGGCTTTCAGCTCCCATGGTTCCTTTTCCATGGTCCCAGCTCCTGCCCGAATCTAACCAACTGCCACCTGAGTTCAAAGGCAGACAGCTCCCAGTTCCTTGTCCAGCTCTCTATGCAGTTCCTGTTCCACACTGAAGCTCACAGTGTCCAGTCCATCTCAAATCCTTCACAGTCTCTGCTCCTGGGAAGACAAGGCTTAACAAAGTCACAAGAACATTCATCCACATTAACAAAGTGACAACAACATTTGTACAAACAACAACATTTGTACAAAGTACTGGCACTGCAGCCATATTTCCTCAGTCTTCTGCAGCTCTGGATGGCCTTCAGAAATCCTCTGTCTGGGCCTCAGAAGTCATCAGCACCATAAGCTTCCTTATCAAAATCAAAATCACTTCATCCAACCTCCACATGGCTTGCTCCAAGAAATTCTGTCTCAGTTCTCAATTCTCATTCTTCTTCTCAGTTCTTCTCAATTCTCAGTTCAGTCTTCAGTCCAGCAGCAACTGCCCTGCCTCCACAATGCTTACCCCAGGAAATTCTGACAGTCCAGCTTGTGCTCTTCCTTAAATACGGTATAGCTCCTCCAGCAACAGAAGTTCCCTGTTCAGCCTTTTCCTGTTATTCCAGCAACAGGGGATCATACCTTCTGTTTCTTTAACAGAGGCTTAATTTGAAACTAGGTGCTAACTACCTCTTAGCTTGGCAATACAAAAGGATCTTCAAATGTCATTACTATTACGATTAGATATTTAGTTAATTAATTGTTGCAAATCCACTGTCTCTGCTTACATCATCCTACTGCTATTCCCAATTCTCACACCTCTCTGGAGAACCATTCTTAACAGGCTAAGTGAAAATGATATACAGAGAGGAGGCAACACTGTGTAGTATATAGATTGCTTGACTTGAGGTTAAGAAGAGTTAGGCTCAGGGGGCAGAGCCAAGATGGTGTAGTAAAAGCAGGGACTTGCTTGAACTTCCCCCCCAAACCTCTCTAAATACCTGTTAAAAATCACTCTAAACAAATTCTAGAGCTGCAGAACCCACAAAATGACAGAGTGAAACAAATTTCCAACTAGAAGGTTGACAGGAAAGGTCTGTTGCACCAGTCTGAGAGAAGAGTACAGTCCAGTGTTGGCTGCACCAGCACAGACTTGACCAGAGCAATCCGCAGGGGATTGAATCACTGGCAGCTGTAGCAATTTCAAGACTTCTCAACCCACAAACTCCAAAGACAATTTAGAAGGTCAGTAAGAAGGATCTGTTGGACCTAGATAAGAGAAGAGCAAGGTCTGATCTTGGCCCCAGCCCCAGGGCAGAGACAGTAGTGGCAGTGGCTGCTTTTGGAGCTCTTGGCCAACAAATGGTGAGGGGATCCAGTGGCTAATCAGAGGTGGATTGCAGGGATCTCTTTGGTGGCACTGAGGCAGGATTCTCTTGCTTTGCCTGTGCTTGGATCTGAGTCACAATCCTAGGAGGTGGTCCTAAGGAGGAGTGCTGGTGTGGCAGAGCTTATGGTGGTGGTAGAGAGGGAATCCTCTTCAAAGTTCCAAGGTAGAAAAAAGTTCTTGTGGTCACTCACAGACCAGAGCACAGTCCAGGAAAGGAGTAAATACCTCTCCCTCATCATGCAACCTTGGAAGAACTGAAAATTTACAGGCCCCTAGAAGTATCTCTGAAAACAGCTGCTCAAAACCCCTGAACTTGGGAAAACACACCTTCCACACAGGAAGCAAAGACCTTCCTTAACAAAAAATAAAAAGTCAAGTAATTGCCTGGGGAAATGGGCAAACAGTGGGAAAAAAAAATCTCACATTATAGAATCTTACTTTGGTGGCAAGGAAGATCAAAACAAAAAACTAGAAGAAGGCAACAAAGTCAAAACTCTTACATCCAAAGCCTCCAAGAAAAGTAAGAATTGGTCACAGGTCATGGAAGACAGATTAAGAAATCATAAAACAAAACCAAAAAATGAAAAAAATAGAAGATAACGTGAAATATCTCATTGGAAAAAAACAATTCACCTGGAAAATAGATCCAGGAGAGAAATCCAAAAATTATTGGACTACCCGAAAATCATGGTTAAAAAAAAGAGCCTAGACATCATATTTCAAGAAATTATCAAGGAAAACTGCCCTTATATTCTAGAAACAGAGGATAAAATAGAAATTGAAAGAATCCACCAATCACCTCCTCAAAGAGATCCCATAATGAAAACTCCTGGGAATATTATAACCAAATTCCAGAGTTCCCAGGTCAAGGAGAAAATATTGCAAGGAGCCAGAAAGAAAAAAAAATTCAAGTATTGTGAAGCCATAATTAGGATAATCCAAGATTTAGCAACTTCTACATTAAAGGATCAGAGGCCTTTAAATATCATATACTGGAGGGCAAAGGAGCTAGGATAGCAACCAAGAATCATCTATTCAGCAAAACTAAGTATAATCCATGAGGGGAAAATGAATATTCAATCAGAGCATTATGAGAAAAAACCAGAGCTAAATAGAAAATTTGACCTTCAAATATAAGACTCAAGAGAAGCATGAAAAGGTAAACAGGAAAAAGAAATTATAAGGGACTTATTAAAATTAAACTGTTTACATTTCTACATGGAAAGATGATATTTGTAACTCACAACACCTTTTTAATTATTAGGGTAGTTAGACAGAGTATATATAGACAGAGGACATAGGTATGAGTTGAATATGAAGGAGTGATATCTAAAAAATAAAATTAAGGGGTGAGAGAAGAATGTACTGGGAGAAAGAGAAAAGGAAAGGTAGAGAGAGTGAGATAAAATATCTCACATAAAAGAGGCAAGAAGAAATTTTTACAGTGGGGGGAGATGAAAGGGAGTGAGTGAACCTTACTCTACTCAGAATTGTCTCAAAGAGAGAATAGCATACACACTCAACTAGATATAGAAATCTATTTTACCCTACAGGAAAGTAGGAAGGAGTGGGATAAGATAAGGGGGGGGTGATAGAAGGGAGAACAGATTAGGGGAGGGAGTGATAAGAAGCAAAACACTTTAAAAAAAAAAATATATATATATATATATATTTACTTACTTTTAGTTTAGAACATTCAGTTCTACAAGCTTTTGAGTTCCTAATTTTCTCCCACTCCTTCTCCTCCCTCAATCCCCTCCATCGTGGCATGCAATCTGATATAGGTTCTATAAATACTTTCACATTAAACATTACTCATGTTGTAAAGAAGGATTATAACCAATGGAATGAATGAGAAAGAAGGAACAAAACAAAACAGAAAAGAGAGAGAGCAAGTAGTTTGCTTCACTGTGCATCCAGATTCCTTAAATCTTCTCTGGATGTGGATAGCCTTTTCCATCAGGAGTCCTTTGGAGTTGTCTTATAACCTTGCATTGCTGAGATGAAGCAAAACACTTTTGAGGAGGGACAGGGTGAAAGGAAACAGGGGGTCACAGGATGGAGGGAAATACAGTTAGTCTTTCACAACTTGACGATTATGGAATTGTTTTGCATGACTACAAGTATATAACCTATATTGAACTGCTTGCCTTCTCAATGGTGGAGGGGAGGGAAGAAAGGAGGGAATTTGGAACTCAAGGTTTTAAAAATGTTAAAATTATTTTTACATGTAACCAGGGAAAAATAAAATACTAAATGAAAATAAGACAGGTTCAACATTACTTCATATGCTTACTAGCTGTGTGACCATGGGCAAATCACTTGACCTCTGTGATCTTCAGTTTCACCATCTCTCAAATGGAGATAATACTGTAGCATCTCTCTCACAGAACTGTTGTGAAGCTCTAATGAGATACTGCATATGAAGGTACTTTACAAACCTTAAACCACAATGTAAATATCCACTGTTACTACTCTAATATCCTGTCACTGAGCAAATACAGCCAGGCCTTTCTGAGTCGACTTTAAAACAAAACATTTCTCTTTTCTTCAGGAAAGAAAGGCCCTGACAACTTACTCAGGGTAGCTAAGCTCTTGCTCAGTCAATTCCTTCCAAAGTGATGGAAGCACCATGTTGCATGGGCATTTGTGGTTTCTCCAGGGAAGTATCCTTGAAGTAAAGCCAATTCTTCTTGCTCCTGTTTACCCATTTTCCCCAGTCTTCCACCACTTGCACCAAGCATAACCCAAATGGCACTAGAAGGGGATTCAGGAAAGCTGAATTCTAGTATTGGATCTACCATTCACCTGCTGTATGACAAGTGACTTCACCTCTCAGGACCTCAGTTTTCTCAACTCCAAAATTAAATGCTTGGACTACATGAAACCTGTAGTCTCTTCCAAATCTGATATTCTCTAAGTCTAGGTAACTTTAGAACTGTGAGAAAGAAGAGAGGCAAAACCATATCTGAATAGGAAATCTCTAGGGGAAGTGGAGAAATGCCTAGCAACTTTTCTGTCTAAAAGAAAAGATGGAATTGAAGAATTTCTTTCACAATGATAATAACTAGCACTTTAAACTTTGCAGAGCACTTTAAATATAAAATCAATTCATGCACAAGTTAAGACACCACCCAATAATGTCATTGGCCCTCTTTGAAAAAAAAGAAGAAACAACAACATTGAAATATAGTCATTCATTTGACACAACAGCCATGGAAGGCAGGTGCTATTGGTATTCCCATTTTATTGATAAGGAAACAGAGACCGAGAGAGGTTAAGTGACTAGCTCAGAGTCACGCAGTTATTAAATGCCTGGGCAGGATATGAACTCAGATTTTTCTGACCTATAACTATCCAAATCCAGGTCTATATCCTCTAATAAGCCTAACTGCTATGCTTCTTTTATCCTTGTAAACCTTTGAGGCAATAATTTCTCAGGGCCATCTATAACAGCCAAGTGGAGAGAACATGGCAGAGATGATATCAAGGATGATGCAGAGTCTTGTCAACCTCATCATGTATAGGGAGCTACTGCTAAGACCACAATCAGGAATACGGGGGGAAAGAATTCCATAGGCACTGATACCAACCTAGATTTTTAACACTGCTATATTTAGGACCTGCTCTCCCTGTATGTATCTGATGCTTTTCAACATCTTCAAATCATTATAATCACAGGCAGTTAAGAAATCTATGTTTAAAAGAACTTTGTAAATTATTGCTATTAATTATTCCCCAGACCACATATTATTTTTATCAACCCTTTTACTCTCTTGTACCTTATTACTTCCTTTTTCCTTACCCGCTTCACAATAAAAGTACTTAATGCTATAGAATGAAGTGTCTTAAATTTTCTGCTCACTCGCAATAAATTGTTACTTTCTCAGGGCAAAGATGCAAATCAATGACTTTTTTCCTTTGCTATTCTAAAGGGTGTGTGTGTGTGTGTGTGTGTGTGTGTGTGTGTATGTGTATGTGTGTGTGTGTGTGTGTGTGTGTGTGTGTGTGTGGCTTCCATGGGGTTTAAAAGGGACTTTTAAAATTCAAATACTACTTTTTTTTTTCATTTTATTTTGCATGAAGTGATAGGCACAGGAGTGGAAGAATGGTATAAAGAGTTGGCTTCAGATTCAGGAAAGTATGAATTCCAACTCCAACTCTGACAAATGCTCTCTTTGTGACCCCGGGCAAATCATGTAGCCTTTCAGTGTTCCAAGCAACTCAGAGGCTATAAATTATGGATTGGTTGCATATCTGTATTGGTAGAAGGAACACAGACCCATATAAAAAGAAAAAAAGAAATCTGATATGGATAAAATGATTCAGATCCTTAGAGCAAATGACAAACTTGGATTTCTTCCTACATAGGGAAGATTAAACCAATGAATTGAGAGCTGAAAAGTTTTTTTGTTTGGTTGGATTTATTTTTATTCTTGGCCTGAATTGTAACCACCAAGGATGAGTGAAATTTGATTTTATTTCTGGCTGAGATTGTTGTCGGTGGAATTCTGGATGGCATATAACAATGGTCAGCCTAAAGAGTCATGTTTCAATGGGACTTAAAAAAATCAAACTACCTCTATCATGTATGAACCTATTCTGAAATGTTACCACAAATTCCCATTACTTCAAAAGCTATAAACCTTTAAAAAAAATTTCATCTCACTAATTGAAATTTATTTTAGAATCATTGACTATCAAAGCCAGATAACTCTTTTAAATTATTTTATCTAACTTTATAGATGAGGAAACTGAGGCCTCAGAATGTTGAGTGATTTCACTGTGGTCACATATTTGGGTGGTGGCAGAGCTGGGAATAAAACTTAGATTTACTAATTCACCTAGTCCAATATCCATTTTTTCTTTACTATACTGCCTATCTCATACAAAATTAATTTCAAAGTGATAGAAAAAAACAAAAACTGTCTAACATATGTTTGTAATCCCTGCTATTGAATGCTTTGTAGGTAGTAGATCTCTTGAGATCAGGAATTCTGAGCTCTAGTGGCATTAATATGGTAATCTCTTAGGATTAAGGTGCCACTGGGCACTGAGAAGTGGCCCAGGTTAGAAAGTAGAATAAGTCATCAAGCTCCCTAAGCATCAGAATAGGGTTGACCCCAGGAGTAGCCTGGGAAGGGAGGAAAGCAGGAAGGGTGGAGTCCCAGTTTCATCTTCTAATACTTCCTTTTATATATTCTACCTGCCTGAGGGGGAAAAAAATCTAAAAAAAAATCTAAAAAATGTCACACTTATCTGAATGTAAACAGTCAACACTATAAAGTCATTATCACATATATATTAAAAATTGTTCATAGGGTCATTGATTTAAAGGCAGAAAAGAAATTAAAGGACATCTACCCTAAACTCCTCATTTTATAGATGAAGAAACTGAGGTTAGTAATGGTTAAAATGACTTGCCCCAGGTCACTCAGGTAGTAAGTGGTAAAACCAGGTGCTATCACTCCAAATCAAATCTAATACACTTTCCAAATGCCCCCCCCGCCCCCTGCCCCATTCCTAGTTGACATTAAGCAGTTACATAAAAAATGGCTACTTTGACCTACCTGTGCCAGCATATTTCACAGCTTCAATACCTCTCAGCTCCCTAATACTCCAGTGGATCCTTGGTCTTCTCCATGTTTTAATTCCTCACAATGATGCAAATTACAACAGTTCATGCTTGTTTTTGCTGTTGTTGTTCAGTGGAGTCCAATTTTTTGTGACCCCATTTGGGGTTTTCTTTCACAAAGGTACGAGAGTGGTTTGCCATTTCCTTCTCCAACTCATTTTACAGATGAGGAAAATAAGGCAAACAGCCCTAAGTCACTTGCCCAGGGTCACATAGGTAGTAATTATCTGAGGCCAGATTTGAACTCAGGAAGAGTTGCTGACTTCTGTTCTGGCATTCTATCCACTATGCCTCCTACTTGCCCTTCATGCTTCCTATTTCTTCATAATTTATACCTATTTTTTTCCACAAATTCACTCTGTTTGGGAGGGGATCCAGACACCCATTGCTTTGGAAGACTTCCTTTCATTCTCTTTACATTGTGTGGATACCAACAGGACATGGGGACTTCCCACTGATTGTCCCTCATTCTTCATAACCAACCATTTTCTTTCCTAGTCATACATTTCTTTGATGACAAGCTCTACAATGCTTCTTCTTTGGAATTCCTTATTTGCAAAGTGTCTAGCATGTTACCCCCTAACCATGCCCACAAGAAACTTCTCTATTGCCCTCTCAGTGACTCTCAACTTCAGTTTTTACATGACTCACTTTTTGCACAGCATCACCAGAAAAAATACTGATCTTGAAAATTACATTCTTCTTAACCCCTTATTATGAGACCTGAAGAACATTTTCAAAATTCTAAACTCTCTTTGTATCTTTACAGGCACAAGATTGCAAGAGACTAGGAACAATGTCTACCTTATTTCCACTCAAAAATATAGGCAGCCCATGCTTTTTGACAAAAAAGAAACCCCATTTTCTGGTTGGGGGGTCATACTCCTGGAGAAAAGATGTTGATAAGACCTTCTAAGACCAATGGTTAGATATTAAAAGAAGGTTGATTTCTATTTAAAATGAGCTACAGCTTCCTAAAAAGTAAGGCTGCCTGCAAAGTGAAATGGGCTGCCTTATAGAGTAGGGAATTCTCTGTCAACGTGGTTCTTCAGGTAGAGGACAGATGACCACTTGTTGGAGATGGACTTCAGGTAGAGTTTGAGCTGGCAGACCCCTAAGTTCCCTACCATCTCTATATACCAACTGTATAATTCTTTATGTCATTTGACTCTAGTTCTGTCCCTAGAAAAGTAGAATCAATCTAATCTCACAAGAAGGCAACCTGATATAAGGAAAAATTATCCAACAATTAGAGTTATCCAAAAATAGAAAAAGCTGCCAAAAATAAAATGTATCTCTAATTTCCTGGAAGTATTCATTTGGAAGCTAGATAACTATTTATCTGAGATGTTATAGAGAAAGCTTAACTGTCCTTGTCTTGCTTGAACTAGATGACCTATGAGGTCATTTCAATGGTCTTTCAGTTCTGAAATCCTGTGATAGTTTGATCCTATTAAGATATTAAGATTAAGACTCTTCCTTTTTCCTGAACATGGCCCAAGCTTTCCCACATTTACTCAGATCACAGATATCAAACTCACAGCCAGTGTTAATGAGATTTGAATTGGATTAAAATATAATTGGGAAATAATTAGTAAAATAGACTTCTAGGGGGTAGAGCAATGATGGCAGATTAGAATAAGGCCTACAGCAAAGCTCCCCAAATATTCTGTTCTAAACAACACTGAAATAAAGCCTCACATTGAATTCTAGAGCAGCAGAACCAACCAAAGGTTGGAGTGAAACCTTTCCAAATCCAAGATAACTTGGGAGGTTGAAAGGAGAGATCCATGACACTGAGGTAAGGTGGCCTAGAGTCCCCATGGTGGCAATACCAGTGGTGGGCCTTGGAGACAGAGGTAGCAGCAGTAGCTTCAGGAGCCCTCAAGCCAGAGATGGTAAGGGATAAGGCAATTGGTCAGAAAGATTTTAAGTGACAGGACCAGTCACTACTTGGCAACTCAATTGCCTATGCTCACTTCTGGGTCAAAGTTCCAGGGGAGAAAGGAGCAATTTTGATCCCAAAGGAGCAGGGACCCTAAGGATCAGCATTATTTATAGCTGCAAGGAGTCAAAAACCCTTCTAAGGTAAGGATCAGAGAGATCAGAAGAGTGGTGACCACACCCCTCCCAGGATCACACCACTTTGGAAGCACTAAAAACTTTAAAACTCTCAGAACTAGATCTGAAAACAGAAACATGAATGAACCTAAAGTTTGGTACCATGTCCCCTGCCACTCTGGTGATAGAGCCCAATTTTAAGATAAACTTCAAAGTCAAGAGATAGGTTGAAAAAAAAATGACCAAACAGCAAAGAACCTGACCATATAAGCTACTATGGTGATAAGGAAAAGAAACTCAGAAGAAACAACAATGTCAAAACAGCTACGAACAAGCATCAAAAGGGGAGGAGGAGCGGGGGACAGTAAAAGGGTTGGAGAGGGTACAAATTAGACACAAGCTCAATAAGAATTCCTGAAAAAGATAAAATCAAATAAGAGAGAGAGAAGAAAATTGAGAAAAAAAGGAGAGCAATGCAAGAAAACTAGGGGGGAAAATTATTAACAGCTTGTAAATGAGGCATAAAAAATACTGAAGTAAATAACAACTTTAAAAAAATAGAATTGACCAAATATTAGAAGAGGAACAAAAATTAACGAAGAAAACAATTGCTTACAAATTAGAATTGGCAAATGGAATCTAATGCCTCCAGGAGACATTGAGACACAATTAAACAAAGTCAAAAGGATGAAAAAAATAGAAGAAAATATGAATGATATCATCAGAAAAACAATTGATCGGGAAAATAGCCTGAGGAGACATAAATTAATGATTATTTATTTAGTAATTATTGAACTACCTGAACTCCGTGATCAAAGATCATGGTCCAACCATTCTGGAGAATAGTTTGAAACTATACCCAAAAGGACTATCAAACTGTCTATACCCTTTGACCCAGCCATATCATGAGTAGGTCTGTATCCCAAAGAAATCAAAGGGAAAAGAATCTATATGTACACAAATATTTATAGCAGCTCTTATTGTGGTAGCAAATAATTGAAAATTGAGGGAATGCCCATCAATTGGGGAATGGCTGAATAAATAGTGGCATATGGTTGTGATGGAATACTATTGTGCTATAAGAAATGACGAGGGGGCCGTGTAACCTTGAGCAAGTTACTTAACCCCAATTGCTTTAAAAAAAAAAAAAGAAATGATGAGGGGCCTGGTTTCAGAAAAAGACATGGGAAGCCTTAGATGAACTGATGCAAAATGAAGTGAGCAGAGCTAGTAGAAAGTAACAGCAATATTGTAATGATCAACTGTGAAAGACTTAGCTACTCTGATCAAGACAGTGATCTGAGACAATTCCAAAAACTCATTATAAAATATTACTCCACTCCAGTGAGACAACTGGTGAACTCTCAGTGCAGATTGAAACATACTTTACCACTTTATTTTTTTATGCAACATGGCTAAATGGGAAAATATTTCACATGACTTCACATGTATAATAGATATCTTATTTCTTGCCTTCTCATTGAGTAGGTATGGACTGGAGGGAGGTAGAGAATATGAAACTCAACATTTTAAAAGTTGAACATTAAAAATGAATAGATAAAATAGGAAAGTAGCATAAAACAAAAATAAAATCATATTTTAACATCAAGTCAATATGCAGCCTACAGGAATCCTTATGTATGGATTAGGGGTCCTTATTTCTTTGACTTTGACTCCATTGACTCAGACTATTACTTCTGTTTACAACATATTTCCATTGCACTTGTACCTAACAAAAAAAATCCATTTCTACAACCCAGCTCACAACACTTGTACCATTGTCAGGACCTATGATTTCATCAGAATAAGGAACACACAAGGTGAAAACTGTACCTATGTAAATTATGAACTCCATCCATTTGTCTCTGGTATATTGCTTTGTATTCTATATCCTATTACTCTGTCAGCTATTTGAGAGATGAATTATTACACATCTCTATACTCATCATAACATCTATCACTACGATTTACATGAATTAAATATTCAAATATTTGTTAAACGAATAAATCCACATTTCTTTCCATTAATAGTATGTGTTTTTTAAGTCTCTTATGTTTAAACTTTTTCATAACTAAATTACCTGTCTCAGAGTCATTCTAATACTTTCTTTACCAAATGGGCCCCTTCTCTCTCTCTCTCTCTCTCTCTCTCTCTCTCTCTCTCTCTCTCTCTCTCTCTCTCTCCTTTCATAAAACCCTTCAATCCTGCAATTTGAAGGCGTTTTAAAGGTCTCAATTCAACTTGTACCCAAAGTATGAATCACACCTAAACATACCCTACAAATCCATCTCCACCTGAATCTTTCTACTGAAAAGAAACTAATTGCATTCTAAGATATTCTATTCTATTCTGAGAAAGGGCAAGGGAAGAAGCATTTATTAAGTGCTTACTATATACTGCTACTGTACTAAGCACTTTATAAATAGTACCTCATTTGATACTTCTAATTATTACAAAGTTTTTCCTTAACTTGACCTTAATTCAGCCCTTGCAGTTTCTCCACATTGCTCCCCCTTCTACCTTCAAGGACCATGCAGAATAAATAGTATTTCTTTTCTCTCTGATAGTCCTTTAAATATTTGAAGATAGTTATCATCAGTTATCTTCTTCTAGTTTAACATTCAAAGATCTTATGATTAATTACCATTATTATGACAAAAATTCCATTCTTTCTACTATGTGCAAAAGCAAAAACAAAACAACTCTGGGCACTGCTAGACACAGGTTATAAAGACAAAAGCAAAAGAGTCCCTCAAGAAGCTTACATTTGCCTAAGTGGTAGGAAAATGGGAGTATACCACATGTACATGAGTAAGTATGATACAAGGTAAACTGGAAAATTAAGAAAGTTTCATGGAGAAGATAGTCTAAAGTGAATGAGGACAAGAATTCCTGGAGGCAGAGATGAGGAAGGCATACCTTCCAGTCATTGGAAATGGCCTACACAGATACAAACAGAGGAGATAGAGTATGGGATTTTCAGAAATAGCTAGATATCCCAGTTTGTGTGCAATGTAAACATGAAGGGAGAAGTGATATGAAGTGCTAGTCTGGAAAGGCAGATAGGAATCTGACTGCAGAGGCTGTCTTTTATGCTGGAGGCTATGGGGGAGCTATTGAAGGTTGAATTCAAAACCCTTCACCATCCAAGTCACCCTCCAGTGGATATGATCGAACATGGCAATGCCCCTTCTAAAAATGAAGTATCCAAAAGTAAATAAAATACTCCAAATATGGTAACCACTAAGGCAAGATTCAAGGGGAATCACATTTCTCTTGCACTGGGCATTGTACTTCTATTATGAAATCCTAATTGAAATCAACATTTTTGACTGCATTTATACCTCCACTTATTCTTCTTGAGTTTAAAGAATATAAAAGCTCCTATAGTTTTTTCACATTAATTTCTAGTCATATCTTTCTCCATCTTATAATTATGAGGTTGTCTTTTTTTTAATTCCCAGTGGGAAACTTAATGTCCATTAAGTATAGTCTTATTGACTTCAGTGTAACATTCCAACCCACTGAGGTTTTTTGGGATTCCCATACTTTTATGTATTGTATGAGATCTCTCTTCTGGTCCTACTTAGTCTATAAATGTGATTCCTTTGCCATCTATATCTTCATCCAAATCATTGATAAGATGTTAGACAGGACCAAGTCAAGCAGAGAGCTCTACTTCACACAGGTAGAAACATCTCTCCAGGTTGATTGGAACCTTTTTATTAATCAATATTCCCTGATTGGCAATGTGGCATAGTAGAGAGAAAGCCAGACTCAGAATGAAGACGTCCTGGATATGCATTCCACGTATAGCACATACTGGCTATGTGACCCTGGGCAAGTCATTCAACCTCTTAATGCTGTACACAACTATCAAAGACTATAGGTTACAGACAAGGCACCAAACTTCATTGCTAGAGTTTAATTCCCTATGCCAATGAAATGACAAGTTTCTCCCCTAACCCTAAACCTATTCTTTGTATCTAGTCATTCATTCAGTTCCAATTCTATCTAGTTGCACTACTGTATACACACTATAACATGCTTATTTTCATTTTTTCTAGAAAGATCCAACTATCAGATTTACAACTACAAAGGACGTTAGAAGTCAATGCATCCAATGCCCTTATTGTACAGATGAGGAAACTGAGATTCATTTAGGTTAATTAACTTACTTGTCCAAGGTCACTCAACTGCCCTGTTTAAAGAAGAATTCAAACCTCTGTCCTCCAAGTCCAACACTCTATCCACTATACCCTGCTGTCTTTCTGTCATAGGAAATGAGCATTTCTTAAATACAGGTGATTCATGTCTGTGGAATTTCCCTGATCTGTCATTTTAGTAACCCAGTCAAAAAAGAACATGCAGTTAGTCTGGCTTGATCTATTCTTAATGAATATGGCTAACTTCTAGTGATCATATCCCCCTTTTGACAGTGGTTTATCAAAGGGATGGTTCACAAAATCATTTCTTAATATGTTTCAGAATTTAACTAGGAATTGGCATCAAGCTGACCAGCTTATAAGTATAAAGAACTGAGACTGATTGATTGTTGTCTTGTGACCATCTCACTATTCTGATTCCAGTATTTCACTCTGAAACTTTTCCATAAGTTTTAAAAGGAAGCAGGAATTCTGATAGTCTTTGGACTTTGCTGTACACTCTTTGGATGAGGTGGTTCTCAAGGACTCAGCTTCTTACTTTGACTACAGGCTGGTTCAGCACTTGCATATTTCTTATCAGCTGTATTAGCAATTATTTTTGTAGCTCTTACTTATTTTCCTAGAATCATATATTTATATTTATAGATTCAATACCTTAGAGGCTGAGTCCAATACCCTCATTTTACAAATGAGGAAACTGAGAAATCAATCAATCAATAAACATTTATTAAGTAATTCAATGACTTGCCCAGGATCACATAGCAATAAACAACTAGAGGAGGATTTGAACTCTTCCTAACTTGGAGTGATAGTGACCTATCAGCTTTATGTCTGTCTTGTCATCAATCTCCCATTAGATTTTTAACTCTTCAAAAGTCAGTCCTCCTGACATTCACCACACGTACCTATACCTTCTACATACCATGTTCAGTATATGTATGTACAACAGGCACTCAGTGATGATTAATTTGTCCTAAGTTTTCAACTTAAATATTTGTAACATGAAACCAATTTGTTCCTTCTTAGAGGTGATTGTGAGGCAGAACTAACAACTGGATTCAAATATTTTTATTAAGCTGTTGAATAAACATTGGAATTCATTTCAGGAACCTTGCAGTCATTTTATCTTTTACTCCAAAATCAGCTGTTGCATGTTTTGATCCATCTTAGTCAGGATAGCTAGTTACACTGACCTTGGCATAAATTTATGCAGGCAAAAGCTTAAAATTAAATTTTGAGTAGGAAGATAATGGTCACCAGAGATGGAAAAAATAACTGAAATATCTTTATATACAGGTGCACCTAACATTTCAGAAATAGATTATTAGTGTTATCATATATCATTTTAAAAAATATATTGGTCATAATTGTTCCAGAGGAGAAACAGAAAGGGATATGTGGGCAGAGGAGATAACAGGGTGTTCACAATATAGTTTTTGTCTTTGAAGGTTTATATGCACCTTTGTGCCTTGTCCTACTGCTTATCAGCCACTTGTGCCAAAGTTGCCAATTACGCATCAGACTCTACAGTTCTGGGTGGATGGAACCATCCCAAAAGCAAAATATGTACTGAGACAAATGAAATAATTTACATTCCTGGAGTTGACTAGCATTTGTAATCTAAGAAACATGGCATGGAGCAGTTCCTTTTTATTTTCACTTCTCTTTTTTTAATAAATCTTTGGAAATGATGAATTATAAAAGACAATCACCTGGTATTTCCTGGCATGTGCCCAAATGAATTATTCAAAAGAAACAGAAATTTATTTAGTTCAGTATTTATTAAATGTCCATTATATGCCAGGCTCTATGTTAGGGATACAAAGACCAAAAAAAAGGGTCTTGCCCTCAAGCAGCTTGTATTTTGCTGGTGAATTTAATACATAAATGGATGAGTAATATAAGATAACTTGAGGAAGGGATCCCTAACAGTCTGGAAAGATTTCACGGAAAGAGATACCACCTAAACTGAGCCTTGAAGGAAAACAGAGATCCTGTTGGAGGTAACGGTAAGAAAGTAATACATTCTAGATGTGGGGGTAGGGAGGGGAGGCAAAGAAGGGGGCAACTTACAGAAAGACATATATGTTAGAGATGAGAGGCTCAGTTCAGAGAATAGCAAAGTCAATATATCTGGAATGAAGATTATGTGAAGGTGATTAATATTAAATAAGTCTTGAAAGTAGGTTTGAATCAAACCATAAATATGTGACTCAGAAGTTTGTATTTGATCAGATCAGTGCATGTCATATCTGTGCTTTAAGATTATTTTAATAGTTTTATGAAGGACATATTTGAGAGGAAACAGAAGAATACTGAGATAGTCCAGGAAAGACAGATGAAAGCCTGAACTAGGGCAGTGGCCATGATGAGTGGAGAGGAAGGAATGGATATAAAAATGTAGAGGTACAATTGACCTGACTTTGCAACTGTTTGGATGTGGAGAGATAAGGTAGTGAGAAGAGTCAAGAATAAGACTGATTCTGTAAACCTACATGACTTGGAGGATGATGGTATTCTCAGCAGAAATCAAGATGTATAGAGGAGGGGTAGCTATTTCTGGGGATTTTCTTTAAAGTTACTTTTTGGACATTTGGGACTTGAAATGGCACATGATGCTGGAGATGTTCAGAAGGCAAGTTAACTTGTGATGCCTCACATTCAGGAGAAAGAGTAAGACTGACCACAAGGAGTTTAGAGTCATCTATGTTGAAATCACAGGATGGTAGAATTTTAGAGTTGAAAGAGGTCCCATGGGCCATCTAGTCCAAGCCATACATAATCCAAATCTCCACTATAAGAGCCTCTGCTTGAAGAACTCCAATGAAAGGGAAATCATTACCTCCTGAGGCAGGTTAACTCTAACTGGATACTTCTAATTATTAGAAATTTTTTTTCAGACATTTAACCTAAATTAGCTTCTGTACAACGTCTACTCATTGCTTTGTTTTTACTTTTTGGAGGGGGGAAGGCAGGGGAATTGGGGTTAAGTGACTTGCCCAAGGTCACATGGCTAGTAAGTGTTACATGTTGGAGGTCATATTTGAACTCACATCCTCCTGACTCCAGGGCCAGTGCTCTCTATTCACTGTGTCACCTAGCCACCCCTACTCATTTCTTCTTGTTCTGCCCTCTTTGTCTTAACAGCCCTTCAAATACTTCAAGACAGCTACCATGCCTCCTTTGAGTCTTCTCTTCTCCAAGCTAAATATCCCTGATTTCCACATTGGACATATCTTCCTGTTTTTCTTGCTTTGAGTCCTCTCCAAATTATCAATGTCCTTTTTAATCTGTGGTGCCCAGAAATGAATATAATATCCTCCATATGTTCTGAGTAGGGTAGAGTATTGAGAGGCAATTACTTCCTCATTCCTAGATTCAGAGGTATGTTGGAGCCATCTTGAACCAGCTTGTGAGAGCCAATTGCTAAAATTTCAGTGTGAGAATTTATACCTTGGAAATCAGCAAACACTACAAAAATAAAGGTTTGAATTATTGTTTTGTTGATTGTCTAGACTTTAGAAAGTTATGGATAAAAATGTTAATAGTACAGGTTAAACTTAAAAGTGTGTCCAGAATATAATTTTCCTGTAAAGTCAGTTATTAAACATTTACTAGCACACCCTTGTCTAGAACAAATTAATCTCTTAATGAAATCCATTTGCATTTTTGGCTGCCATGTTATACTGTTAACTCATATTGAGCCTACACTCTATGAATGTCCCCAGTTCTTTTTTAAATAAGCTATCATTTAATAATGCCTCCCCAAAACTGTACTTGTAAAGTTGATTTTTAAACCTAAGCCCAAGTATATAACTTTACAGTAGTTGGGTAACCTCAGACTCCAGGCCGATTTGGGTTTCTTTCTCTATTAGAATATTTTATCTTAGGAAAGTCTACCATCTTAGGAAAGGTTATATATGGAAAATGAAGTGCACCTGGGTTTTAATCACAGCTCAGACAAACATCAGTGATGTGACATTGGGCAAGTTATTTAAACTCTCTGGGCCTTACATCTCTAGAATGAGGTGATTAAATTATAGTGAATAGCATTTATGTAACTATTTATATTTTCAAAGCACTTTACAATTCATCTAATTTGATTTCCTTAGTATTCCTATGAAGCAGCTACTAACAGAGATATGAGGAGGCTAAGTTACTTGCCCAGGGTCACATAACTAGTAAGTGTCTGAAGCAGGATTTGAATTCAGATCTTCCAGACTCCAGGTCTAGTGGTCTTTCCACTGTACCACCTGGTTGATTAGAGAAGACGATCTTGGAAGTCCATTCCACCTTAAACTCAATTCTCTGATAGCTATCCTCAGAGGAATCAACAAAAAATTGCTACAGAACCAACTCACCAAGGGTCACTGACTCACATGAAGGCTGGCCAATTAAAGCATGCCTGGACCTAAGTAAATGAGACAAATGAAAAGTCCAAGAGATAGTTTCTGGGTAATTGATAATCAATTTATTAATTAAGCTAGCAAATAATAAATTGAGGTCAGTGGTTTCTCTTGGTAACCAAAGACCCCGTATGGAGGTTGCTAAATGTTTAAATGCCCTTGGAAAATTCAGGAGTCAAGGGGAAGGGACGTCCCTGAAGGTGAAAATCAACTCTGATTGGTTAACAATTAATGAGAGAATGGATATTATAATAAGAGGTGGATTTTTTCTAAGAAGGGCTAGGGGAAGTCACTTTAGTTATGTTAATACTACCCCAGATAATTTTGTCGCCAGAAATCTATACAATAGAATCTATTCTCCACCCAGTCCTATCTGAATAATGGTGGAGTTACACTAAAAATTCCATCTAAATTAGACGTTCTGGTTGGGGTGACTTTATGGGCAAGGTCAGAAATGACTAGGCTTTGAATGAGGAAGCAAAAATGAGGATCTCTGGGTCCCTTATATAAAACTGGTTATTAAAATGAGAAAATAATCTCTTTTTCTCACAGATTATATGTATTTTCTATGTTCAAGACTCAGACTAAAAAGGATCACAACTGGAGAGGACTTGAATGTTTAAGCCTAATTTAAATGTGAAGACTAAGAGAATCTAGAGGCTATCTTATGCCTAATTGGTTTTTCATAATCCAGCAAACCCAGACCTTTTATCTGTGGCTTACATGTAATCACCTAAGTACAGCAATGTAGACTAATATTGACTTCATGGTTTGCAATAGCTATGTACATTATCATTAAAACCAATCAAGCTATTGTTCTACCTAACATTTCCTCATTTGTAAGGTTGTAGTGAGTTTACCTTGCTATGAGATTCTGTCTTCATTTATGATAATTTAGTATGACCTATTACATCCTATGCTAAATCTCTTCTGCTCTGTGTTCATTGTGCTTTCAACATATATTTGTTTGACTGATGAATCTCAGAAATTGATCAGCATCATACCCAGTTGCTACTTGAATAAGAATCCATTTGGGAATACTGGGAAGTATATGCTTCATCATCCAGAAAAGATAACATTGTCACATACAGAACATACTTGCCACAGTGCAATCCAGTTCAGAACTTGTTGTGTGTCTATATAGAATTCCCCTCTAATGTATGTGACTGTGATGGAAACCCTACATCAAGGGGGAAGTTACTACCTCCCTTGGTAACCTAGTTTACTTTTAAATAGCACTAAGTTTCCCCAAATCAAGCCTAAATTTGACTCTTGGCAACTTACACCTATTCCTCCTACTTTTCATGTGAAGCCTAGCAGAACAAGCTAATTTATTCTTTCATAACAATCTTTCAAAAACTTGAGGGCAGCTATAATGTTTACTCCCTCTTCCACATCTCTTCTCTTGTCTAAACATCCCCAATTCCTTCAACCAATTCTGATATGGCATGAACTTCAGGCTTTTCATTATCCTCCCCATCCTTCCCTGTAAGCTGTCCAGTTTATCAATGTCCTTCTTACAACACGATCCCCAAAACTAAGCATCAGCTTGAGCTTTGAAAAATGATGTTATCTATTTTGGTTTGCAGCAGCAAATCCATATGCATATCTGTCTCCAAGATTCGCCTATATCATCAGCAAGTGAACTGAGTCGCATTATTAGCATTTCTCCTGTGTCACCATGAACATCAGTGTTGGTAGGCAGGATTACAATAGGGACAACCCTGTCTAATTAATGTTAAAGATGATTCATGGGATTCTCACGATGCTTTACTAAGAATGTATAGCCTAGAAATAATATTGTCCAGGAAAAGAAGTCGGGTTCAAATCCTGCTTCAAATACACTAGCGATGTGTTTCTGAGCAAATCAGTTAACTTCACTGAGCCTCAGTTTCTTCATCTGTAGAACTGAGATCATATTTGTAGCACTTGCCTCACAGATTAACTGTGAGGATCAAATGAGATAATGCATGTAAAGCACTTTGCAAATCTTAAAAAGCTCTACACATAAAAGTCATTTCTTGGTATTATTATTATTATATCTAGGTTTTGCAGTCAAATTAAAAACTAAACACTGTGACTTCTATGTGGATTTTCAGTTTAAGCTGGAGCACAATGATACTTTGTGTGGGAGCCTAGCTGCCAACCTCCCTGTTTTCTATTCTTTGGTTATTGACATGTAAGACAAGCCAACAGGAGCTGTCTATAGTTCTGAATCTAATAAGGTTGTACCATGCCATTCTTTAGCTACTGAAAGACAAAAGTGGAGTCAGCATCTATGGTCATTTCAGCTAAGTTGGTTTTAGAAGAGTAGCCCAATGTTACAAGCTAAGTAGTGTCAAAGGACTAGAACCCCATTTTCCTATTTCAATTCACCTCAAGATGCAGTTATTAAGTGTGTATCATATACAAGGCACTATAGTCCCTATCCAGGGCCATTTCCATTGCACCAAAATGATCCTCCACTGTACTGTGAGGCTACAGTGATAGGGTGACTGATCTTACACTGTTCTAGACTCCAAGAGTTGGAAGTATTGACCTTTTGCTAGCTTTTGTTGAGACTTGATTCTAATTCTGAGTTTTGAAGTCTTACCACAAGAGGGATGAATGGAAGAGGGTAATGAGGAGAAGCAGAAACAAAAAGGCCATAAATAAGATATAGGACCAGTTGACAAATATATTATTAGTACTCCATAAGAGTGGATAGCCAAAAAGGAAACTTTCTTTACCCTTAGGGGAGGGTTAATTTGTGTATATATGATTACATGAAATTATATATAGAGTACAGTTTTCAGCTTGATTACATTTGGGTAGTAATTGCGGAGTGCCTGATTACTGATTATTTTTAGCCATGTTTGCATTTGTGGATGACAGTGGACTTGAACAGGTTACATATGCTCATATGAGATATAGAGTAATTAGTTGGACTTTCAATCAATCAACAGATATTAATTAAACATGTACTATGTGCAGGTGCTGTGCTAAGGTGCTAAGGGGAGAGAATAGGTATTTCATTATTTTGGCACCCTCTCTTAAATCCCAGAGCAAGGAAGAATAGTTCATCATTTTTAAAGATTTCTAGCTATCCCTTTGAGTCTAAGAATTTAGCATATTTTGTGGTCATGTAGAACTTAGAGTGTCTTCTTGACCTCCTGTTGGGCTCCATGTCATTAGTACTTTCTCTGAAATGATAAAGTTGTTGACTTAGTCAGCTCGCATTTATTAAATACTTCCTAGGTACCAGAAGTTGTGCTAAGTCTTGAGGATACAAAGTAAAGTGAAAAAACAATCCCCAATACTCTCATGGAGCTCATTTCTAGTAGAAGAGACAACAATATACAAATAAATGCACAAGCAAGATACAAGCAGGAAAAAATGGGGGCCATCTCAAAGGGAAATGCACTAAGATTAAGAAGGACCTATACTTTAAGTCCCCACGGCCTACTACAATGTCTAGTATACAATAACTGCCTGCTGAATTAAATTTAATCTTAATGGATGCTATAGATATGATTAAATTCTGAGTAATTAAATGGTTCTTTTCTTCAGTGATCTTAGAATATCATTTTTAAAATTCTTTTGAATCTCTGTGATTTTATGATTTTGTAGTTATAACTAATTGATGACATAACTATCAAACCATATTCACTTCTTCAGGTCAAATATCTACTGAGTGCACACTATGTACTTAGCACTGTTCTGGAAGCTGTGGGAGATATAAAAGGAACATGTTGTCCCATCATGGCCCCAGTCCTCAAACAGCTAACAGATACCCACATGAGAAATTCATTAGTCAGTGCTGACTGACTAATAAACATTTATTATTAAGAACCTACTATGCACATGCACTGTGCTAAGAGACATCAATTCAGGAACAATTCAAAGAATGCCACCGTGTGTCAAATTAGTGGTAGATAGATGTTTCCTAGTTTAGAAGAGGAAAAGAGATTTTCACAATAGCCCAGGAATGTTGAACAAAGGTAGGTAGAGATGGGAAGGGATACCAAGATGGAGGGTGGAGGGGAGGAGGACAGCTTAAGCAAAGGCATAGAGGTTGGAAGACAGTTCTGACAGCAACAAGTATACAAGATATGGTTAGGCCAAGCTAAGAACAGCTTGTATAGGCCTTGAATGTCCAGCCAAGGAGACTCTTCAAAGCATTTTATACAGGAAAGCATGGGTTCAAAGTCTGAGTAAGTTTAGTCTGATGAGGAAATTGCAGGATAAATTAGAAGGAAGAGAATCTGGAAACAGCAAAACCAATTCAGGCTATGACAATAGTCTTAGCTTGGTACTTTGAAGCCTTGGTATGTTGGATTTGGATAATGGGTAGTATGTATGGGATGGAAGGAATAGACAATAGGAACATTTTTTAAAATATTTCAATAACTGCATTTCAATATAATTGACTTCTTTTGTAGTCTTCAGTATTTAATTTATGTATTTTAAAAATATTTCTGAAACGTGGACCATGGACTTTATCAAACTACTGGTAAAAAAAAGTCTACAGTATAATAAAGGTTACAAATCCCTACAGTAGATGATCTTAGAAGTCCATTATCGTCCTGATCTATGACCCTAAGACAGCATCTCAGATGTCTCCATTTTCATCTTAAATCTCGTGTAAATGTCAGACCAGCTTTTTTTCATTTTGTAGGGGAATGTTATGTATGTGCCCTACCTCTCCTGGATATCTAGAAGATTTGGAATTCAGAAGCAATGAGTTTGCTCAGCGTTCCTATATGGGATGCCTATACCCTTTAGAAATGTTTTAGTTTTATTTTTATTTTCAATTCCAAAGTCTCTGTCTCTCACTTCCTCTTCCCCTACTCACTGGGAAAGTAAGAAATATGATGTCCATTATATATATGAAGTCATGGAAAACATTTTCACATTAGTTATGTTGGGAGGCATGAAAAAGCAAGAAAAATAAAGTGAAAAAAATAAGCTTCAATCTGTACTCAGAGTTCATCAGTTCTCTTTCTGGAGGTAGATAATATTTTTCAGCCTGAGTCCTTTGTAATTGTAATAGATATTATTCTGAATTACAGTAGCTGTCTTTCACATTTTATTTTCATTAAAATATTACTGATACTGTGTACAATGGTCTCCTGATTCTGCTCACTTCACTTTTTTTCAGCTCATAAAAGTCTTCCCAGATTTTTCTGAAACCATTCACTTCGTCAATTTTTCATAGCACAGTAGTATTCCATCACAATCACATAACATCTTTAGACATTCCCCAATTGTTGGGCATTCCCTCAGTTGCCAGGTCTTTGCCACCACAAAAAGAGTTGTAAAAAATTATAGTATATATCATATCATATCATATATCGTACCGTACCATGTTATGTTGTGTTATAATTATATCATATGACATCATATCATATCATCATATCATATTATATTTGTTGTTATGTTATGTTTTATTAAGTATTTATATGACATGACATGACATGATTTTTTTTATTTTACACTAAATTATTTTATTTTATGTCACATCACACCAGTCACATCACGTCATGTTATGTTGTTACATTAATTTTATTATGTTTATTATATTATGTTATGTTAAATTATGTCTTGTTATGTTTGTTATGTCATGTTATATTATATTAATTATTTATATGACATGACATGATTTTATTTTATTTTTTATATTATACTAAATTATTTTATTTTATATTGTCACATAAGTCATGTCACATCATGTTATGTTATGTTACATTAATTATATTTTGTTATGTTAGGTTTGTTATGTTATGTTATGTTGTGTTATGTTATGTTATGTTATGTTGTGTCATGTTATATTATATTATATTACATTACATTACATTACATTATATTATACTATATCATATTATATTATATTATATTATATTATATTATATTATATTATATTATGTTATGTTATGTTATGTTATGTTATGTTATGTTATGTTATGTTATGTTATGTTGTTATGTTATGTTATATTATATTATATTATATTATTGTCCTTTTCCTTTTTCCTTTGATTTCTTTGGGGTAACAACCTAGCAGAGGTATGTGGTATGCCTTTTGGGCATAGGTCTCAATTTTTTTCTAAATAGTTGTGCCAGTTCATAGTTCCAATAACAGTGCATTAGTGTACCTATTTTTTTCACATTCCTCCAGCATTTATCATTCTCCTTTTCTGTCATGTTAGTCACTTTGATGGGTATGAGGTGGTACTTGATCTGTTTTAATTTAAATTTCTCTAATTGATAGCAACTTAGTGCATTTTTCATATAACTACTGATAGTTTTGATTTCTCCTCCTGAAAATTGCCTTTTTGTATCCTTTGATCATTTATGAATTAGAGAATAACTTTTTATAAATTTGGCTCAGTTAATTATATATTTGAAAAATGAGGCCTTAATCAGAGAAATTTGCTTATAAGAATTTTCCCAGATTCTTGCTTTCCTTCTAATTTTGGCTGTATTGGCTTTATTTGTCCAAAAACTTTTTTTTTAAAGCAATCGGGGTTAAGTAACTTGCTCAAGGTTACACGCCCAGTTATTTCTGGGTATGGTGCTGAGTATTTGAGCCCAGATTTGATCCCCCGATCATCCCAACACTGGACCCAGTGCTCTTACTTGCTGAGCCACCTGGCTGCCCCTAAGCAATTGGGGTTAAATAACTTGCTCAAGGTTACTCAGCCAGGTGTTTCTGGGTGGGTGCTAAGTGTCTGAGCCCAGGATTCGATCCCCAGGTCATTCCGACACTGGAGCCGGTGCTCTTACTCGCTGGCCGCCCCTGCAAAAACTTTTTAATGTAATGTAATCAGAATTACCCATTTTACCTCCTATGATGTCCCCCCATTTAGTCATGAACTCTTCCCTTAACCACAAGCAATTTTTTCCCATGCTTTCCTAATTTGCTTATGATATCACCCTTTGATGCTGTTTGTTGTTGTTCATTGTTCAGTCATTTCAGCAATGTCTAACTATTTGTGAATCCATATGAGGTTTTCTAGGCAAAGTTAATGGAGTGGTTTGCCATTTCCTTCTCTAGCTCATTTTACAGATGATCTGAGGCAAACCCTTGCACAGGGTCACACTGCTATTAAGTGTCTGAGACCTGATTTGAACTCAGGAAGTTGAGTCTTTCTGACTCTGGACCCACTACTCTATCTACTGCACCACTTAGCTGCCCAAAAAATAATTTACCTGTTTTGACCTTATCTTGGTATACTACATGAGATGTTGGCTTATGCTTCATTTGTGCCACCCTACTTTCCTATTTTCCCAGCATTTTTTGTTAAATAACAAATTCTCACTCCAAAATCTTGCATCCTTAGATTTATCAAACACTAGATCACTGTGGTCATTTACTTTGGCATATTATGTGCCTAATCTATTGCACTGATCACCATTCTATTTCTTATCTAGTACCAGGTTGTTTTTATGATTATCATTTTACAGTATAGTTTGAGATCTGGTACCACTATGCTGCCTTCCTTGATTTTTTTTTCATTGATTCCCATTATAATCTTGACCTTTTTTTCTGGCAAATGAATTTTATTATTTTTTCTAGCTCTGTACCAAAGAGTAGTTTGATAGGGCAGTGAAGAAGTAAATTAATTTAGGTAGTATTTAGATTTTCATTATATTCTTTCAGCCCATCCATAAGCAATTAATATTTAGCCAGTTGTTTAGAACTATCTTCATTTGTATGAAAAATGTTTTGCAATTTTATTCATATAGTTCCTGGATTTGTCTTGGTGGCTAAACTACCAAGTATTTTATACTGTCTGCAGTTATTTGAAATGGATTTCCTCTTTCTATCTCTTCCTTTAGGTTTCATGGTAATATATAGAAATTCTGATAATCTATGTGGATTTGTTAAACAAGAACAGACTGAACATAGCAACTCATTTCAAGAAGATGAAAGAGAGGGATGAGTCAAAGGTGACCATGAGCTTTTGTGTGATTCAGACACTTTCTTACTGAAAGATAGCTTTCTTGCAAATTCGATCTGCATAATGATACTCAGAATCATAAGCTTTGAAACCATGAAACTCTTAAATTAATCATGAATCTTGTTAGTCTGATGGCTTAAAATTTGGCATTACTCTTTGAACTGATGCAGTATTATTGAGTAATTACCTCTTCCTTGTACCTAGTAATGGCTGAATATGAAAATAATGTGTGGCATTGAATGGAAAACAGTATCTCTTTTCAATTAGAATTAATGTTCATTGAAAACATCAGGAGTTTGCAGCACTGCATCTATGACAAAATATTATTTCATTGGAACATTAACTAACCATAGAGAAACAGGGTTCTTTTTTGCCTTAAGCAGTAGCTATAGCCTGTAATTGTGTAGGGCAGCACCAGACCACCTGAGCAATTCAGCTGTGAAGCTTAGAAAAACTCATTCACACAATTTGAGGGTGTGAGAGCACCCAAGCATGAATGAAGGCTTGGTACATTCTCTGAATTTGGCAAGGAATGGAGCAAAGGGAAGCTTCTCACTGAGGTTTAAGCCCAAAGAGCATACTGTCAGAACATGGTTTCCCTTCCATTCAGCAAAAAGCTAGTGAACCACAAAGACTGTTATGAGCTTGCTGACTTTCCTTAGCCGTGGCTTTGTCTTCAAGCATCAGTGAGGAAACTTGGATGATGATTTATAAAATTGTTGGTAGAGAGTCAAGTGATGGCATAACCTGAGTGGGAAATAGAAATTAGACCAGTTTAGCTGTTTTGTAGCATATGGGGAAAGAAGTAAAATGCAAGATGATAGAAAAAGTAGGAAGGGACCAGGTTGTGAAGGACTTTAAATTCCAAAGAGAGAATTTTTTTATTTGATACTAGAGATATTATTGGTGATTATTGGTGTTTATTGGCTGGAGAAGGGGCGGGTAACATAATCAAACTAGTACTTTAGAAAAATGACTCTAATAACTGAGTGGAGGATGTGTTGTAATGGAGAGGAACTTGAGGCAAGGACACACACACACAGTTGTTGGTAGTGGACTTCATGGTAGAAGGGAAGTCAAAGTACTCAGTTGAGTGTTAATATGAGTTTTATTCTCTTGTCCTTTACCTGAATCTTTTTTACCATTAATCCTGCTCTGATCCTTCTGAGGGAAGATTAGATCATTGTTGGGAGGTTCCTTCTATATTCACTCATAGTGTTGCCCATTGTGGAGAGATTTTCTTCATATTATGCTCAGATATGATACCACCATATGACACTCTTAAATGCCTAGCCTCAAAAGGAGGTCTCAGAAAGGATACAAAAAGGCAGTAACAATTTTTTTTAATTATCTGTTTCCTGGTCACCCTGTGTTACTTTGGAGGCCTTACACGGTAGAGTAGAAAAATGACTGGCACATGGTACAGTAAAAAAAAGACTGGCTCTGGAACACACGATATGGGTTCAAATTCTGCCTCTGATGTTTATTGACTGTGTGACCTTAGCACAACTCATTTAATAATAGCCAGTATTTATATAGTACCTACTATGTGTCAGGCACAAAGCTAAGAGCTTTAAAAATATTATCTGGATATACTCTAACTTTGTATCATGTTCTACCTAGCTGTCTCCTTTATCTCATTTTACCTCAGCTTCCTTACTTGTAAAATAAAACTAGAAGGACTGTGAAGTCTTTTCCACATCTAAATATTTGATTCTATGACTCTGCTTACACATATTTGAAGTGTGTGGTAACTTTCCTAATCTCACCTCAAAATTCACTTACTCTGATTTTTCCATGGCTTACTCCCTTCCACTCTGATCATGCTTTTTCCCTTCATTGACCTTAATCCATGTACCCAGAATTTTTCTACACTAACCTTCACCAAGTTTCATGGTACTTTCTTCTTATTCTTGAGCTGTTTCCTTTGTGTAAGTCTTATTAACTCCCCACTGTAGCAGCAAGCACCCCAAGGGTCCTCAGGGTTTGCTGCCAATACAGGTTCTTGGATCTGCTTTGATAAAGGAAAGCAACTCAAAATGGGTTGACAAGCTTACTTTAATCAGTCAGACATATATCATTTACCTTGTTCAGGGGAAAAGGTCAGCACCCTGAACTTCAGAATACACAGACAGAATTATCAAGACAGAAACAGATCAAGTAGACAGATTTCCAAACTGTCCAACCATTACATCCATACCCAGTCAACATCTGGGTTTCAACATCTGGGTTTTTCAAAGCCAAGGGGGCTTTGGACAACGGCTTCCCAGAATCCAGATCAAATCACAGAACACTTCTCAAAG
Organism: Petaurus breviceps papuanus; assembly: GCF_028583685.1. Taxonomy (NCBI): domain Eukaryota; kingdom Metazoa; phylum Chordata; class Mammalia; order Diprotodontia; family Petauridae; genus Petaurus; species Petaurus breviceps. The sequence goes on along the minus strand of NW_027187299.1, from coordinate 2,201,144 downwards.
TGAGCCCCCAAAACAAAGCTATACATCAGGGCTTATATAGCCTTCTCCTGGCTCAGAGAATGTAACAACCTTTTGGACCCACTGGCCAATCAAAAAGTATCTACTGAAAAACAAGCCTCCCACCCCAGGCTCCAGGTACACCTCAGCCCAGGGGCAGGGAAGATCTTTAAAATTTACATTCGCATTACACCCACCCACCCCACACACACTTATATCCCCTTCCATCACCCACTAGAGAATAAATTCTAAGGGCATGGATCATGTAATATATTCCTGTTCTATCCTTCTCAATGCCCCATGCTTATTGAGCAACCAATAGGGATTCAATAAATAGTTGTCTGGATGATCCCTCTACAGAATTGTGTGGCAGGGATATCAATTTCATCAGTTAGTTGAGCTTCCCAAGACTTAGAAACCAAGATCTAGGATGACACTCCTCTCTTACATACAGTAGAAGAAATTTACTTGTCTGCCAAGCTAAAAAGAAGAGCCAAATTGGCTGAGAACACAAGCTCATATGGTGGCATAGAATTGTAGATTTAGATCTGGAAGGGACCTTGGAAGTCACTAAGCCCAATTCCCTCCCTTGCAGATGATTTCTCCTATTACAATACTCTAAATGAGGAGATCACTGCTTAGAAACAATAACAACAACAACAAACATTAGATTTTCTGCTATACACATAGCAACATGATGATGAATACCAGTGTTGGGAGTAGCAAATAAAGCTTGAACAGTACTGAGGATAGGGTAAGAAGGGAGTAGAGCTGCAGCTGTTAAGGTGTTTTTGCCAAATTCAAGATATTGGCTAAAGACAGTATTCTGTAGCCAGAACCAACTGGGAGACAGACCACCCAAAAAGTAAAGGGCAAAAGAGAATTGTTATAACCAGGACCTGAAGTTGTTGGCACCCCAGGGAAAGCCAGGGGTAACCTAGAGGGCAGAGTAAAACCAGTGTCTTATATGTGATTTTCATAATATGAAACAGATTACTTTTGCCTCTGAGAGTCTGCCATTACCCTCAATTTGATTCTATCATTTCTAATGATAATAATATCTCACATTTATAGAGCACTTTATTAGGGTTTATGAAGCAATTTAAAGTGCTATCTAATTTGATCCTTGAAACAACAATAAAGCAGGCACTTTATTATTCCAATTTTACAGATAAGGAGACAGAGTCATGGAGAAGTTAAGCAACTTATCCAAGGACATAAAGCTACCATGCGTATGAGGCAGGATTTAAACTAAGGTTTTGTTGACTGTAAGTCTAGCTCTTGGCACAGCTTCCCCCAGCTTCCTAAAGAGTTCATATAGTAGAGAGGGCCCTTAAGTCAATTTTCTTAAAGACAGATGAAGGAATTCAGAATCATTTTTCACTATCCATTTCAGAGCCCAACTAGTTGATGAAGGTATGTACTTGAATTAAAATGTTAACCTTCAAACATCTGCTCCAGGAAATTGAATGTTTGAGATTGAGTATGAAATAACAAAATTATGAGCCTGAGATGGTTTCTTGAGTTGGCCCCAGCCTGATCTTGGTGTGTTTTAGAGGAACCATTGTTTCTACACATATCTAGGTTACTTTTTAGAAAGGTTTTGCCTTTTACTCTTTCTGTAAAAGCAAGGCCACTTTATTAAAAATTTTTCTCACTTCTGGGAAAAAATATTTATCATTGATTTGAGTCTGAACTGAAAACCAAATAATGCCACTTCCATTTCCATCGTGAGCACTAGACACTTTTTCTTCTAAAGTTCATTGCTTTGCTTGTGTTTGTATATCTGAATAGAGGAGAAACTTGTATCTGACCAAAACTTAATTTACTGTAGGCATAACATATGGCTTATAGTTAAGCAAGTAGACATTTAGCACCTTTTTATGTCTTGTTCATGAATATTCTGCATATATTATTACATTTCCCTGCCCCAACTCCACCATTGATCCATATTAGTTCACAACTTCAGTTCTTTTACTAACTTGTCCCTTAAGGGATCAGAAAACATTACCAAGGATGCCTGAACACCTGCCCTGCCCTCAGCAAGACAATAACTAGTTTATTGTTTTCATTTTAACTATGTTAAAAAATTTTTCGGGGCAGAGTCAAGATGGCGGAGTAGAAACATGACCTCCCCGTGGCTCTAGCTTCCACTTTCCCCAATCCATGTAAAAAGGGGACTCTAAACAAAGTTTGGAGCTGCAGAACCCACAAAATGACACAGAGAAGCTAACCTCCCACTGAGGACAGCCTGGCAGGCCAACAGGAATCAGCCAGCCCAGTGCTCTGGGAGTGGAGCCCAGCCCCACACTGTGGCTTTAGCCCCAGGGTGGGTCTGACCAGCTGCCAGCCAGAGGGACTCCAGATCAGCAACAGCTGTGGCCATTTCCAGATTTATCAACACATAGATGCGAAGGACAAAGTGAGAGGTCAGTATAGTCTGGACTTTGGGACCCAGTAAGTGGGAGTGCATGGCTTTTGCCCCCGGGGAGAGAAGCCACTGAGACGCCTGCACAGCCAGCCAACACCACGTGGCAGCTTCAGCTCCTGGCCTGCAGAGTTTAGGGGGACCAAGCACCAGTCTGAGGGGTAATTGCTCTTGCTTTAACCTTCATAGATCTGGAATGCAGTCTAGGGTAGAAGTCCTGTGGTGTGTGTCCAGCTTACCAGAGCATGTGGACACCTCAGAGAGGGCACCCATGTAACACCTCTGGCAGCTGAAAAAAACCCAATGTTTGGGACTAAAGCTCCCCTGTTTGGTGGCAGTGTCCTACTGTGGCAAAAAACCCAGGGGTCAAGTGACTGAGGGGCGACATGACCCAGGCAAAGGAAACAAAGCAGACAGAAGATTCCAACATTAGACTCCTATTTTGAGGACAAAAAGGAGCAAAGCATGGAACAGGAGGAAGACAGTGAAGTCAGAACTCCTGCACCAAAAGCTTCAAAGGAAAATACGAGCTGGTTACAGGCTATAAAGGACCTTAAGAAGCAGTGAACGAGAGGGGGGATGATGGAAAGGAGGGCAGGCTGGGGGGGAGGGAAGTTGGAAGCACCCACTTTTGAAAAGGGATGGGATCAAAGTAGAGAATAGAACAAGTGGGAGGTGAGATAGAAGGGAGGGAAATATAGTCAGTCTTTTACAATATAACTACTATGTTACTGTTTTGCATTAGACACACATGTACAACCTATACTGAACTGCTTATCTTCCCAGTAAGGGTGAGTGTCAAGGGAGGAAGGGAATTAATCTGGAATTCAAAGTTTTAAAATCAAATGTTCATATATGTGTGTGTGTGTATACTATTATTAATACTATTTTACATGTAATTGGGAAATAAGATATACAGGCACTGGGGCATAGAGATCCATTGAAAAAGACGAAAGGGGTATGGGAGAAAATATGGGAGAGAGCAGATTGGAGGAGGGGATATCGGGATTGCTATTTTGGGGTGGTGGGTAAGGGAAAAACGGGGAGAAAATTTGTAACTCAAAACCTGGCGGAAATGAATGATATAAATCAGAAGTTAATAAAGCATTTGAAAAATTTTTAAAAAGAATTTTTTCTAATTCTGTAGTTGTTGATGAATTAAAAATAGCACTATTTTGCAGCTTTGATTAAACCACAGAAATCTCTAGAGAATTTTCACAGATTTCACTGCTTAATCTGGTTTATTTGTCGCTTAGGCTTTGAATCTTGTTGTTGTTGTTGTTGTTGTTGTTGTTTTGGAGGGGGTAAGGTTGGGTAATTGGAGTTAAGGGACTTGCCTAAGGTCACACACTAGTTTTGTGTTGTGTGTGAGGCCATATTTGAACTCAAGTCCTCCTGACTCCTGGGCTGGTGCTCTATTCACTGCTCCACCTAGCTACCCCTGCTTTGAATCTTTTAAATGTGCAACTTAAAAGCATAGAGATCTTTACTTGCCAGAGGTGACACAGAATGGTATTTAGGGAAACACTGTCCCTGGATTCAGACAACCTGGGCTCAAATTCAGATCCCATCTATGATACTGCTTGTTATTGTTGATCAGTTGTTTCAGTAGTGTTTGTGACTCTACTTGTGGTTTTCTTGGCAAAGATATTGGAGCATTTCCTTCTCCTGCTCATTTTACAGATAAAGAAACTGAGGCAAGCAGGATTAAGTGACTTGCCCAGGGCCAAACAGCTAGTAATATCTTAGGTCAATTTGAATTCAGGTCTTCCTGACTCCAGGGCCAGCATTCTATCCACTGTACCACCTGGCTGTCCCTCTGATACTTACTGCCTGTATAAACTTTGTCTCTGGGTTTCCATTTTCTTGTCTCTAAAATGAAAGGGTTGGACTAGCTAAGATTCCTTCTAGCTCAAACTTTATAATCCTATATAAGAGGCATTGCAGGATTTGAATTCCCTCCTTGACATGCCTTAGAAACACATATCATAGAATCATTAATCTAGAGCTGGAAAAGAGCTCAGAGACCATCTAATTAAGCCCCTTCATGTTTTAGGTAAAGAAACTCAGGTCCTGGGAGTCTGTGACTTGCCCTTAGCTGAATACATGGGTTTGGAAGAGAGATTTGAACCCAAGTCCTCCAAATATGGGGCTGTTTTCATTTTGCCACAGGATGCTCATTCTTATCTTCCCTTTTTGTGAGGTGGGCTTCAACTCTTGAGCCCTAAAAAATGGTCTGGGTAATGTCTTTTGATTCATGAATACATTGGATTTAAGTGAGGCAGAGTTGCAGGAGGTCATTGGCCTCACTTTCTCTTCCAGAGTCATCACAGTCCAGTGGCAGAACAGTCAAGACAATTGGTGACAGTTGGAAATACAGTGGATGACCTTGGCATCTTTGATGTCTAACCAAGCCCTACACCTAGGGTAAACTTCAGTTGCCTTCATAGTCATTGGAACAAATTGTTCTTGTCTGCCCATTCCTCCAGGAGAAGTCTTCACATGCTTGGGGTAGACATACCCCCCAATTCACCAATGGGTTTGAGACCCCTCAGTTACCTTTAACCTCATTTAGCCCATGTGCCAAAATGGTTTACTCGGGCATGGTCACTGTGCATGCTATGGCTTCTTGGAGCCACAGGTGAGAGCTAAGTGGAGCTAGATACCAAAGGTAGAAAGCAGCCCTCACATGAGAGGTACTAGTTTTCCCTGAACACACCCTACACCACAATGGTAAAATTTTGTTATATGTGTAAATTGTAAATCTTGAGCCCCATCAATCAATCAATCAATCAATATCTATTTGTACCAGATACTGTGCCTTAGGATACTAAATGAATGAACTTTAGGATACTAAACGAATGAACAGAAAGATGATAGATAATAGATAGATAGATAGATAGATAGATAGATAGATAGATAGATAGATAGATAGATAGAT
>NW_027187299.1:2181687-2195768 GCF_028583685.1 Petaurus breviceps papuanus | reverse complement strand
GAAGGAAGGAAGGAAGGAAGGAAGGAAGGAAGGAAGGAAGGAAGGAAAGGTTCTATGCTTCCCCTAAACATCTGAGTTTCTAAAGGCCAAGTCCAAACCCTAATCTCCTTTCTGGTGCTACACATTTGTTCTTAGTCACTTACTTTCATTCATCCTTTCACATGTTACAATTTTCTACTAGGAAGAGTCCAATGCATGGATAAGCACATAATGCAATTACATTATCTATGTTCAGAGTTCATAGTATGTATATCATTGAATTGAGTAAAGAGTTATGAATTTTATGACCATAACTATTCTTGAAAACCATCTACTTAGTCATTGGGGATCATGATTTGCACAGAGAGAGGGAAAGTTTACACTAACAAAATCACAACACCCTGAAACAGAACCAGATTTCTATATGGCGAGCTGATACAGTAAATACAGGAAAAACATATTATAAGCATACAGTACTCCCACAATGAAGCTGAAACAGACACAGCAGCAATCATATTCCCAAGAAGGGAGGGGGAAGACACTATGGTAGATAGCAATGGAGTCATTCTACCAGAGAAAAACCATTGAGGAGTCTGAGAAAATGGAACACAAATAGTATAATATTCTTCAAACGAGAGCTGTGCCTGCAAATCAGAGAATTCTTGATGTGTGCACAGACATAGTAACTATAGCTATTGACCAGGTATTGTTCAGTCTTTTCAGCCATGCCTATATTCATAAATAATGTCTCCTTCACACAGGAAGGGACAGAATATAGAAATAAAAGGGAAAATGTAGAATGGAAGCATCCTAAGCCGTAAGATTAGTATGGGCTTGTCTTTGTGAATGTGGAAATCACTTAGTGAGCATAATGTTTGCTAAGTGCATAGCTCTATATATTACATTAAAATTCTACATAGAGGCAAGTAAAGTGCTTGGAGGTCCATGTGGATAAAAATTACTCAGTGTAATGCATGCTCATTATTGCTAGTAAAAAATGAAGTAAAAGCCACTGCCTCCTAAAATACCCTTAACGATCAGGCATTTGAAAACCACAATTTTTGATCAAGTAAATATAAATCATAATAAGTACTATTCATGGATAGCTAAGTAAACTACTCAGAAAGAAGAGTGAGCCTCCCCCCATCACCACCATCCCACCAGTCTTTTATGGCATCACTCTGAAATGTCAAATGGTGTTATTTTTTTCTTTAAAGTCCATTGTAAGAGAAGTAAGTGTGATCAGATAATTACCTTAGTCTAGGTGTCAAGTGAGACAAAGAAAGTGCAATAACAACTCTTTCTCACATTTCCCAGGCCACCTTGATTTTCTCAGCCAAGAAACCCTCTGCTTCTTCATTTTTTTTATTTGTGGAACACAGACATGCTATGACTGAGAGACAGACATTTATTAAACACCAGCTGTACAACAGACACTATTCTAGGAGCTGGGGTTACAAGTGGGGGGGGGAGGAAGGACAACATATACATATCTAAGTATGTACAAGATGCATATAAAGTCAATGTAAGGTAACCTTGGTAAGGAAGGTACTTAGAGAAGGGAAAGGACCAGGCAAAGTTTCCCTTAGAAGATGGTATGTGTAGGGGCGGCTAGGTGGCGCAATGAGTAAAGCGCCATCCCTGGAGTCAGGAGGACCTGAGTTCGGTTCTGGCCTCAGACACTTAACATCCATGCACACACACAGACACACACACACAGACACACACACACACAAAACTAGCCATGTAACCTTGGGCAAGTTACTTAACCCCAATTGCCCTCCAAAAGGCAAAAAAAAAAAAAAAAATAGGTGGTATGTGTGATATCTTCTCCCAAAGATCCTCTCCAACTTATACTGCCTATAACTTGGTTCTAGTTGTTTATTTATTGTCTTCCCCAATAAATTGTAAACTTTTTAGAGCAGGAATTGTTTTTGTTTGTTTTTTTGTTTTATTTTGCTTTGCTTTGCTTTTTATTAGCAGAGCTTAACACAATGCTTGAACGCATAAATATTTTAGTCCCTTTCTTCTGGGATTTCTATCCCTACTTCCTCTATTCTCCCATAGCCCAAGCCCTGGAATCTTCTGTGTCCTTCATGGTAGACACAATTCCTGCTTCTGATTTTTCAAGGTTAACTGGACATTTCTGAGTCCTTATAATTCCTAACATTACTGAGTTAACTTCTCCATATCTCTGAAAGGATGAGATAGCCTTGTATTCAAGTAATGACTAGTAAAAACTCAGGAGGAAAAATCAACAAGAAATGTTTAATTTCTCCTGCTGATAAGAAAGCAAAGTTAGAACATTATGACTCAGACTATAAAGGAAGGAAGGAAGTGGGAGTTGGGTGAAGTTAGCAGAAAAGGCACCATCATTAGCAACCCCAAATTTGCAACAGAAGGTGAGACATGGATCTCACAGCAAATTCTGCTAGGACTTTGGATACTGCAGCTTGATCAATGTCTACAAGACAAGACTGAGCATATCTAAACTAACTTCTAATAAGGAGAAGAACGTGGTTGGGATCCTAGCATGGCAGGACTTAGAGAGAGTTGAGCAAGGAATCATAAGTTCAAAAAGAGGATGACATGGTATTAAAGGGGATAAATGATGAGAGAAAAGGTATTTTTATTATTATTATCAATTATCAGATATTATCTCTGGTTTTTTTTCACTTAATTGTTTTACTTTGTCACAAGAAAGGATTCAACATGAGAGAGGAGGTTGAAAATGATAGTAATTGACCAAAATAATCAATAAAGTGCATTTTAAAAGAGCATTCCTATCTTTCTTCTAAAACTCCTCAAAGTATACATATGCACATGTACATGTATGTATATGTGGACGTATATAATTATAGATTGCTGCCTGAAGGTACATTAGAAGTCATTAAGTCCAATCCCCTTATTTTCTAGATTAGGAATCAGAGGTAGAGAGAGGTGAAGCACTTGCCTAGGGTTGTACAACTGTTTAAGTGTCTGAGATAGAGTTTTAACACAGATCTTCCTGACTCCAAATCTAACATTCTATCCACTAAACTGTGATGTCCCATATATATTTACACTTAACCGGACATTCATATGTAGTCCTTAAGTTATGTCTGTCAGAGAGCCAGTCTGGTGTAGTGGAAAGAAGATTGGACTTAGAGTCACAAGTCCTGGGGATGATCCCCAGATCTGTGTGATCTCAGCCAAGTCACTCACCTTTGGAGACCTCCATTTCCTCATCTTTAGAGCAAGAAAGCTAGAAAAAAAATTCAGAGTTTCCTTTGGGCTCTAGTACTCTGGGATTCTTAGAATTGGCCACTTCAGCCAAGTACTCCTGTGACCTCAGGTTTCCTCCTTCCTTCTCCAATGCAGCTACTGGGAAAGTAGCCTTCTTTTATCCTTCCACCTGGGAGCCAGGGACGACCCTTTATTCTTAATCTATTTCCTTTTATTAGACTAACCCAGGGACAGGGCTTAAGTTTCAAAACCTAGCTGGAAAGGGGAAAAAAAAAAAGGAACCTAAACTCATGGTTTTTCTCAATGCCCTCCTCTCCCCACCCCCACACACATGTACAATTCCTTCAACCTCATCTCCATTCTCATTGGTGATTTCTAGTTTTTCAGTTATCTCTTCATCCTCTCATCCAGACTCCATACCACCCTTTACTCAGACCCCCATATGCTTCCTAGATCATATGGTTCCAGTCTATTCAACATATGTTAATTTCCTGCTTTGTGTGAGGCACTGTGGTAGATGACAAGAAAAATTGAGAAAGAGGACTAGGTCCATGACTTTGAGTAAGAAAGGAAATAAGGCATGATATGTATACAGTTAGATATTATGCAAGCTAGAATGGAATAACTGCATAATAAAGGCACAAATAAATGCCCTTAAATGTTACAGGATGATGATGGAATTTCTGATTGATGTGAACAAAGAAAGCTTTGTGATGATAGTGACATCTGAGTTGGACCTTGGGTAAGATTTTAGCAAACAAAAACAGAGCATGGTATAGATTAGAACATGTTTTCTGGGTGTGAAGAACAGAGTAAGCAATGATGCGGAATTGGGGAAATGTTGGACATTTTTCAGCCATAGGTAGGTACTAAGCCTATAATTAATTACCTATACCTGAATAGCCTGGATCTGGCTTTCTGTTAAACAAATAAATCTTATTTTACTACTCTCTGTGCTCAAAGACCTATCATGATCACCCTCATCTGTGTGTTCCTTGTCTTTTCCTATAAGGTCTAAATGAAAAACGAGAAAGCAACAGGAGAAGGAAACCTTCTTCCTTACTCTCTGCTTTCTGTTTGTTACTAGTAATAGTCCATTAAAACCCTCAAAAGTACTCTATGCTTACTCTGAGTACAAGAGCCTATGGACTTATCCTTCTCTGTGCCAGACAGAAGAAGGACCTTGCCTGGAACCAAGAGGTATTAACAATAGAAAGATTATCCACTCACACAAAAATATTGTTACACATGGTAGTTAGAACTATTAGTAGAGATGCAAGTGGATTGAATAGGCATTTGGGAGTTCAGTAACAAAGAACATACAGTGCTGACCCTGGAATCAAGAAGACCTGAGTTGAATTCCTACCTCAGGAATTAATCAGTGCTTTAACCCTGGGCAAGATCACTCTCAGCCTCAGTTTCCTCATATGTAAAGTGGGGATACTAATAACACCTGTCTCACAGGGTGGTTATGAAGCTCAAATGAGATGGCTGATGTAAGATGTTTTGCATAAATTAAGATATATGTAAATATAAGCAATTATTCAATTATCTTTAATTGCCTTTTGAGAAATTGCCATAGTGTAAAATACCATGCTATGGGCCATGGAATAATTAAGCATTATTAAGACTTGGTCCTTCTCCTCATGGAGCTTTTGATACAACTGCAGCTTGCCTAAGGACCTAACTGCTATGTATTATATTCCTTCTTTTGGAAAATGTGTTTATGGATTCAAACTAGCTTGTAAGTAAATTTTTGGAACACAGCCCATCCATAAGGTAGAAGCTGCTCACTTAAGGACCAGGGCATGGGGCACACTGGTAGGAGAGAGCAGGAGTGAAGAAAGACTTTCTGAACCAGTGGTTCTGAAACATTTTGGTCTTAGGACCCAGTTACTCTCTTTAAAATCATTGAGGAACCCCTAAAAAGCTTTTGTTTAAGCAATTCATATCTATTGACATTTACTCTATTAGAAATTAAAATGTCTTACTATTATTACAAAAATAATTTTGACCTTGTGTACCCCCTGAAAGAGTCTAGGGCACCCCTGTGGGTCCCTGGACCACACTTTAAAACTACTTATCTAAACCCAAATAAACTTAGGCAACTCAAATTCCCTTCCCCACTCTTTCATCATGGTGTTACAGAGTAATGTAACATACAGAGCATAGAACATGCATTTCCCTCATTTTCATCAAACAGTAACTCAACAAACACTTAATAAACATCTACAGTGTCTGCAACCCTGTGCTAGGTGTTGGGGATACAAATAAAAAGAATGAAAGAATGCCTACCCTCAAGAAGCCTATATTTTAATGAGGAAGACAAGTACATGTAGAAGTATATACAGAGTAGATATAAAGAGAATAAACACAAATACATACAAAATGGTTTGAGAGGGAGGACACTAGCTATCAGGGGCATCAAGAGAGACTTTAGTAAGCAAGTAGTTCTTAAATTGCATTGCATTAATCACTTGTATACACTGCTTCCCATCCCCACCCTCAGCAAATAAAAGGTGCAATGGGTAGTGATGGAAATAGAACTTTACAGAAAGACTATCAATTGATTTTTAGGTCCCCTACTTAGGTTTCTGCTGATTCCTACCATATATGCAATAAAATAGAGGTTGGGGAGAGAGTATGTAGAACTGTGGAGATTTCCAGGGACAAAGCAGCTGTAAGAGATATGTTCTTGCCATATCATCAGTCCTAAAACACTTGTGTCTTATGTTTGTTCTTACTTACCTGAAGAGTAGAAGGAAAAGGGAAGCCTCTTGGAAGATTAGAGGACACATATCACCACCCTGCCAGACAGGAAAGGGGGAATTGAGGGCAGAGATATTTATCCCTAGATACTTACTGGCACATAGAGGGGATCACTTGTGCCAAAAATTGGAAATGTGCCACCCCCAATAAAATTAATGTTAATTGGCAGCATGTATAGACTTAATGGATGGGAAATGATATAGCACTGACCTCAACCTGGGTTGTGCTTTTGGACAAAGGTATGCAAACCAAGCATTGATTTATAGTACACATACATTCTATACCATCAGAACAAGAAATACATCACAAAGATAGATAAGTCAAGCAATAGTAAGGAGAGAAACTAAAACCAATATTCTTCATTCTTAAGGGATAATTAGTTATGGGCAGAGTATTCTATTCCAGCACAGCACAAAAAGTTCGGCGGGAGGTGTAGTTGTGAGTGTGTTGGTGTTTGTGAGTGTGGGTATGGGTGTGGGTGTGGGTGTGAGTGATCTCCAGGAATAAAATAGAGTTCTGCCTCACCCTCAGGGACACCTAAAATACAATTCTAGGAAAGCTCATTCTTAGGATCAAGTGATAATATTTTTCTCTTTATGTGGTAGGGAAATAAAGATGCATCTGGTTACGACATTGTTTCCCAGGATGCTTAGTTAGAAGGGAACATTCTTGGATTTCTGTACACGCTCTTAGAAAGTTCTAACAGTGCCAGTGGTCATATAAAGATTTTTGTGGCTTTAATTTGTCTACTTGTTGGGTTATATTATGGGGATGAAGGGATTCATCTTTCTCTCTTCCTATTCGGCAAGGAGAATATATATTACATAGAAAATATTACAGTTATCCTTTCCACATCATGGGTGTTAGGAGGACAATGCCCCCCATGAACTGGAAAATTCATAAAAAGATTTGATACTTCCTTTGTACCAGAGAAGTCTTAATTTTTTCTCTTTTTATGGGGTCTTTACAGTACCTTCTTTTTTTTCAAATGTTTTATTAACTTCTGAATTACATCATTCATTTCTGCCACATTTTGGGTTACAAATTCCCTCCCTGTTTTTCCCCTACCCACCAACATTTGATTTTAAAACTTTGAATTCCAGATTCATTCCCTTCCTCTCTTCTCACCCACCCTTACTGGGAAGATAAGAAGTTCAGTATAGGTTGTACATGTGTAGCTAAAGAAAAACATTAACATAGTAGATATATTGTAAAAGACTGACTATATTTCCCTCCTTCCTATCCCACTTCCCACTTGTTCTATTCTCTACTTTGATCCTGTCCCTTTTCAAAAGAGGGTGCTTCCAACTTTCCTCCCCCCAGCCTGCCCTTCCTTCCATCATCCCCCTCTCATCCCCTTTCCCCCTACTCTCCTGGAGGGTGAGATACCCTATTTAGTGTATATTTCATTCCCTCTTCAAGCCAAATTCAATGAGAATAAGGTTGACCCATTCCCTTTTGCCTTCTTATTCTTCCTTTCCATTGTAACCATTTTCCCTTGCCTCTTCTATATGAGATAGTTTACCCCATTCTGTCTCTCCCCATCTCCTCTCATTATATTCCTCTCTCACCTCTTGATTTCACCTTTTAAGTATCATCCCTTCCTATTAAATTGTTTCTGTGTGGGGGGTGGCCAGGTAGCAGAGCGAGTAAGAGCACCAGCCCCAGTGTCAGAATGACTGGGGGATCAAATCTGGGCTCAGACACTTAGCACCCACCCAGAAACACATGGCCGTGTAACCTTAAGTAAGTTACTTAACCGCAAATGCTTAAGGGTGGCCAGGTGGCTCAGCGAGTAAAAGCACCGGCCCCAGTGTTGAGATAACCTGGGGATCGAATCCAGGCTCAGATACTTAGCACCACACCCAGAAATAACTGGCCATGTAACCTTGAGCAAGTTACTTAACCCCAATTGCTTTGAAAAATAAATAAATAAATTGGTCCTGTGCCCTCTATCTGTGTATACCTGTAAACATATATACACACATTCACAAAAGTATTCATATGCCCTTATACCCTCTGAGATATGTATATGTATATATATATATATATATATATATATATTCCCTTCAACTCTTTTCATACTGATAAAAGTTTAATCAGTTACAATTATTGTTTTTCCATGTAGGAATGGTAATAGTTCAACTTTGATAAGTTCCTCATGATCTCTTTTCCCTGTTTAGCTTCTCTTGCTTCTTGTATCTGAATGTCACATTTTCTATTCAACTCTGTTTTTTTCAGCAAGAATGCTTGAAAGTCCTCTATTCCACTGAATGACCATAATTTCCCCTGAAACATGATACTCAGTTTTGCTTGGTTTTAATCCCAGCTCCTTTGATCTCCGGAATATCACATTCCAAGCCCTTCAATCCCTCAGTGTAGAAGCTGCCAGATCCTGAGTTATCCTGATTTTATTTCCACAATATTCAAATTGTGTCTTCCTGGATGCTTGTAATATTTTCTCTTTGATCTGGGAATTTCAGAACCTAGCTATAATATTCCCAGGATTTTTCTTTTTGGGATCTTTTTCAGGGGTTGATCGGTGGATTCTTTCAACCTCTATTTTGCCCTCTGGTTTTAAAATATCAGGGCAGTTTTCCTTGAGAATTTCTTGGAGGATGATTTCTAGGTTCTTTCTTTGATCATGGCTTTCAGGTAGTCCAATAATTTTTAAATTATATCTCCTAGATCTATTTTCCAGGTCAGTGGTTCTTCCAGTGAGATATTTCACATTGCCTTCTATTCTTTCATTTGTGTGGATCTGTTTAACAGCATCTTGATTTCTCATAAAGTCATTAGCTTCCATTGCTCCAATCTAATTCTGAAGGAATGATTCTCCTCAGTGAGCTTTTGAGATTCTTTTTCCATCAGCTTTTCAAGGCATTCTTTTCCTCATTGCCTTTTTGAGCCTCTTTTACTATTTGAGTTAGTCTGTTTTTTAAGGTGTTATTTTCCTCAGTCAGGCTGTTGACTCTCATTTCACAATTTTCTTGCATCATTCTCATTTCTCTTCCCAAGTTTTCCTCAACTTCTCTTATCTTCTTCTTAAGGTCCTCTATGGCCTGTAACCAGTTTGTATTTTTCTTGGAAGCTTTTGGTGTAGGAATTCTGACTTCACTGTCTTCCTCCTGTTCCATGCTTTGCTCCTTTTTGTCCCCAAAATAAGAGTCTATTGTTGGATTTCTCTGCTTGTTTTGCTTCCTTTGCATGGTCATGTTGCCACTCAGTCACTTGACCCCTGGCCTTTTTGCCACAGTAGGACTCTGCCACCAGACAGGGGAGCTTTGTTCCAAGTGCTGGAGTTTTCTCAACTGCCAGAGGTATTAGTTGGGTGCCCTCTCTTAAGCCTCCACATCCTCTGGCAAGCTGGTCACGCACCCCAGGACCTCCACCCTAGACCACAATCCAGATCTAAGAAAGTTAAAGCAAGAGTGAATACCCCTCAGACTGGTCGCCTGGTCCCACTACACTCTGCAGGCCAGGAGCTGGGCAGCTAAGCAGCAGCCCTCAGCGACTTCTTGCCCCAAGGGCAAAGCCAACGCACTACGAACTACTGGGTCCCAAAGTCTACACTGCACTGGCCTCTCACTTTTTCCTTGGCATCTATGTGTTGATAATTCTGGATCGCCATAGCTGCTAGTGATCGGGAGTCCCTCCAGCTGTCAGCTGGTCAGGCCCACACTGGGGCTAAAACCTCAGTTTGAGGCTGGGCTCAGCTCCCAGAGCACTGTGCTGGCTGATTCCTGCCGGCCTGCCGGGCTATCCTCAGTGGGAGATTAGCTTCTCTGTGTCATTTTGTTGGTTCTGTAACTCCAAAGTTTGTTTAGAGTCCCCTTTTACATGAATTGGAGGTGGTGGGAGCCAGAGCTGCAGGGACCTACTGTTTCTCCTTCACCATCTTCACTCTGCCTCCGACAGCTATATCTTTACAGTACCTTCTGTAAAATTTGGGTTAAGTCTTTGGTCACAGGCTCGGTGTCATCTTCTGGCCTTAGTATGTCATATGCAGCTTCTTCAAAACTCCAAAAAAAATTCTCATTTAATTTCTTATGCCAACCCATGATATATCAAAACCATGATGGGGAAAGTTGCGATGTGGAAGGAGTAACTGTAATTTCATTTTACTTTTTATTAATAAACATTGATTTTCTCTCCTTCCAACTCCCCTGCCTTTAAAAAAAAGAAAACATATGTTTCATATGAAATCCATACCCTTTCTGCCAAGAGGTGGGTAACATTCTTCAGCACCTGCCACGTCCTTG
Organism: Petaurus breviceps papuanus; assembly: GCF_028583685.1. NCBI lineage: Eukaryota > Metazoa > Chordata > Mammalia > Diprotodontia > Petauridae > Petaurus > Petaurus breviceps. Next base: position 2,185,533 of record NW_027187299.1, on the reverse strand, counting down.
TATATAACATCAAGAAAGTCACTTAACTAGGATGGAAATCAGACCAAATCCTATCTGTAGCCTACACTGAGACCTTTTTTTCAGTTCCATGAAAGGAAAGCATTGAGAAATGTGTCCTTACACAGTTTTAGAAGGAAACATAATGTTTTTAGGATAAGAGCTGGGAGAGTCCTCAGAGGACTGGAGTTCACAGAAGCCACTTCTATACTTAGTAACCATCTAATTTGGGGGCAAGACAATTAATGAGTTTGAGTTCCATTTTCTTTATACATAAAATGAGGGTACTGAACTAAGTAATCTCCAAGGTTCCTTTCAGCATAATGACATTAATAATAATAACAATAACAATAGCTAGCATTACTAATAATGATATCTAGCACTTTAAAGATTGTGAAGTCTTTTGTAAATATTATCTTATAAGCAACAACCCTCTGAGGTAGGTGCTTTATTATGCTCCTTTTACAGTTGAAAAAACTCAGGCAAACAGAGGTTGAGTGATTTGCTAACTAATCAGTGTCAGGTTCTCCTGAGTCCAGGTCCAGCACTCTGTCCACTATGCCAGCTACCCCCCTCAACCCTATGGTTCTATAATCTGTGAAATATGAACAATATTCCTGCTACCAGTGGGTAGAAAGCCATGTTAATGTGGACACTTTGGTACGTTGCCCGAAGGCTGATGATAAAACCAGAACAGATACTTGGCAATCTAGAATGTCATCCTACCCCAACAGCATATTGCCATTAATTATGTCACAGCTTCTTTCGTATTGTCTTATCTTCTTTAAATAGTTTAAGACCTATTAAATGCACAGTTCAAGTTGCTGGAGGGAATGCTAGTTTCTACTAGAAAATTTCAAAAACAACAATGTCTAAATGTAGTCATCTGAAAAAAAGCGTTTGGCAGGAAGCATATGCAGATGGCCAAGCAAGTTAATAGATCTGCTCATGGCTAAAACAAAAGCTACAAAGGAGTGAAATGGGGGCAGAAAGAAATATGGAAATGGAAAAGAAATACAAACAAATAGACTAAACTCATAGAAAAAATTGTGAGGGATCATCAATATTATCTGCCAATTAAATGTATACTATTGAAATAAAAAGGGAAATTTTACTATGAAAAGCCATCCAGGAATCAAAAAAAATCACATGAAAACTAAATATAGTATAAAGCTAGACTTTAGTGGGCAAGACAAGTACCATCTTAGCATTGAGGAGGAATTTCACCTGCAACTTTATTCAGGGTATACAGCTAGGTTAGACAGCAAAGAGAATGTTGGATATGGATTCAAGATGATTTGAGTTGAAATCTGACCTCAGACACATACTGCTGTGTGACTTTGGGCAATTCACTTAGAATCTATTTGTCTCAGTTTCCTCATCTGCAAAACGGGTATAGTAATAGTACCTAATTCTCAGGGTTGCTGTGAGGGTCAAATGAGATAACATTTTTAAAGTACTTTGCAAATCTTAAAGTTCTATTTAAATGCTAGCTATGATGATGATGCTGCTACTGCTGCTGCTGATGATGATAATGATGGTCATGATAGAGATCAGTGATCTAATGGAAATCCCATGAAAAGTGTTTTTGAAATGTCACCTCACACTGTCAGATTTGATTATTCCCACCCCAGCTCAGAAATAATGTTCCCTTAATGCTGCCTAGGTAATTCTATTATTATTCACAGAATAAACACATGTTTCTGAACATTTGATTCCAATCAGTTTCATCCAGTTTGAAGGACTTCCCTCAGACATTGAAATTATAGAACCCACTGATGAGGGTGAGTCATGGTTAGGTCTTGGGAGTCATACAAAAGTGAACATTCTTAAATCTCATGATTCTCTTGAATAAAATTATTTCTTGGAAATAAAATATGGACACTTCGAGCCTGGGTGTGTACCTAGGGCTTATACATAATCCTGCATCATAGAATCCTCAAGAATCCTCTTCGTGACCTTCTTGCAAGTAATTGTTTAGTGTCCTGTAATGAGGAACTTAATTTGTAAGGCAGTCCATCATGATCTTGGACAGATCTAAATGTTGTGGAGTTTTGCCTTACTTATATCAAGCCCAAACTTGCCTGTTTGCAACTTCTCCCTACTGATTCTAATTCTGCCATTCGGGGTCAAGCAAAACAAATTTCTTTCACATGACAATCCTCTAAATACTTGAGTCCAGCTATCACTCTATGAAGTTTTTTTCTTCCCTAAGCTAAACATCAACAGTTCAGTTGTTTCTTGAATGATTTCATGATACTTTATCTGGAAAAATCTCTAGTTCTCCTGATCTATATCTTGCCTCTAGAGGGCTCTGGAGGAGAAAGTGAGGCTGATGACTTTGCACAGTCCTCCCTCACTTAAATCCCATTCACTTGCAAGTCATAAAGTCACTTTCCTGATGCCATGGTCTTCTTTGAGAACAAAGCACAAAAAACAACAACAGTCATGATCCCTAAATACACTAAGCATCCTATTTCAGTGAATTCCAGTTTTGCATGTAATAATAACAACAACAATAATAGTGCTAGCTAGCATTTATATAATATTTTAAAGCTTGTAGTGCACTTTACAATTATTATCTTATTTTATCCTCACAACAACCCTGGAAAGTAAATGTTATTATGATCCCTATTTTACAAATGAGAAAACTGAGAGATTAAGAGATTTTAGCAAGAATCACACAGCTGGCAAATGTCTATGGTCAGATCTGAATTCAAGTCTTCCTGACTCCAGGCCCAGTGTTCTACCCACTGCACCAACTAGCTGCTTCTGTACTAGTTGCCAATATAGTTCCCAAAATGTGATAGCCAGAACTTATCACAATATTACAAATATAGCCTTGCCAAGGAAGAATATAATCCAACTAGACCCTCCCTGTCTCTGGATACTATTCTAACTGTTACTGTTTTAACCATATTGGAGGTCATAGTTGATAGGGGAGTGGCTTTGGTTTCTGGAAGATCTGCATGTGTGATTATAGTCCTATGGGACCATAAGAATCAATTAATATTACCCCAGCCAATTCCCACAACTCTAAATTGCAGATGAGTTGCCCATCTTAATTAGTGGAGTGTGTATTAACACCAGTAACTCCCTATAAAAATGAAAGCATACGTGTGAACCCACCATAGGGAAGTATTAGCTATATATATATTGAATAATGTTGAGCTTGTAGGCCACTAAAATCTCTATCTGTTTTCCCCACGTAATGTTTTCCCCCCTTCCTATGTCAACTCATACATTGATTTTATGTTTATCCCTATCAAATTCCATGATTCTAATTTTAAAAGCTTTTTTTTAGGGGTGGCTAGGTGGTGCAGTGAATAGTGCACTGCCATCGGAGATAGGTAGACCTGAGTTCAAATTTGGTCTCAGAGACTTAACCCAAAACTAGCCGTGTGACCTTGGGCAAGTCACTTAACCCCAACTTCCCTACCTTCCTCCCTCCAAAAAGAAAAAAAAAAGCTTTTTTATCTCATTTCTGCCATTTAGTTGTGGATTAACCTAGGTAATGTCAAAATTTTATAAACCTGCTACCTATGATTTATTCAGATCAATGACTTTTTAAAATGTTTATTAAACTTCTGGGGCACATGATTAGAGTTCTTGCATCACCTTGTATTAGTGTCTAATAAGTTCTAAGTTCAGAGAGGTGTCTCTGTGACACATAAGAAACATAAAATAAAAATCTGAAGTTGAGTCTTGGAAAGTATAGTAAGATTTTCTGGATCATTTCTTTTTCTTTCCCTGAAAATCTGATTATTTGTTTGTTTGCTTCACTGAACTATTTGTGATCACTGGTTTTGATGACTCTCTCTCTCTCTCTCTCTCTCTCTCTCTCTCTCT
>NW_027187299.1:2145001-2181587 GCF_028583685.1 Petaurus breviceps papuanus | reverse complement strand
AGGGGAAAAAGGTTTTAATTGTCATTATTTACTGAAGCAAGTTACTGCAAATTATTTTCCTACTGTCCTTATTCTTTAATTAAAAAAATATGATACCCTTTAATAAAACACAATATGTTTATGTGTGTGGGGGGGGGGAATCAGTTCTTTTTTTTTAGCAAAGTAAGAGGAGAATGAGGTCCCAAACCACCCTTTAAGATTCTAGCCATTGATTTTTCCAATTGGAAGCTCAGTTTCAAAGTCCAGTTATAAATCTCCCTGAAATGATAGTTACTAGTAACTGCCAGACTTATGAAAACTTACATTGTTCTAGTCCTTTCCTGACTTTTATTGTTGAGTGGCAGATGGTTTCATAAACCCCTGATTGTCTATGTCAGGATTTGAAATGTCTGTCAGTAATCCCAGGAAGAGGAAGGAAATATTCACTTCATTGAAAGTAATTCTGCTCTGTCCACAGTATGAAAACCATAATATCAACCAAGGCACAGTTTCTGCACAGATGTAAAATTGCTGCTAGTTCTCCTCTTTATGCATAAATTGCTTTTGGTCTGAATAAATCAAAACTCTCACAGAATACTAGGGTGGAACTTCCCTTCCCTTGGCAGTAAAGGGGGGGGTCCCTCTGTGGTAGAGAGCTATTTGTTTAGAATCATATAATTTTGAGAGCTAGAAAGGACCTTTGAAATCATTTAATCTAATCCCTTCATTTTACAGATGGAGAAACAGTAAAATGAATGGATTGACATGAGTGATCTCTAACGCCCCTTCTGGCTTTAAAAAGACTATAATTCTGTGACAAACAGTTAAGAGAGTAATTAAATTCAATTTAAAAAATTTATTAATCATTTCCTCTGTGCTGAGCACTGTTTAGGGAATGAGAGAGACACAAAATTTAGATAAGAAATTATCCTTTTGGGGTGGATAGGTGGCACAGTGGATAGAGCACCAGCCCTGGAGTCAGGAGGATCTGAGTTCAAATCTAGTCTCAGACACGTAACACTTCCTAGCCATATGACCTTGGGCAAGTCACTTAATCCCAATTGCCCTGCCCTTCCCCTCCAAAAAGCAAAAAAAAAAAAAAAAAAAAAGAAATGATTCTTTTCTCCATATAGCTTGCAGTCTAGTTGGGGGATATGATACACAAATGATTATAATGGAAATTAACACGCATTAAGTACATAAAAGTTACATAGTGTGGTCTGAGGGCAAGTAATTATTACTGACTGGGTATATAGGCAAAGACTTCATGAAGAAATTGGGTTCTGAGCTGAATGTTAAAGGATGAGTAGTAATTCAACAGTCTGTGAAAGGGAGAGAGGCTCATGGAAGCAGGAAAAGTGCAAAATATTTATGAAGAATGCCAACTAGTCCAATTTGGCTGGAATGTAGAGTAGGAGAAAAGAATTATAAAATGTCTCTAAATTAGTGTCTTTTAAATTGTGTGTCTTTTACCCAGAGATGCCTCTGCTACATACATACCCTAAAGGTATATAAGGTATATAGAAAGAGTGAAAAATGAAAATGTTTTACCTGAGTGCAAAAATATTTATAATACTTGTTTTATTGTAACAAAGAACTGACAAGAAAGAGGTGCCCATCAAATGATAAATGGCTGAACAAACTGTGATATATAAATGCAATTATTACTCTGCAGTAAGAAATGGCCAATTAGACAGGTTCAGAAAAGCCGTGTGGACTGATGTGTGAAGTGAGCAAAACCTAAACTAAAAACAACTTTGAAAGACTTGAGAACTCAATATGATCAATATGGTGACTAATCATGACTTTGGAAGGAGCTATGCGGAACAATGGATAGAGTGCTGGAATTGGAATCAGAAAAACCTGAATTCAAATTCAGCCTCAGAAACTTACTAGCTCTGTGACCCAGGGAAAGTCATTTAACTTCTGTCTGTTTCAGTTTCCTTACTGCATAATAGAGAAAATATCATAATATCACCTACCTTATAGGGTTGCAAGATATAGGTAGATACATACATATATTCATACACACATACATGCATGCATGCATACATATATGCATACATAGATAGAGATACATACATACATAGACATATAAATACATAGATAGGTAGATGTGTGTATGTGGGTGTAAAGTACCTTGCAAACCTTAAAGTGCTATATAAATGTCATCATTATTTCAGTTGTTATTATTCATTATTATTATTATTATTTATGTCACTCATCTCTTGACAGAGAGGTAATGGTACAGAATAAAATAGGAGAAATGTATTAATTTGCTTTGCTTGACTTTACTTATTTCAAAATGTCTGGATAGAGTGCCAGGCCTGGAGTTAAGAAGACTCTTCTCAACTTCAAATCTGGCCTCAGATACTTATTAGCTGTGTGACCCAGTCAATTCACTTGACCCTGTTGACCTCAGTTTCCTCATTCTGCAAATGAGCCAGAGAAGGAAATGGTAAACTACTCTAGTATCTTGGCCAAGAAAACCCCAAATGAGGTCACACAGAGTAGAATATGACTGAAATGACTAAACAACAACTGATAGAAATGAATAGTCAGGAAGTGAGAGAGATTTTTTAAAAATTAAAGAAACAAAAAAAGCATCAATGAAACATTTAAATGATACCCCCCCAAAAAAGAAAAAAAGGAAATTGAGGAGGCACAGAATAACAGGGTCATTTAGTTATATCTGAATATAATATACATTTCTAAAACAAACTATAGATATCCTACTATTTCACATGCCATCCTCTTTTTTGTTCTTGGCATATTGGGACTGGTGTGCTTTTTGAGCTCATACTAGTTTTCAAAGTGGTATGGCAGCACCAGATTGTCATGACCCTTGAATGCTCACCTAAGGAGTTTGAACTTTCTTTCACAGGCAGTAAGGAATCAGTGGCTTTGATTATGGTCCCATTTATGCAGAGTAAAATTTCTACTGGTGGTATGCATGATGGATCAGAAAAGAGAGCAATCTGTTAAGAGATGGCTTAAGTAGACCAGGCCATATTGGGAATGGAAGTGGATGTAAAAGATTTTACAGAGATAGAATAAATAGATTTTTGACAACTGGGAGGTGAGGGAGAGGACAGCAGACCCACGGATTTGGATATGAGAGACTGAGTGAACACTAGATTCACCAGCAGAAAGAGTAAAGTTACAAGAAGTAATAAATTTTCTGACCAAATACATAATAGTCAGCTCTGTGAGAAATATTACATCATGGAACTTCCATTAAAATTAATCCCTTCCCAAAATGTATGCTCCAACTCCCACTCCCAAGAATTGAACTACACCAGCTTGGGCCATCATAAGGTGTCAATAGCAAATCACATCCAAACAGTTCACCTTGGGAAAAAAAAAACAAACAGAAGTGTTGACACTGTCTAAAGAAGGGTCAGTGGAATTATTGGAAAAGCCCCTGAGAGCAGAGACTATGTCATATAAACTGCTTCATCACCACCTCACAGTAACCTGTACACACAACATATACCTAATTGTTCATCTTTCATTCTCAAAGAGGACCAATGACATCAGGAAGATGTCTTGACTTTCAAGTGAATTGGATTTAAGTGAGGCAGAGCTATGCAAAATCACGAGCCTCACTCTCTCATCCAGAGTCATCAGAGTCCAGTGTCAAGACATAGGTCAGGATGACTGGTGATGGCCTCAGATGCAGTGAGAGACCTTGGCCTTTTTAAGCTAAGGTCTTTCTGGCTCTCAGCTTGTCTGAGGCAACAGATAGAAGATAGCTAAGAATTGAGGCAAAAAATGGCCTTGTTTGCCTTCACAAAAGAATTGATCTGCTGAATAGGAGAGGGAAGGAGGTACAATGAAACAAGTACTAGATTTGCAATCAAAGGACCTGGGTTCAAATTCTGACTTTGTTTTCTTCATCTGGAAAATGAGAAGGTTTTCCATATGATCCCTAAGATCACTTTGAGCTGTGGATCTATGTATGGTCCTATGAAGACATGAGGTCCTCCTTAAGATCCATGTAACTGTCCTTCACAATGGTTACAAGTAGGGAGCCTATGCAAGTTAAGCAATCTTCTATACACCTTCCGCAGTATGAATGCAGGTAACAAGTTTGTACTTGCAAAATATCCCCTCTATCATCTATTACCAAGTTTCTTCCATTTTCTTGTTTTGTTTTTGAATTCATTTTGTACCTGTTTTAACATATTGTATGTCACATCGTAAAGCTTAAACTATTTTTAACGAATCCTTGTGATGCTTAATCATAAGGAATGATAGTGTGTGTGTGTAAACATATTTATTAAATGTACAAAAACCTTACAATGATTTCAGAAAAGCAAGTGCTCCCTCTGCTGACATTAGACAGTACTGCAGTTCAGACATCTACCATTTGGGTAGAAACTAACTTTTTTTGCTTACTTGGTTTGGGGTTCTTTAGAAACACAGCAGGAAAACTTAGGCAGAAGAAGATTATAGAAAATTCCAAGAAATTTGGAATACTAAGAATTAGCCTAGGAAAACTGCTTTGAGACATGGCATAATTCTACCAAAAAAAATTCAGGAGATTGGCAATATGGCAATTTTTGAGAAGGAAATGGCAAACTGCTCCAGTATCTCTGCCTAGAAAACCCCAAATGGGGTTCCAAAGAACTCAATATTACTGAAAAATGACTGAACAACAATTTTAGAGAAGTGTCTGGTATTCTACCTGTCTGTGTAACCATTTAAATTCCTAGGAGAGTCGCTGAAAAGCAAGTTTACAGAGAAATAGAATTCATTTTCCAAGTGATAGGACAGGATTCTTGATCATTTCTGCACCACAATGAATAGAAAATGACTAGCATTTGAAATAGGGAGAGAAGGGTCACAATGCTCACCATTTTTAATCCCATTAGGAAAAGATCATACATAAAATTTATGGTGATCAAGGATAATTTTCTGTTAATGCATCAGCTGTCTTAATTAAAACAGCATATCAACCTTCCCATTCCCTGTTTTCCTTTTAGGTCTCACCTAAAATAGAGAAACGACTGTATATGAGATCTAAATCCAAGGTTCTTGGTTCCAAGTCCAGATCTTTTTTTTAACAAATAATACAGAGCTACACTCTGAATGTATTTTCTGTATACTCTAAATATATTTATTCTTCGTTTATGATTATGGTCTTTTAGCCTACAAGAAAAAGAGGAATTTTGGAAAGACCAGCAAGGAAAGGGGTTAACAATAAATAAAAGTGCCTTCTTTTCTGAAATTAGTTTCAATAAAGTATTTCAATTCTTCCCAAATATAGTGATGCCTTGCATTATTTTTTTCATTTATTTATTTCTATTAAATTTTTATTTTCTATTCTATAGTCTCCTCATTCCCTCCCTCTCCCATTGAGAAGTTAAGGAAGATAATGCCATTATATGTATAAAGGTGGGCAAAGCATGGTTCCACTTTAGCCATAGTGAAGAGGAGAAAGCAAGAAAAATAAAGTGAAAAAAATGCTTCATTCTGCACTCAAGAGTTTTTCAGTTCTCTCTCTGGAGGTAGATAGCATTTTTTTATCACAAGTCCTCTCAAATTATTTTGGATTATTGTGTTACTCAGAGTAGCTGTCTTTGACAGTTGATTACTGTTAGAATATTGCTGTTACTGCATACAATGTTCTTCTGCTTCTACTTACTTCACTTTGCATCAGTTCATACAAGTCTTCCCAGGTTTTTTTTTAGTAAATTTTTTTTTTTTTGCTTTTTTGGAGGGCAATTTGGGGTTGACTTGCCCAAGATCACACAGCTAGTTTTTGTGTTAAGCGTCTGAGGCCGGATTTGAACTCAGGTTCTCCTGACTCCAGGGCCAGTGCTCTATTCACTGTGTCACCTAGCCATGCCCCCCCCCCAGGTTTTTTTTTAATCATCCTGCTCATCATTTCTTGAAGCACAATAGCATTCCATGACAATCGTATATCACAATTTGTTTAGTCATTTCTCAACTGATGAACATTCCCTCAATTTCCAATGCTTTACTACCCCCCCAAAAAAAAGATGCTATAAATATTTTTGTACATATAGGCCCTTTTCTTTTTTTTCTTTGATAACTTTGGGGTACAAACCCAATAGCAATATTGTTGGGTCAAAAGATATGCACAGTTTGATAGCCCTTTGGACAGATGCATTGCATTAGATCACATTCTCCATGAATGTAGTAAGGAAAGGTGTATCTCTCATTATCAATAGGGTAGGCTATGATGTAGTATTATTATCCAGATACTACAGTACTGGTGGTGGACATGTCAGGCTCTATAATGCCTACCCATTGTCCAAAGAAATAAATTCAGCTTTTTCTTAAATCCCAAGAGGAAAACAATATTGAACAATGTATACATGAAATATTGTGAGGGCTTAATAAATCCTAGAGTTTAAAAAATAAAGACTCTTTGGCTTTTCACGTGTCAGGAAAAAAAGCAATTTGGGCTACATAATATCTATGACACTGGTTTGTCTTTAATACAAACCAATGTGTTTATGAGATGCTCATCTGGCCAGTAGGACTAATGGCTTAAGGGGAATAGTTAAGAAATATCATTTGATAATGTATTTAAGCCACATGGCTGGTTGTTTTTTTTCCTATTTCTTCAATTTGGAAAGGATTATTAATTTCCTTGGTTGTATTTGTGTTAAATAATTAAAACAACTTGTGTGCGTATTTGCCCAAGATGTAGATAAGACACCTTCAATGTATTTGAAAATTCTCAAGGCTTTAAAATATTAAAGGAAAGACCACAGAAAAATGTCATTGACTTGGAGGAATAAGAAGGAGTGAAAAGTTAGGGATTAGAAGGGTGGAAGGAATTAATGTAGAATGTAGTGATAATGGTATATACTTTTTAGGCACAAGATGGTGCTAGAGAAACATGTTCTGAATATAATCTCCTTTGTTTCATGACAATTTTTTTGAAGCAGATAGATGCAAGCTTTGAAGAGTGACCTAATTTGTATTGTATGCTTTAGACTGATATGTGTGTATGTATGCACATATATACATATAGGTGTATATATATTTGTGTGTATAGATATGGATATACAGTTAAAAGGGAGAAAGTTATTTAATATAACATGCAATTAGACATTTATAGAAGAAAGGACAATTATAACTGAAACAATAAAATATGTAATTAGGCCTTCTCCTCACTCCTATTTACAATCAGATAATTCATCTACCTTTTCTTGCCTACAGACATCTTGCAGATACCCATGTCTATCCAAGAAAGCATATATGATAAAGAGGTACTGGTTGAGCCAGGCCTTGTCCTATCAAGGTCGAGTTGGTCCTGGGACCTTGCATCCATTCCCTTATTTTTTTTTTCCTACTCTTGTTATTCCTGTGGAATTGGTCGCCAATTATCTACTCAGATATCCAGCCACCCACTTTGTCTTTGGTGTCTGTGCACTCTGGGTTCCTCCTGCATGCCTATCTGGTTCCTAGGCTCCCACTGCTTATCATAAGACAAAGTGTAGGCATATCCGTGGCATCTAGATGGTGCAGCAGATAAAGTCCTTAATTGATTGACTCCCTTTTGCTGTACTTTTGAAGGGGTCCATAGAGTTTGTGTGAGAAGCTGGGACTTAGAAACCTAAGGTGAAGGTAGGAGTGAAGTATTTATTACATACCCACTAAGTGCCAGGCACTGGGGATGTGGTTCAAATATGAGAGAATCCTTACTCTCAAGAATCAGTCCACTAGAGGCATATGTGTTCACAGATAAGGTAACACCCAATAGCCCCAACTTTCTTAAAGTACTTAACTTAAGCAATTAATCATTAAAAATGACACATTCTCAAAGAGTTTTTGCTTCTACAAAAGTTTCATGGCAGTGACTTAAAACTGAACTAAAACTTTGGAGGCACTTTATACATTACTTAACCTTTTTTCTAGGAAGATAAGAATTTGCCCCTTGAAAAGAGTGTTGAACTGGGATTTGAGTTTGAAACTCTGGTATGCCACTTGTTTTTTTCTGTGAACTTGAGCAAATCACCTCTGTAGGCTTCAGTTTACTCATCTATAAAATGAAGGAACTGGAATAAGTGACCTTGAAAGGTCTATTCCACCTCTAAATCTATAGTCCCATTAACCTATGAGTTGTGAAATTCAGGATCTAAAATTGATGAACTAGGGGCAGCTAAGTGGTGCAGTAAATAGAACACCAGCCCTGGAGTCAGGAGGACCTGAGTTCAAATCCGACCTCAGACACTCAACACTAGCCATAGGGCAAGTCACTTAACCCTAATTGCTCTGCCTTCCTCCCTACAAAAAAATTTGATGAACTCTTCTATTTTCTCAAGAAAATGTCACCTCTGGACTTTTTAGGGGGTGGAGGAGAGAAAATAGAGTCCACTTCTGGTCTTCCCATCCCTAGACTCAGGAGATCACTGGGGATAGCTTTTGTTTTTAAGAATCTAGCATAGGTGCTTGTAGTAAAATAGCCCCTGTCTCTTGGCTAGCATTTATGAAATAACCACACAGATAAGACCTACACGTGTTTTGTCATTGGAAATGCAATGTGAACATACAAATATTAATCACTAGAAGCAAAGGTACAAGATCAAAGAATGTAAAATTAGAAGGGAGCTTAAACAACCTTTTTTGGATGAAGAAAATTGATTAAATAAATGTATAAGCTATTTCTCCAGGTCACCAGAACCTGGATTCAAACCCAGGTCTTCTGACAACAAATATAATGTTTTTTGTTTAAGTGAATATGCATGTATATAATGTGTATATACATATATAATGAACGTGTTCATCATCAACAAAAATAGACACTTCAATATATAAAAGAGAAAAAATATTGCATATGAAATTATGAATTTGTTAGGTATAACTTGGCTTTTGTACATATTAAATTGGAAATAGTAGTACCAATGGTTCCCCTTTTGTATATAGTCCCTCCTTAAATTCTTTCTGATCTCTCCAGAGATGAGAATGTTTCATTGAAGCTATTTTCTTTCTTTTCTTTTTTTAATATTACTACAATTCTTTTCTGGTCATTCCCACAAATCTTTTCCCCCTTGTCCCCCACTTTCCCCCATATATACACAAAGAAAAGGCCTTCTTTGTAACAAATACATATAGTTGAACAAAACATAGACAGGGCTCTTTTCATTACACCATGCTGCTAGGAAGTATTTCAAACTTAATATAACTGATCATTAAAAGAAGTGATTTCCTTTGTGAAATACAAACCTCAGATGCAAGAGAACCTCAGTCTGCAATATATCATGTTCAGGCTCTCTGTGATCCCATGGGGAAATCAGGGCAAGCATTGATGAAATGGTGATACTGTAGCCAAGCTCTCGAAAACACTTCACCAGAAAAAAAGAGGGCTAAATACTAAAAGCTGCAAATGTGGAATTATGGGATGGGGTAGGGGAAAGGTAGTTATCATGGAAGAAATTCCTCTTATCAAGTGAAGGAAGGAATTAGAAGAGTATATGACAGTACAGGAGAAATTAGAATTTCAAGAAAGTGTAAAAAAAAGCTATCAGAGAACTCATGGGGCCCAATGCCCACTATGACCTGTTTGGTCACCATATTAATGTTTTTCATTCTTCGTTTTCAACTCAGGCTTACTGGGAGATTTTTCTGTGGGAATTAACCTCTGGTTTTATAATGGAAGTTAGGAAAAATGGAATTTATTTCATAGAAATTTACTCTATGGTTAATTTGGATAGAATGTATGAATTCTGTATTGCATGAAATGCTATATTGTATTGAGAGTGCTAGCCAGTTTTTTGCCACTAGAGTGTCATATTTTCTTGGTGATAAAAGTCACTGAACACATCCTTTATGCTAAATAGCTGAAAATGGTCTTGCCTTAGTTTTTCTAGTGCTGTGTCTAAATGTGACCAATGCATATTTCAGTTAATACCTAATAAAGGTCGAAGACATGTATGTGCATTCTATGCAAAATCCCCCCAGTAGAAAATGTTTCCTTGTTGTCTTTGTATTCCCAGTGACAATATGAGGCTTTGAAAGAAGTAGATGATAAAAGGATGTTTGTTGCTTTTTTAAAAATTCAGTTGCATTGAATAAAATCATAAAGTATTCAATAATTCCAGTCTTCTCCATTATAATAATGATTGACTAGTAATAACAGGAGAAACAGCATGGTCTAATAAAAAGCAGGCAGGAATTGGAGTTTAGTTACCAGAATTCAAATCTTGACCCAACAATTACCACCTTTGAGTACAAGAGGAAATCACTGAAATGTCATAATTCTCAGTTTCCTTATCTGTAAAATGTCAAATGTAATAATTATAATACCTAACTCACACTGTTATTGGAAAGAAAATATTTTACAAACCCTAAAGTGCTAATATAAATGTGAGTTATTATAAATGAGATTGACTTAGAATACTTGATTTGAAAATTATCTTAGAGATCACTTAAACTCCTTTTTTTAACAAATAAAGAAATTAATGCCCAACTTTTCTTAGGACACACCAGTTCTTAATGGCAGAGGTGATGTTCTCTTTTAATAATATTAGATTGTTTCTCAATTCATGCTATTACAATATCATATTTTATGATGAAAAAATGATTTTATTGATCAACATTCTTCCATGGCAATCCATGTAACTAAGACAACTTTTAAAATGTCATTTGATCTTCTGGAGCCCCATTTGCTTCTATGCTGAGAATAGTAGGATAATAGGGTGCTAGGAATCATACAATTTTAGTCTGTCTACAAATATTAACAACTAAAGATAAGCTAAATGTTAAGGAATCCTTTTGTCAATGTCAAATAACAAGTTGACATATTAGTACTAACCTATATTAATATTGACATTCCTAATACAAATGAAGCCAGAAGACAAAAGCAAGTTTAAGCTCAATGGAAAGATACCTCAAAGGTTTTCCTTGTAAAGAAATTAGTTGATTTGGATTCGCTGGGTACACAACAAGAAGCATCATTTCCTGGGATGTTTGGCCATTTGGGGGGATTTATTGCAATATTTATCATGAATAAAATGATTGAAGTAAAGGAAAGTGACCTAACAGTACCAATTTACAAATTTTATCGCAAACAGTAATCATCAAAACAATCTAGTACTGGCTACAAAATAGAGTGTTGGATCAGTGGAATAGACTAGATAGAAAATACCCAGCAGTAAATGGTCATAATAACCTAGTGTTTGACAAACCCAAAGATCCAAGCTTCTGGGGCAAGAACTCACGAATTGATAAAAATTACTGGAAAAACAGGACCATGTACCAAGATAAGGTCAAAACGGGTGTATGATTTAGACATAATGAATGATATATGCAAATTTGAGGAGCATGGAAAATTTTTACTTGTAAGTTCTATAGATAAAGAAAGACTATATGAACAAAGAAGAGATTAAAAAGGATTATAAAGGTAAAATGGATAATTTTAACTACATTAAATTAAAAAATTGCACAAATAAAATCAATGTAGGCAAAATTAGAAGGAAAGCAGGAAATGGGCAGGGGGGATATACAGCAAGTTTATCTCTGATAAAGGCCAAATTTCTCAAATGTGTAAAGAGCTGAGTCAGATTTACAAAAATAAGAGATATTCTTCCAATTGATAAATAGTTAAATAATATAAACAGGCAGTTTTCAGAAGAACAAATCAAAGGTATATGAAAAAAATGCTCTAACTCACTAATAGAGAAAAACAAATTAAAACCACTAAGAGGTATCACTTCACATCCATCAGATTAGTTAACATGATAACAAAGGAAAACAACAAATGTTGGAGAACATGTGGAAAAATAGGAACACTAATCCATTGTTGCTGAAGTTGTGATCTGGTCTGACCATACAAGAGAACAATTTGGAACTATGCTCAAAGAACTATTAAGCTGTATATACCTTTGACCCAGACCACTACTAGGTTGGTATCCCAAAGATATCAAAGGAAAATGAAAAGGACCTCTATGTACAAAAATGTGTGTGTGTGTGTGTGTGTGTGTGTGTGTGTGTAATGTAGCTCTTTTGTGGTAGAGAAGAATTGGAAATTGAAGGGATGCCCATCAATTGGAAAATGGCTAAGCTGTGTTATGTGATTGTGATGGAATACTAATTTGCTATAAGAAATGATGAGCAGGATGGTTTCAGAAAAACATTTTTATAAACTGATGCAAAGTGAAGTGAGCAGAAGCAGGAAAATATTGTACACAATAGGTAATATTGTAATAATGATCAATTGTAAAAGACTTAAAATGGTCCAAAGCAATTACAAAGACTCATGATGAAAAATGCATATACCTCAAGAAAGAGAATTGATGAGCTCTAAGTACAGATTAAAGTATTTTTTCAATTGTAAATTTTTTTTTCAATATAGATAATGTGAAATATGTTCTTTATGATTTCACATGTATAATTAATACCGTATTGCTTGTCTTCTCAACAGGTGGGGGAGGCACTGGACAGAGGAAGAAAATTCTAAACTCATTTTTTTCTAAAAAATGAATTTTGAAAATAAATAGTAAATGTATTTAAAAAGAGAAAAGAAAAGAAAGCACGAGTGTAAGCTAATATACCCATGTGATATAATTGCAGCTAATATGCCTACATCTATTATAGATAATTTTAATAAAAAGTTTGGCAACCTCTAAACTAAGTCAGCCAATATTTAGATGCTTGATAACATCCATGCAAAGGTAGGCACAAATGGAAAACATGAAATAAAATAAACAGCACAGGTTACTTAGAAGTGTCAAAATGACAATGACAATGATGATCATGATAATAAATGATAAAATAAAGGTTTAAAAGCTATATCTAGGTCCAGTTTTGCATGAATAATGAATCACATGAAGTGGTTGCATGATTCAACTTTGTATTACATATTTCCATTGAGCAGGAACAAATTACCACATGATACATTAAATTTTAAAAATTGCCACATCAGGGAAGCTAGGTGGTGCAGTGAACAGAGCACTGGCCTTGGAGTCAGGAGGACCTGAGTTCAAATACAGCCTCAGACACTTAACACTTACTAACCATGTGACCTTGGGCAAGTCACTTAACCCCAATTGCCTTACCTTCCCCCCTCCAAAAATAAAGCAAAAAAAAAATAAATTACCACATAATAAATTTTAAAAAAACACTAATTAAATGCCTAGTATGTGCCAGACACTATGCTAAGCATTGAGGATACAAAAAGAGGTAAAAGGGAGAGCCTGCCCTCAAGGAGCCCACAATCTTATAGGAGAGACCAACATGTAAATAAATATATACTAAGTGAGTTATATACTGGATAAATAGGAAATAAATAAAAGAGGGAAGGCACTGGAATTAAGGGGGCTGTAGAAGACTTTCCATATAAGATGAGATCTTATTTGGAACTTAAAGGAAATCAGGGAAGTCAGTAGAGAGCAAATTTTAATATGCATGACCATTTCATTGAATTCATTATTTGTACTAATTTGAATCTAGTTTGTACTTAGAAACATAATTATTAATAATAATAATATTTTGTCCTTTCTGTTGTGTCTGACTCTTCATGATTCCATTTGGAGTTTTCTTGGCAAAGATACTGGAGTGGTTTGCCATTTTTCTCCTCCAGTTCACTTTACAGAGGAGGAAACTGAGGCAAACAAGGTTAAGTGACTTGCCAGGGTCACACAGCTACTAAGTGTCTGAGATAGATTTGAACCCAGCTCTTCCTAACTCCAAGTCCAGTGCTCTAACCACTGCACCACCTAGCTAATTATAATAATAATAACATAATAAATTTCACCTATGTTGTTTTAATATTTGCAAAGTACTTTATACATAATATATCATCTCCACAGGAACTCTGGAAAGTTTATATACTAGGAAATCAGGACAGATATTGGTTAAGTGACTTAACGAGATTGATACTGCTAGGAGTTTGAGGCAAGATTCAAACTCAGGTCTTTCCTACTGCAAGTCTAACACTTCGCTTTGCCACCTAGCGACCTCTTCTGTTTCTATATCATGAATACCAGTTTCCAGAACACAATCTGAAATCACTGGTCATATGAAGCACCAAAAAGCATCTCCCTAAAAGCTGAAATTGATTATATTTTAAAGAGCAGGAAGTGATTCATTACTTAAGTGGAAACTCTAACAGCCTCAGTTGTCTTGTGTTCAATCTGACCATTGACTAGGCACAATAAGGTCAAATTAACATCAGACTAGAAGAAAGTCTAAAAATAAAACACTGTAAACAATTGAGACACTCCAACTTGTCCTTGTTAAATTAGGCGGTTGATGCCCCAACACTGGGAAATACAGAAGCTTAGCTAATGTAAATAGTTCCCCAAAGAGAGAGGTGCCCAGAAATTACCTTAACAAGCAAATACTTGATCTTTCTGCAAAGCAGAAAGACATGGTAGCTAAGGGCAACATGAGTTGAATACAAACCAATTTCTAAAACATTTACAGGGAAGATTACAAGAAATATTAGCTCATCAAACAGTGAAGGGTGGTGGAAATATAAATAAGTCTACACAATGTGCTATAAGAACCAAGTGAGTTACATCATCCCAAAAGCATTCATAGACAAAACTAGTAGGAGAATAATGAATATATATTTAAACAGAACAATTTGTCAACATTAATCAAGAGGAGCAGCTCTTGTAGAGAAAAGGCTCACCAGTATTTCTAATACTAACACCAGCTGCCACTGACAGAGTAGGTAAGCCCTCTCAGATGAAGCACTGAGGCATCCCTAGGAAGATATAGGGAAGTGGCATGGGTCATACAGCTTAAACCAGCATGCTCTCCTTCCCCCAGACCCACATAGAGATAATTCAGGATCCTATATCCCAAAGCCCCAGAAATAGTGATTCTTTCCTAAACAGCAGCAGAAGTGAGCTCTTCCAGATGTTCTTGTTAGCAGATAATATTGTGCTGACTGAATCAAACAAAAATGATGAAAAATTCCCAAATCCAAATTATGACATGCTATTGAGTGGCAAATCCATTGAGCCAATATGACAATGTACACAATCTCAGACCAACACTGGTTTGAGCCTAGAATCTAATTAGAAGAGAGGAGACTATATTGCACTTGAAAAATTATATAGTATCTTTTAATGGTGCCAACTTGTTTCCCAAAATAAAGACATACTTTAAAAAATTCAAATGTTCTCATAACAATGCTGATGATTACAAATGCTGAAATAATAAAATCTCTGAGGAATAAAATTACAGTTGACCCACAGTTAAATGGAAAGACTTATGCTAAACCAAAGCTGATTGCAACATATTTCCAATGATGCAAAAAGTAGCTAAAGTATGCCATTTAGGGAATGTATGATTAGACAATGAAATGGGCCACTAAAAAAATTAGATAGAGTACTGTTAAGAGTGGAGAACTGGATTTGAATTCTGCCTAAGATGTTTGCTAGCTATATGATCCTGGGCACATTATTTGGCCTCCTCAAGTCTCAATCTCTTCTTTGAAAAAATGTGGACAATAATAGCTTTACCACTTATTTCAGAATGTTGTTGTGCATGCTGCTCAAATATTAGCTCAATGTTGTATGGCATGAGCAACAGATGGGTAGCCTGAGTGCTGTGTTGATATCCACAAAATTTAAAAATATCTAGAGAAATAACACTAACCTATCTAAGTTTTCAACGATAATTCCTCTGTGTAGGACCTATCGAAGACTGCGGACAAGAATTGCACAGAAGGTATGGATGGAGTGTAGCCTGCTCCGATGGAAGAAATCCTTATATTTATGAGATTACAGATACATTTGTATATTAAGAAACAAAAGAAAAATGGCTTTTTCTATCTCATGAAGTCAGTTGAAGTGAAGCATAATGGAAAGAGGATTGGACTTTAAAGCAGAACCCACAAGTACTGAGTTCCATTTTTGGCTCTTACTCTTATGAATTCTATGACTATGATCATACCTTAGTTTCCTCATTTGTAAAATGGAAACAATAAATACTTACAAAACCTAATTTTAAAGTTGCAATAACCAAATAAGATAATGTGCAAACACATTACATAAATGTCTACCATTATAATAACTTTGGAAAAGCAAATTCACACATAAAACAAAAAGAAGCGATCAAAACAGTTGGCTCGTGGTAACATAAAACCTCATCATTAGATGAAAACTGGATTGCAAATAATATAATTTTGGTTTCAGGAACCTGGCTAGGGATGGTGAGTTATGAAATTTCTATTTATCCTACAGTATCACAAAAATAAGTCTATATAAGACTATTGGGACCTTTTCCCCAAATTCCAGACCTATATCTTCAGTTGTCTAAAAAACATCTTACCTTGTAACTGGGAAGCCTTGGACAACTCGCCTAACCTATCTAAATCTCATCTTTGAAAGAAGAAAACCAATACGTACAAAGCATAATTCATATAGTTCTTATGAGGAAAAATTCTTGTGAACCTTAAAGTGTTCTTTAAACATAACTTACCATTAAGTGTAGGCTGCCATATATCTACCTGGATATTCTCCCTATGGCTCTAATTCAGTATATCCAACATCAAGCTTATTCTATCCCCCACCACCACCACCAACTCCCTCCTGGTTCTGTTTTATTCTCTTTCTATGGAACCACTATTCACCCATTTTTACATGTTTAAAACATTGGTCTTATCATCTTTGAGTCTTCCATCTCTCTTCCCTCCATTACATTGTGAGTAAAGGATAAAGCTAGCATTTTTTCAGATGAAGAAATTGAGACTTGAGGAATCCAAGTAGTGTCCCCAGTATCATATAGTTAGAAATACTGTTTTTGCTTTATTTTATTTATTTGAAAAATACTGTTTTCTTTTTTATCTCCAATATTTAGCACTGAGCCTGGCATATAATAAGTGCTTAGTAAATGTCTATTGTCTTACCAATTCATCGCTCATATATAATTAGTTATCACATCCTACCAATTCTACCTCTACATATCTCACCTCCATCATCTCCCCTCTCTTCCATTTGCTACCACCTATAGGTCTTCATTAGCCTGAGCCTTTGCAGTAACCTCCTAATAGGTCTCCCTGCCTCCATTCTCTCTGTCTTCACCAATCAATACTTTGTGTAGTCACTAACTCAGTCTTCCTTTATGCATTTCCTCTGCTCAAAAACAATGACTCCCAAATAGCTTCCAAGTAAAGCACTAACTCCTAACTCCTTTGTTTGACATTTGAACCCCTCTATTAAACCTGGCACTATGTTGCTTCTCTAGCCTCATCTCCTGCTGTTCCCCTCCTTATACACTGTGCTCCAAAGAAATTAAAGTATTTACTGCTCCTCAAATATACCCTGTGATTTTCCCACCTCCATGCCTTTGTTCATATTGTTCCTTACATCTTGAACATCCGACCTTTCCACCTTACCTTCAGTGGTTGCATTCCTACACATCCCCAATATTTAACTCAAATATTACCTCTCTCCAGGAAAGCTGCCCTAACATTTTCTACCAGTAATGCCACTTTCTTCTTCCAAACTCACATAACACTATTTTTACCACGCTAATGCACTTGCCATATATTATTTTGCATAATATCAGTGTCAAATTACTCAAGGTACAGGAACCAATTATTATCTAAAGTTGTGTGTCTCTCCCAGGGCTTAGAACAGTATTTGCACATAGTGAGTGATTAATAAATATTTCCGGAAGTGAATTTGTTGAGGCAGTAAATTTATTCAGCAATCCTGTGTTAAAATTTCACAATCTTAGTTCTAGTAATCCCCAACTGGAATTTATGACAATTAAATGAATAATCTTTTATCTTTCACTACAATAGAGACAATTCTATTCAAGATTCTTTTTTCTAGAACCCTCTCTTCCCTGTTGTGTCTCAAAAGCCTGGTCTACTTGGCATGTTGTTTACAAATGAGAGCAAAATATAGCAAGACTTAGTATTAGGATGTCAGATGGGCAATTAGGAAGAGTAGAAAAACCTTGATGTTAGAACTGAAAGAATGTATCAGTAACTGAATATATATCCATACTACCAACACCCCTGGCCTAGCTCCCTGAATTCCAATTTCCTTAATTTTAGGAGAAAACAGACCTGTAAGTTCATTGATGAAGAAAACTCCTGGATGTGGAAACTACCAATGCAAACTTGCATCTTCCCTGCAATTCATCACATTAGAGTTTCCTAGTACACTAAGAGAATAGGTGGCTTGCCAAAGATCACTCAAACAATACATGTTAGAAATGGGACTCGAACCCCGATCTTCCCAACTCTGAGGCTAGCTCTCATCTCTTACACTACAGTTGTCTCTGCTTCACATTTATAGATGCTTCAATCTTCTCCTTTGTTGTTGTACACTTGTTTGTCATGTCCAACTCTTGGTGACCCCATTTGGGGTCTTCCTTACAAAGGTACTGTAGCTATTTATCATTTCCTTCTCCAGCTCATTTGTGCAAAAGAAGAAACTGAGGCAAGCAGGGTTAAGGGACCAGGGTCTCACGTCAGTGTCTGAGGGTGGGTTTGATCTCACAAAGATGAATGACTTTTCCCGAACCTAGGTCTAGCCCTCCATCCACTGTGCCATTCAGCTGTCAAATTTTTAGACATTTTTTAAATAGATTTTCAGCCTGTCCATGTCCACATCATCACAAATTAATTGGATATAATTTACTGAGGCTTTACTGTAGGAAAATACCTATGGTTTAGCTAGAACATGATGGTTTGGGTTTGAGGAAGAGATTTCTGGCATACAAAACAGCAGACATTGATGCTTATAGCAGCAGTATCTCTAGACCCAGTCATTACTTCATGAAGTTTCATATCTTGGTAATTGTCTAGGAGTGAAGTTCAGACCACACAAATGACAAGAGGGTATCCCTGTTGGAAGTTTTAAACTGAAAGGGGAGGAGGAAAGAGAAAAACTATCTAGATATCCACTGAGCTATATACCATAAGGAATAGCAACACTATTGGAAGAATTACAATTGACATAAACAGAATTTCATAGAGCACAGAATCCAAGAAAGTAATAATTAGTAAGATTTATGGCTTCAAATGTCTGTGAATATAGATATACAAAATATAATTAGGTAGCGATCCTAATACAAGAAAACAAACCTGACTACATAGATGTTACTCAAACTTGTTATGATGAAACCCATGGTGGAAATATGGCTTAGGAAGAGTATACTCTGTTCAAATGAAACAAACTAGGTAAAAGGAAGAGGAGATGTTTAGCAACACTGAGTATTAGGAAGATATCCAAATACGATTAAGTCCAGGATCCTGAGGTGAGGTGTTATATTAGAAAATGATTTGGATTGAGATCAACAGAAACTTAAACAAAAGTAATATCAGTAAAAATATGCTAGAGAATACGCAAACGTTTAGGAAACAAATCAAAAAATGAATACAGAGAAATGATAGAGTTGTGATGAATAACTTCACCTATCCATATATCTGCTGAAGTGCTCTCTCTGCCAAAAGAAGGGGAACTGATTTTTTTTACTTGCCTTAACAATGATTTCATCATTAGTGGATGAATCAATGAGGAGAAATATCTATTCTCAATGTATTTCTTACCAACAGAGAAATTTACACTTTACTGGAAATGATGAAAATCTTGGGCAGATAGGTAAGGAAATGACCATCCCATCTTAGCGTTTCCAAATTAGATTTTGGAAGAAGAGATTTCAGAAGATTCAGAGGAAGGATTCCATAACCTAAAACTCTAATTTCAGAAGAAATGCAAAGCTCTCAATAGTAAAATTCAAGAGAAACATTTTATTTAGGGAAGAAAAATGGATGAGACTGATGTGGATACATAAAGGATTCCCCAACCAACTCAGGTTTCAAAAACACATATAAAGATAGAAGCAAGAATAGATAATAGAGGATCAATACAGTAGCTTGGCATAGTAATATAAGACTAAAACAGAATGAGCTGAAGTTGATGAAGATTGGTAATGGTAACAAATAGAGTTTGGTGGCATTTTTAACTATATTGAGGAAAAGGAGGAGAATTGAAAAAGGGATAAGACTTCGGCTTGAGATGAATCTAATGAAGAGAACTCATCTAAAAGAGAAGGCAGAGTTGTTTAATTTTATTTTCCCTATTTTTCTGTAAAGGAGAGTAACATTTAGACTGAAAATGACAAAATAAAAATGCTTAATATGAGTTGATTACCAAGATAAATATGTACATAATAGGAGATCATCTACTGTCCTTGATGTCTCAATTCACTGAGTTCAGAAAAACTATGTCCTTGAGTACTGAGAGTATTGGCAGACCTGACTGCTAAGTCACTATTGGTGACCTTTGAAAGTTCGTAAGAACAGAAGAGGTAACACAGGAAAAAGAAGACAAACATTATACTGATTTTCAAAAGAAGAGAAAAGAAATGATTTTGCATATTATATAACCCAATGAGCTTGACTTCAATTCCTGGACAAATTCCAGAATAAAGGGTTAGAGATCTTTAACTAATGAACTTCAAGAAAAGGAAGTGGTGATCATAAAGTAACCCAAACAGTTCCATCAAGAACAAGTCTTGCCAAATTAACCTTAGTTCCTTTTGTTACAAACCACTGAACTTATAAATCTAGTTTATCTATATTTTAACAGCATTGTTGATAAAATCCTTCAGCCATTTTATGGAAATTTGGGGAAAATATGGATTAGATGATAGCACAATAAGATGGGTAGGAGATTGTTGTATGCTCAGAGTCAAATAGACATAAATAATAGCTAAATTTATTTAGACCTGATTATGTGCCAGACATTGTTCTATGTACTTTACAATTGCTATTTCATTTTATCCTCACAACAACTCTGGGAAGTAGGTGCTATTATTATCATTTTTACAAATGAGAAAGCCTCACCCAGGGTCATAAATCTCAGAATAAGTATCTGAAGCCAAATTTGAACTCATGTGTTCCTGATTCTAAGTCTATCATTTTTATCATTTTAATTTGGTCTTCTTTTTTAATCAAAATAACAAATAATTTCTGTATTTCATTGTTTTCCTCATAAAATAGCTCCTAGTATTATTTTAGCATAATGTGTTTTTTTTAACTTTCAATTTTATTAACCTCTCCTTTGATTTTCAGGATTTCTATTTTGGTGTTTAATTGGGTATTTAATTTTGTTCTTTTTCTAGTTTTTTTTTATTCCATGCCCAATTCATGGATTTTCTCTTTCTTTTTTTATTGATGTAAGCATTTAAAGATATACATTTTCCCCTAAATTCTTTGTCTACATCCCCCAAATTTTATGATGTTGTCTCATTGCTGTCATTATCTTTAATGTTATCACTGATTGTTTCTATGATTTGTTCTTTGACCCACTCATTTGTTCCTCACAGCAACTCAAATCTGTACTCAGACACTTAATAGCCCTATTATGCTGGGCAAGTCACTTAAACAATATCTGACTCAGTTTCCTCCTCAACTGTAAAATGTGGATAATAATAGCACCTACTTCCCAGGGTTTTGTGAAGATAAAATGAGATGATATTTGTAAAGTCCTTAGCACAGTGCCTGGCACATAGTAGACATTTTTGCTGTTGTTCAACTGTTTCACTCATTTCTAACTCTTCATTAACCCATTTGAGGTTTTCATGGCAAAGGTACTGGAGTAGTTTGCTGTTTACTTCTCCAGCTCATTTTCCAGATAATGAAACTAAGGCAAACTGGGTGAAGTGACTTGCTCAGGGTCACATGGCTCATAAGTGAGGTTAGATTTTAACTCATGTCTTCCTGACTCCAGACCCAGCACTCTATCTACTGTACCACCTAGTTGCCACAGTAGATATTTAATAAAGACTTATTTTCTTCCTTCCTTTCTAATGTGTTTTGTGCTACAGAATTGCATGCTATCATCGACAATATAAACATTATTTCTGCTGTCATTTTTACTTGAATGCATGCTCCAGAACATGTCTAAAAATATTACCTGAAGAGTGATCAGGTCATGTAATGATAATCATGCCATTACTAGCATCCCCAAAAGTGAGTAAAGCATTTTGCAGGGTAGTCACAAGCACAGGCTCAGCATTCAGATATTGCATTTTGTATCTCCTGAGCCTTTGCTTAAAGCAAAAGATCCTGTTCTTCCTTGCCCTTCCTGGCATGGTTACCATCATGCTTATCATGGATTCTATCCCCTGTAGTGATAAACACTATTTAAATTCATAGATATACTTCTTTAGTTACTTATTATTTCCCCCTAATGCTTTAGAAATGAGTCTGGGTAGTACTACCTCAGGACGGTACTGGCCTCATTTTCTTTAATACACATGGACAATGTTGCTGCTTTTAAGATGTTATGGCCCCAGAAATAGTAGACATCATTGATTTCTAGTCTAGTGGTTCTTCAAATTGCAATCCCTTTCTCCTTTGGAGAAATAAGGTAAAAAACAGTTTGATAATAAGAAAGGAGTAAGTGAAGTTCTCTTATTGTTCAGCCTTCTAACTATTGGGATGAACAATTTATGCAATGACATAATACTTACTGAAGTGTGACTTCCAGTTATAAGATTGAAGACAGAGTGTGCAGCATCCAAATACTCATCCATTTTGCCCAGTGGGATAGTTTGAATTTCATCACAGCTAAATATTGAACCAAAGTATAGGGAATTTCTAGAGCATTTGGATGGGTTTTGTAAGTATGAAGCTTTTGAAGGTGAGAGTCCCAAGAATATTGCTCCATGTCATGAAAGATGTAATAGGTGATGTCTGGAGGGTCTAGAGTGGTATTAAGGAGATGCCTTTATCAAGACAAACCTACAGGTTTTCACACAAATACCTGAAGGATTCCCAAAGAGATTCCCCAAAGGCAAAACTAGGTTTCAATAACAGTTTTTGTCAGTCTTTAAATAGTAAAGGACCACTTTGCAATTCAAGTTCATCAATTAATTCTATTACAAATATTAAGGTCCTATTCTGTGCAAAACATTTTCTTAGGTGCTAGGAAAAATGAGGGATTTAGGTAAAATGTGATTTACTCACACAAACATATACCTAATCAATTTGAGAAATATTCATTGCTAAAGAGTAGGCCAATTCAATATAACAAAAAATGGAACTATTTCCTAAATTAACTTACTTAACTCAGTACCATACCAATCAATTCCTGGTGTATAGTAAGAAACTCAGGAGATATAATGAGAAAAAGTGAGAGGGAAGGGGGAGGTCTATCAGTACCAGATTAAAAAATCTACAAAGCAGCGATCATCAAATATTTAGTACTATTTAAGAAGTAGGGAGATCTATCTGTGGAACAGACTAGGTACACAATATATAGAAACAAAATAGCCCAGTAACCTACTTATAATAAAACCAATGACCACAGCTATTGGGGGGGGGGGCAGGAAGAAGACTATTGCACAACATTACTGGGAAAATTAGAAAGCAGTCTGACAGAAACCAGGTATAGACCAATATCTCATACCATACACCAAGTTAAGTTCCATATGGGAACATGATTTAGACTTAAAGAATGACATCATAAACAAAGGAACAAGAAATAAATAACCTTTCTGTATGAATTGGGAAAGAGTTCATGACCAAAAAAAGGAACACAGAGGATCATAGAAGATAAAATGGATAATGTTAATTGTATAAAATTAAAAATTGTTTTGCACAAACAAGATCAATACAGTTAAAATTACAAAGGAAATAAGTAACTGGGGGAAACATCTTGATAATTAAGTTCCTGTGATATATAAGGGATCAACTCAGATACATAAGAATAATAGCCATTTTCCAAATGAGAAAATGGTTAAAGGGCATGGACGGTTCTTTTTTTTTCCTCTTAAATAATATTTTATTTTTCCAATTACAAGTAAAGAAAATTTTGAACATTCATTTTTAAAATTTTCTGAGTTTCAAACTTTCTCCCAACCTCCCTCACTTCCTTCCTCCCTAAGATTGTAAGCAATTTGATTATACATGTGTAATTGTATATTAGATATTAGTTATTATATTATATTTATTATTATATATTATAAATAGTAGATTATACATGTGTAATAACATAATACATATATCCACCGTATTCATGTTGTGAAAGAAGAAACAGACCAAAAGAAAAAAAAATCTATGAAAAAATATAGAAAGTGAAAATAGTGGGCTTCAATCGGCATTTAGATTCCATCAATTCTCAGGATGTGGATAGCATTTTCCATTGGAAAATGAATCATCTGGAATCATGATTGGTCATTGCATTGATCAGAGTTTCTAGTTTTTCAAAGTTGTCTTTATGGTGTTGTCCCGTAAATTGAACTTCCTTTGGAAGTCTCAGATTGTCACACTGTTGAGAAGAGCTAAGCTCACATCACACAATGTTGCTATTACAGTGTACAATGTTCTCCTGGTTCTGCCCACCTCACTTCGCATCAGTTCATGTAAGTTTTTCCAGGGATTTTTTCTCAAATCTGGATAGGCATTTCTTAAGGGAAGAAATCTATGCCATTGGTAGTCATAGAAAAATGCTCCAAATCACTAATAATTAGAGAAATATTAAGTAAATGGACCTCATACCTTTCAGATTGGCAATTTAACAGAAAAAAAGGAAAATTATAAAAGTTAGAAGGGAATTAAGTAAATAGATCAATGCATTGTTGGACTTGTGAATTGTTCCAACAGTTCTGGAAAAAAATCAAATTGTGCCCTCAAAGTTACTAAACTATGCATACTATTTGACCTAGTAATATCCCTACTAAGTCTATGCAATAAAGAGATAAAAGAATTTGATATATAAAAATATTTTTAACAGCTAACTTTTTTTAGTGGTCAAGAACTAGAAACTAAGGGAACACTTTTCAATGTGGAATGGTTAAACAAGTACAGTATAAAAATGAAATTGAGATATAGAACAATATATGAAAAAGATATAATGCCATTGTGCTGTAAGAGATAATAGTTTCAGAGAAACAGGGAGAGTCATATGAATGGAGACAAAATTCAGTGACCAGACCCAGAAGAGCAATTTATGGGACAACACCATAAAGACAACTTTGAAAAACTAGAAACTCTGATCAATGCAATGACCAACCATGATTCCAGATGATTCATGATGAAACATGCTAGTCTCCTCTTTCTAGAATGGTGATGGACTCAGAGTGAAGAATTATAGACAGACAGACAGACAGACAGATAGATTAGATAGATAGATAGATAGATAGATAGATAGATAGATAGATAGATAGATAGATAGATAGATAGGTGGGTAGGTAGGTAGGTAGAGGTAAAGGGGTGGTAGACTGATAGATAGACAGAAAGATAATTCTGAAATGATTGATGTGGGAATTAGTTTTGTTTGGTCATGCATTTTTATTACATAAGCTTTCTTCTCTTTTTTTTCCCATTGGTGGGAGTAAGTGGGAGAGAAAATATATTTTGTTAATTGAAATAAATCAAATTAAAAGAAAGAAAAATAGGTAAGAATAGAATCCCTTTCCTCCAGAAACTTATAATTAGTAAAGTGCTAAGAAATACATGAACATACTTCTTCAATATTTTAAGATTACATGATGAAATTGTAGTAGTATACTCTAAAATATTCATTTCCACATAGTGCAACCCTCTTAAACTTGCTACATAATCTTTGAGAATTTCTACAGACAAAAAAAGTCATCACCCTACAGTTCACCTGGGGATTAGTGTCTCTGAATTTAACTAGTCCTGAAATGTCAGATAAATAATCCGTTTCCAAGCCTGTACTCTCTACCTTGGTGGGACCAGCCAGGGTTTGGCATTCCATTGACAAGACCTAACAGAATCCAAGGCCAATTACCATGCTGCAATGGATATAATGCCTTTCTTCTGAGATTGCATTTCATTTACATTCTGCGTGTGTATTTTATTTACATGGTTGTTTATTTGTTATCTCCTCCATTAGAATGTGAGTTTCTTGAGAGAAGGGATAAAATTTTTACCTTTTCCCTCCAGGGTTTAACACAGTGCCTGGAATATAGTAAATTCTTAATATATGCTTGTAGATAATATTATTGCTTTTGTTATTGATGATGAGGATGATGATGAAGATTTCAATATGTTTAGATATATAATAGAAAATTATATTTTATAAAGAGCATTTAGAGTACTTCAAAGTACTTCAAAGCACTTTGTGAGGTTTAAGGAGGAAGAGATTCTTACCATCATGGAGGAACCTGGAAGGGTATCAAAGGAAGAGGTAGCATTTGATTTGTGGTTTATAAATTTGTGATAATTCAAAAGGTAAAAATGGGAAAGGTTAATAATTCAGGCCTAGGGAACATTATAAATAAAAACATAAAAGTGGAAAAGATAAGAAAGCACTCAGGGACTAAAATATTGTACAGTTTGACTAGAATATCAAATACAAAGTAGGAAGCAGTATGAGATAAGACTGGGAAGGTAAGATGATGCCAAACTGTGGAGGCCAGTAAAGACAAAACAAAAAGATTTGAACTAGCCTGAGCAGGCAATTGGGGGACAACAATGATATTTAAGCAGAGGAATTGCATAATATTGTCCAGCTTCCTCTCCCACACCCCCAAAAAATCCTCAATTTCTGTATAAGGATAAATTCTAGATCTGAAATACAAAGAGACCTAGATTGATGCAATCAATTAACCGGTATTTATTGTGTACCTAACACTCATATTTATTGAATATTTCCTGCAGTCGTATGTAAAAGTGAGTACAGAGTTATGCAAGGCAAAATACTGTCCATTACTTTCATTTCCTCAAGCACATTTGATTGTAAATGAAGTCATCATAAGCAAAGTTGTAAAGAACGTCTTTCGGTCCCCAACTTATTCTTTCTATTGATAAGGAAAATGGCAAAAAAAAAAATGTGGTACATAAATGTAATGGAATATTACTGTGGTACTAGGAAAATAATTTGCACAACAACTACACTAATGTAAATTTTAAAAAACCCAACCACAAAACAAGTGAATTTTGCACAATCACAAAGAAGCATGGTCCTAAAGAAGGGGTATATCTGAGAAGACACCTCTACCCCATCTCCTTTGCAAAACTGGCAGGTTCTTGAGTGTGGAACATTACACATATTTTCAGACTTTATTTCCATTGATATATCCATTGCATTTTGTAAGCGTTGGTATATTCAGTGTATCCATTGCTTTTGTTGATTTTTCCCTTTTTCTTCTTTTTTATTCTTCCTTTAAAAATATTCTTTGTCATATGGGATGACCCTTTGGGAAGAAAAAGACTTGGAGAGACTTGGAAAATTTTGGAAAAGATACCAATACATGAATTTTTAAAATATAGTCTCAGAGTATAAGAGCCAGTTGTTTGGCTTTTTTTTTTTGGCTTTGTAGTATATTACTTCAAAACTTAAGGACATAAACTATAGCACGCTGAAAACTGTTCAAACACAGGTATTTAAAGACAGTCAGATGAGTTACATAATACCTGAGCACAGATTGACATGGTGTACCATTTTTATATATTTTTATACAATGCATAAAATCAAGACCCTGTCCTTAAGTTATTGTTTTAGTTTTTTTCTAATCCAGGCTCATTTCACTGATACATATTTGTAAGTAAAACCACTTTCTTGTGATGATACTAGTACGCAGAATAATTCTGTTAATTTTGTGGTGCTGAATTTTTCAAAGGAGAAATTAAAAAGAATTTGTATAAATGACAGGAATCAAATGAATACAAGAAGATCATTTAAATAGGTCAATTCAAAGGTGTTTGGGCACATAATTATTGCCATATAAAAATTAAACATTAAAAATGTTGAGATTTTAAAATTTATTAAAAGGCATCATTTTAATACAGAATGGATTTATGAAGAAAGATTTTTATTTTTATAAAGAAAATATACATAATACACATAGCAAGAGATTATACTCTCATCAAAAATATGTTAACTTTTTTTTACTCAGAACACTTCTAAAAGTTACACACAAATATGTATATATGTATTGTGTATGTATGCATGTATGTATGCATATATATATATGTGTGATTAATGAATAAAATCCAAATCATTGCTGTTATTTATGTTAACTCTCCAGCTTCATGTTGGATAAGAACATAAATAGATGTCAGATATATACTCAAAAAGTTGGTGATTTTCTATTTAACTCTTTAATATTAAATATATTAGTTTTTTAATATTGAAACTCTTTGATGTATAAGATAAACTAGTTCACTGTTTCACACCTTAATAAATCAAGTTTATGTCAAGGTAATACAACTAAATAGTGAATTCTAGTTCTATAACATATCTAAAGAGGAAATAACAAGGAACAATCCCATGAATTAAAATTCTGTTTACATCTATTTAAGATATATGTCATAGTCTCTGAATCCATTCCAAGCAAAACTTGATGGCAGGAAGCCCTCAGTCAGGGCTTAATAAGTATTCATCATCTATTCAATCTGATGCGAGTCTATTCACTGCAGACTTCTCCTGATTTATACTACTTATGTCAAGACTGAGTCAGTGTACTAAGCTGACCCCAGACAGACAAGATACCTGGGGGGAAACAGACACTATCTGCTTTCATGAATCTGCCCACAATGGCTGGCACACCACACTTACCTATAAAGAGAAGGGAAGACCACCTGGGAACTGTAACCACCACTTCATCCCTACAATCAGAAACTTATTGCTTCTCATCTATTCATAAGCAATTTTCCTATGATCACAGAATTATGAGGGGTTAGGTTCATGCTACCAAATGGCCCATGCTACTTTTTCTATATAAATATTCTGGTTGATAACAGTGTCAAGCATAAACAAAAACAACCCTGCCAAACTTTTTATCAGCAATGCATTCTACCCCCTTTGTCCTTAGAAGGTATAGTAATTTATGTTTTAAGAGCTTTCACATTCAATATCTTATTTAATCTACATAGCTACCCAGAGAATCTGAAATGAATGTATTATCATCCCATTTTATAAATATGGAAACTGACATTTGAAGTGGTTAAGTGATTTGTGCAGGGTTGCCTGGTTAGTAAAACAAGACTCAAATGCAAGTCTTATGAGTCTCAAGTCCCATTATAGAGTATTTTAAGTTGGCATCAATGTAAGACTTTTTGAAAAATAAGTGTAATTTACTTTTATGATGTTACCTAGATTCATGTGTTAAGTAATTTTCTTTTTTGTTTGTTTTTAAATAATAGTTTGTTTTCCACCAATTACATCTAAAAAACAATTTTTTTAAATTTTGAGTTCCAAATTCTCTCTACCCTCCCTGCTCTCTGAGACAGTAAGCAGTTACTGAGTTATACATGTACAATCACACAAACATATTTCCACATTATTTGTGTTATAAAGGAAAACACAGACAAAAAAAATTTAAAACACAAAAAAGTGAAAAATAGTATGCTTCTTTGTGAATTCAGACTCTGTCAGTTCTTTCTCTGGATGTGAACAGAATTTTTCATTGAGTTCTTTGGAATTGTCTTGGAGCATTGTATTGCTGAGAAAAGCTAAGTCATTCACAGTTGATCATCATACAATGTTGCTGTTACAGTGTATTATGTTCTTCTGGTTCTGCTCATTTCACTCTGCATCAGTTCATGTAAGTCTTTCTAGGTTTTCTGAAATCAGTGTTTCTTATTGCACAATAGTATTCCAGTATAATCACACATCACACATGTTCAGCCATTCCCCAAATGATGGTGTTGAGCACTTTTCAAAAACATTCTCATAGATGCTATTTAATGTTATCCTTTGAATTCCTTAAGGTAGGTAGTACTAACTTATTTTTATTTCCTTCTCACCCACATTCTCAACCTGTGTCATCATTGACTCCTCACCCTCACTCACCCTGTGTATCCAGTTTTGCCATTTTTCCCTTCACAGCTTCTCTCAATTAATTCCCCTCTCTCAATCAAACTCTAGTTCAGTCCTCATCACCCTCAACCTGAATTATTGTGACAAACTTTTAACTGGTCTTCCTGCTTCACTTCTCTCTTTACTCCACTGCAACCTTCACTCAGCTGCCAATGCAATTTTTCTAACATACAAATCTTATCACATCCCATTCCCCCTCCCTGTTCAAGGCATCTCCCTAATCACCTCCAGAAACAAATATAAATGTTTCTTTTTATAATTTAAAGCTCTTCATAACCTGGCTCCTTTTCATCTTTCTTAAATATGCCTTCCTTTCATGAAAATCCAGCTATACTGAGCTACTTAAAGTTCCTCCAACATGACACTCCATCTCCAGTTCTACACCTTTATATTGACTGTCACCTGACCTCCACCTCTTAGCTGACCTAGCCTCCTTTAAGACTCAGCTTAAATCCTTCTATCATTAGGAAGATTTTTCCTGTTGTTTCCCGTCTGAGAAATATGTGTGTACATATGTGTGTATGTCTAAATATATGTGTGTGCACATGTGAATACATGTGTGTGAATATGTATGTACATATTTTATATCTCATATATCTATTACTACATATTTATATATTATCACTCCCATTAGAATGGAAGCTCCTGAGAGCAGAAACTCAATTTTGTTGGCTTTTCTTTCTTTCATTACATCCCCAGTTGTTAGGATAATGCTTGGCATATAATAAGCATTTAATAAACACTTATGGACCAACTAAGTGAATGTAAAGAAACTGACAGAACCAACTTGCTATTTCCCAAGGTCAAAGTATCTAGAGTGTAGATATTACTTAATTGGCCCTTCATTTTTCAAATGACAAAAGTGAAATAGAAAGAGTCAAAATGAATTGCCAAAACACCTACAAGTAGAGTGATTAGCTGAGCCACCAATTAAACCCTGGTTGTGTGACCCCCAAATCCAATGTTCTTGTCATTTTATCATGTCTATCAATTTGACAACCCAAGATGGAACTAGAAATAGATTTCTTATCTCCATTGTTCTTATATGAATATTAGTCTTGACAGAAATATAAATAGAAAATTATTTCACAAATAGGTTCATTATTTATTTCTGTTAGTCTTTAACATGATTGGAAATCCTTTGCTTATATTTCTTGTATCTTTATGG
This sequence comes from Petaurus breviceps papuanus, assembly GCF_028583685.1. Lineage (NCBI taxonomy): Eukaryota > Metazoa > Chordata > Mammalia > Diprotodontia > Petauridae > Petaurus > Petaurus breviceps. The sequence goes on along the minus strand of NW_027187299.1, from coordinate 2,150,690 downwards.
ATATGCCTTCAGGTTACTTTGAGTCTTCATGTATGGGTATTTGTTGGTATTTGGTTTAAGATTACCATTGTATAGAGTACTTTTTCTAATCCCCTTCCAATTTGAATGTTGACTCATCCATCCTATATGATTCTTAAGTTCACAGCCAGAATTATGTAGTAAGTTCTTCTTCAAATTGAACCAATATGTTGTGGAATAAATCATCATATCACTGGGCTGAGAATCAGATGATTTGAGGCTTATTTATTGCAACTTGCATGACTCTGGGAAGTTACTTCCTATGCATGAGTTTTAATATCTCCATCTGCAAAATAAAGAGGTTGGCCTAAAGGACCTCTAAAGTTCCTTCCAGTTCTAAATCTTATGGTACTATGACTATCATGAACATGTGTATTATATTGTGTATTCTCTACATGCAAGGCTCTGTCATGGGGATAATTGGAAGCCTCCAGGAGCTTTCAAGATTGCAGTGCATTTGAAAGAGACAGACAGAAACAGAAAGAATAAGAGACAGAAATAGAGAAAGGCTGAGAAAGAGACAGATGCAGAGACACAGACATAGAGAGCTGTAGTAGAATGAGTGTGATTTAAGTACTACTTTGACCACTTACTAGCTATGGGACGATAAAAAAATCCATTTATTATCTCAAAGATTCTATTTCCTCATCTATGAAAGGGACTGATAATATTTGTATTTCCAGCTTCACAGGTTAGTTATGAGGAAAATACCCTAAATAGTACATGACTAATGGTTGTTATATTTATGGGAAGCATCTCTAAAGAGAAACACTAAAGCCAATGAGTAGATTTATAAAGAAGCTCTTCTCCCTCCCCTATCTGGGGAGCAGTATATTGTATATTGTGCACTGTTTATTTTTTTCTGAAGTTAAAGCATGCAGTAATAAAGAAGATGGGGGCTGTGGAGCCAAGATGGCATAGAAGCAGGAAAAGTCCCTGAGCTCCCCCCATAACCACCTCAAATACTTATAAAATATGACTCTAAATAAACTTTAGAGCTACAGAACCCACAAAGTGACAGAGAGAAACAAATCTCTTGCTGAAGGCAGCATGGCAGGCAGACAGGAAGGGTCCATTGCAGCAGCGCTGGGAGCAGAGCCCGGCCCGTGTGAGCCCAAGATTTTAATCTCAGGAAGGTTCCAACTAGCAACATCTGGAGGGACTTTGGGAGAATGGATCACCAGCAGCTATGGCAGTTTCCAGAATTATCAACCAATAAATGCCAAAGGCAAAGTAAAAGGTCAGTGTGGACTTTGGAAATAGGTGGATCAAGAGTGTGGTTGGGCCTCTGCCCCTGGAGGGACAAGTGGCTGAGGTGTGGCAACCATGTGGCCAACACTGCGTGGCTGCTTCGGAGCTCCTGGCCTGAAGATTGTAGAGGGACCAAGCATAGGGGGAGGATACAGGAGAGAGCCAATTGGGGAAGGTGACATACAGTGGGATCACTGTTTTGGGGTGGTGGGCAGGGGAAAAATGGAGAGAAAATTTGTAACTTGAAATCTTGTAGAAATAAATGATGTAAACTAAAAATAAATATAAAGTTTCATTTTAAAAAAGAATAAAGAAGATGAAATTTTTAGATAGAAAAAAATATTGCAAAAAAGAGAATTAAAGAATCACAGAATCTCAAAATTGGAAAGAATATTAAAGGTCATGCAGTCCAACCTACATTGAACAAGAATCCCCTTCATTTCATTTTCAGCAAGTGATCATCCAGAATTTTGCTTGAAGACCTCCCGTGAAAGAGAACCCATCACCTCCCAAGAAAGACCATTCAACTTTCAGTTAGTTCCCATTATCAGGAAGTTTTTCCTTGTGTTAAGCCTACTTCATTCTTTCCTATTTCCACCCATTATTACTAGCTTTGCCCCCTTGTCAATTCACACAATTAAGAAGCAATGATTACATGCTTATAATATGTCAGATAGTGTATAATAAAAAATAGTTCTGAAAGGGAGCACACTAATAGGTGGAAGCAATAAGAAAGACTTTTACACAAGGTGGTGCCTGAGCTGATTTAAAGGAATCTAAGAATTCCAGAAGGCAGCAGTGAGGAGGGAGTGAATCCCAGGCACAGAGCTTAGCTAAGGTAAGGACATGGACAAGAGATGGAGTTCTTGTGTACAGAATAGCAAATAGGCTAGTATGGCAGTGCTAGAGAAGTTGTGGGGGAGGGCAGGAGGGAGGAGTGATATATAAGAAGACTGGAAAGGTGAAAAGGGGCCAGGCTGTGAAGAACTTTAAATGCCAGAGGATTTGTTTTTCCCTAGAGGCAAGAGAGAAGTACTAGAGTTTATGGCATAGGGAAATGACATGGGGAGACCTATGTGTTAAAGAAAATTACGGTGGGGGCTGTGTGGAGGGTGGGTGGGAGTGTGGTGAGGCTTGAGGAAGCAGGACAATATAGAAGGCTATCACAATAATCTAGGCAAGAGGTGATGAGGGCCTAAAGAAGGGTGGTGACTGCATGAATAGAGAGAAGAAAATATATGTGAGAGATATGGAAATAGAAATGACAAGATATGGTAGCTGATTATAGGAATTCATACATACATAGATAAACACACATGTATATACTTACATAGATACATACATACATACATAGGGCAACTAGGTGGCACAGTTGATAGAGTGCTGGGCCTGGATTCAGGAAGACTCATCTTCCTGAGCTCAAATCTGACTTAAGATACTTACTAGCTGTGTGACCCTGGGCAAGTCATTTAACCCTGTTTGCCTCAGTTTCCTCATCTGTAAAAAAAGTGAACTGGGGAAAGAAATTGCAAACCACTCTAACATCTCTGCCAAGAAAACCCCAATGGGGTCACAGAGAGTCAGACATGTCTGAAAAAAATGACTGAACTGAACATGACATTTATGTATTCAACATATGTTAGACACATACTAAAAGCAACCAAGAAATGCTAGATTTGAAGTCAAAAGATTTGGGCTCAAATCTCACCTCTGCCACTTACCACCACCATGTCCTTGGGCAAGTCATTCACCTTTCTGGTTTCCTCACCCATCAAATGGGAGGACTGGACTAGAAGATATCTTGAGTTTCCTCTCAGTTCTTCGTCCTGTGAAATGCTATGACATCATCCTCCCAGTCTCCTCATTTTGGAGAGGAGTCTGGGGTGGAGAGGGTGGGGGAGATAATGGCTTTTAATAGATGCAAAGCTAGAAGGCATTTGGCAGATGCCTGTGGGTTCCTGGGAGCCAGGCACTTATTAGTCAGCCCAAATTAGAACAAGGCCCTTGTTCCTTTTTATAAGTGTATTGTTGATGCTCAACAAATAATAAGTAATAATAATAAGGTTCTCTTGTGAAAACAGAATGTATGTTTATTCTAGACTACGCATAAACTGGATTGGGGGAGTAGGGTAAGAGGGGAGGATGTACAGTTCCCCCTAGAATCAGCTAAGGACCAGAGACTTACAAGTATATTGTCTATGCCTGCAATAGGTAGAATTTGGAAATAAGATTTCAGGTGGAGGGAAAGGGGAGAGGATGTAGTTTGGATAAAATAAAGTAGAAAATGAATTCTTTATGGGCAAGTAAAATTGAATCTCACATGTACTCAGATCTAGTTCTCTTGACTGCATCTTCAGGGAATGTGACATTAATTTTCCTGTTCACCTATTTAAAATCCACAAAAGCATGTGAGAATTCATTTGGACACAAATGAATAAGATCCTAAAATCTTGTTAAAAGAAAGAAAAAGTCCACCCTTGTGCATGAAAAATATTTGTTTTTCAGGAACCAACAAAAGTAAGATTTGATCTAGTCTTCTAAAATTACATTCCTTTCCTTTATTTTTAAGAATTCCAGTATCCAACCACAGATAATAAATATTGAGAATGCACCTGGTATAGTGGAGAAAGCATTATATTTAAAGTCAGGAAGACCTAGGTTCAAATTCTAACTCAGTTACTTACCTATGTGACTCTGAGCAAGTTAGTTAATATCTCTGTGCCTCAGTTTCTCCATCTGTAAAATAAGGAAGGGAAAGCTATGTGGTAGAGTGGATAGAGTGCTGGCTCTCTATTCAGAAAGACTCATCTTTGTGAATTCAATTCTGGCCTTGGACACTTACCAGCTGTGTGATTCTGGCCAAGTTTTTTTTTTTACTTTACCCTGTTTGCCTCAGTTTCCTTTTCTGTAAAATGAATTGGGCAAGGAAATGGCAAACTGCTCCCATATCTCTGCCAAAAAAACCCAAATGGGGTCAAAAAGGGTTGGACATGACTGAACAACAGACAAAAATAAGGAAATCAAACTCAATGACCTCTAAGGTCTAGTTCTAAATCTGTGATCCCATCTACATTCTTTGCGTGGTGGAGGTTACATTCATCATCCCAGGAAAGATGGAATACTGTTTGGGTATTTCTTACTGCAATAGCGAAATCTGATGTGGGCTCAGTGCTACAGAACAAATTACTTGATTTTCCTTTAGCAGCACCAGTGGTTTCCACAGTGGCACAGGCAATCAAGAGTGTAGCATATAATCTCCTTGAGGACAGGAACTGACTTCTTAAAAAAAGTATCAAGTATCTAGCACATTATAGTAGGTACTAAACAAATGTCATTGAATGTCTTGAATTGAAGAGTTTGCTTAACTGATTTTAACCTTTGGGAAATTTAGTAGGTAGCATGATGGTTAGGACTGGCCTTGGCTTTAGGAAGACCTATTCCTGACACATTACTAGGTGAGTTATCATGACTAAGTCACTTGATCTCTCATTACTCCCGAGAAGAACAGTTGACCTTCATCAGTGAATCAATCTATACACTAAGTTCATTGATTAATTCCTAAATTCAGCTTTCCCCCCACCACCACCAAAAAAGGGGCAATCAAGAAAATATTGATGCCTAGAAAATCATAAATCCGTTTTCCTATCTATATAAATCTTCATGAAAATAATCTAGATACATATAGTAGGCATCCATGATAATGGGATAAGATGGGAACTGGCAGGCTTTGGTGATGTTATATAGTAAACTTACACAAAGGGTGACTTTCATTTAAAGTCAACAAATGCTAAGGTGCCAACATCCCCTCAGGTTATACCACAACCAACTACATGGTGAGCACTTCTGGAATCTTTGATGAATAGGACGTCGAGAGCAGCAACTGATGTCCCTTTTTGTTAGTTGGAACAGATTTAATATATGACTTCTATGAGGTATCAGTTTAATTACATTGCTACCATTTGGCCTACTGGAAGGGTAATTTTTCATTCCTGTCAGAAAAACAAGGGTCAGCAGTTTCTCAGTTAGAATGTTGGCAGTTTTTTCTGAAACTTTTTTTTTTAATTGAGTAACGTATTATCAAAATCAGGGCTGTGAAATACCAAAAAGCTAAAATTTTAACAAATTAAAAAGTGATATGGGATGAGTCATGTTCCCACTGAGATACTTCAGATTTACCTCAATAAGAGACAGAAAGTATGTTTAAAAAAAAGAAGTTTGACTTAGGAGTCAGCCCTAGCTTCTTGTCTCAAATTTGTCACTAAATAGTTGGGGGGAAGGCAGGGTAATTGGGGTTAAGTGACTTGCCCAAGGTCACAGAAACTTTTCTGAGGTCACATTTGAACTCAGGTCCTCCTGACTCCAAGGCCGGTGCTCTATTCACTGTGCCACCTAGCCTTCCCTTTCTTCTTCTCCTCCACAC
>NW_027187299.1:2033581-2144901 GCF_028583685.1 Petaurus breviceps papuanus | reverse complement strand
GTGTGGAGGAGAAGAAGAAAGGGAAGGCTAGGTGGCACAGTGAATAGAGCACCGGCCTTGGAGTCAGGAGGACCTGAGTTCAAATGTGACCTCAGAAAAGTTTCTGTGACCTTGGGCAAGTCACTTAACCCCAATTACCCTGCCTTCCCCCCAACCAAAAAGCAAAAAAGAAAAATAGTTGGGAGATCTTGCACAAGCAAGAGGATTATAGAATCATAGGATCAAGAGCTAGAAAAACCCTAAAGGTTATTTAGTCCAAACTTCTCATTTTACAGATGAAGAAAAACTACTACCCCAAGTCACAAATAAGTAACAAGATTTGAGCCCAGCCCTTTTGACGCTGAGTCCAGAGTTCTTTCCTCATTTCACGTCGGTGTCTCTATTTCCTCATTTATAAAGTGAGAATACTAACTGCTTGATCTACCTGACAGGGGTATCATGAGGATCAAAAAAGATAGCAGTCAGATCAAGACAAAATACATTTATCAAATACGTACTCTGGGCAAGTCACTGTGCTAAGCACTAGGGATGCCAAGAAAGGCAAAAACAGCAGAAAACCGTTCACTGCTCTCAATGAACAAACTACGACAGAGACGTGACTTGAAAACCAGAAAACACTATAAAGGCAAAGTGGTATTTTTATTTTTGTTATATAAATGCGATGCATACGTTCAAATGTTGGCTCTATGTCCCCCATTTGCTCTCATTCTAAATGATTAAATTCATTCTTCTAGAAAGAACTTCAGTAGTCAGTGCAGTGAATGCCTCTAGAAAGAATTTCAGTAGTGGCAGAGCAACGGGAATCCAGACCAGGGTTTGGAATAGTGTTCCCTCATCTACAACGCACTGTCATGACAAGCCTGCCAACCTGGGTACCAGAAATAGGGGAGGAACTAGCTTCTTGATGAAATCACCTGCACAACACTCTTAAAAAGAGCAGGCAGGAAGCTTTCTTGCTTATGTGCTAATCCCACACATGGAATTTTACCTATAAATCTGAAATTACAAGCAATACAAATTGAGTGATTAGTTTTCTAATGTAGAAATTTCTTGTTTTTATTTGCGGTGAATCTATTGAGCGTATATATTTAGCTAAGCATCAAATACTTGGAAACCATTTATTCCATAACATAAGCTCTGAGTAAATATCTGTATTGTAGCCACAGTTTGCTTATACATGGATCAATCAATCAGTAAACAGTTATTAAGCACCTAATATATGCCAGACACTACGTTAGGCAGTGGGGATACAATTATTAAGATGGCATTTTGTGTCTCACCCACCTATATGGAAGCAGAGAAGAAATGTTGAGGAAACAGATGGCCTTGAGGTTGACTTTGTCCATGTGATCTTCCGCTATCAAAAATAAGCTTCTTGACATCAGAAACTATTGCATATTTTGTTTTGGTATCCCCACTGCATCACACAGTAACGGACTGATAGTTGGTGTTTAATTTCTATATACTGAGGAGAACTAAGCCAAATTTTGAAGCTAAGTCTCTTCCTTTAGTGAACCAGTACCATTTTGCTCAGACTGAAAACAGTTTGAGTTGATTATCACAATATCCCATGACAAAGAGGCTTGATTTTTTCCTCTTTTCCATTATATATTGATAACTTATTCATATTCTATAGATCTGGTGCATCTCTGAGACTGGACAGGAGACAATTCAACTCTTGTCATCTAGAAGACACCATCACATTATGAGGTTTATCACCCTGATAAATTCACTGAAATGGGAGTTATATTCCTGGGGAATCTACCTGCCTCTGTCATTTATCTATCCATGTGACCTTAGACAAGTTATTTAACCTCTCAGACCCTCAATTTCCTCACCTGTTAGTTTTTATGGGGTTGGTTTAGATCAGAGGTTCTTAGCCATTCTTTGTTTCATGGACTCTTACCAAACTAGTGAAGTCCATGGGCCCCTTCTCAAAATAACATCTATAAATAAATGAAGGCAAAGCTAAATTTAAGTTACAAGTTAGTGAAAACAAAGATGCAATTTTTCCCATCCCCAATTCACAGATCCCTTGAAACATATCCACAGATCAGGATAAGAATCCTGTTCTTGATAATCTTTAAGGTCCCTTATAGCTATTAAATTCTATTAACCTATGAAAGTCTCAATAATGCCCAGTTACCATCATATCTGAAAAGAACAATGAATGAGACTAAAAGAATAATATCCCATTTAATCCTCATAGCAACCCTGTGATATAGGTACTGTTATTTTCCCCATTTTATAGATGTGGACACTGAGGTTGAGAGTTCACATGACTTGCCAAAAGTCACAGAGCTAGTAAGTATCTGAGACAGGATTTTGAATCAGGACTTCCTAACTCCAGGTCCACAATTCTCCCTACTCTATTCATTGTGTCACTTCAGGAGGTGTGTGTCCTATTAAAGAAAGGACCATGGCAGTAGTCAGAGTAATGTGTCTTTACAAGGAAGAGGTATTAGGCCAAGAAATAATATATGCTATTTCTCTTCTGGACCAGAAAAAAAGCAATCAAACTGACAGTCTCACATCAAGTTGCCAGTTTTGTTCTTGGGACTTCATCTAGGGCGTAAGCTGCCAGGAGGTATACAATGGAAAGAAAAGACAAACCAAGAAATCCAACAAAATAGAAGTAGTTGGTCCAGGGAACCAATTAGCAATAAATTTTGAGCTCAGAGTTTCCAGCCTGAGAATGCACTGTAAGAAAGAAACTCATTCCCTCAAGGCTGAGGAGCCCGAGGCAATCTTAAGTGGGTAGACATTGGGGTCTTTGATCCTCTACCACGGGGTTGACAAGGAAGAGCCATGTGGCATTAGAGAGAAGGGTTTCTGTGTTCAGAGGTGTTCCAGGGGAGTGCTGCAAATGAGGTTTCCAGGTATAAGCTTGAAAAGATTTGTAGCTACATGGCCACAAGCAAAAAATAAATCTCATCTGTAGAAAGGAATTTGGGGTCCTAACAAACAACCAAGTAAACCTTTCATGTCTAAATCAGAAAGCTTGCATTTGAGAGAAAGTCAATGGAATCGAGGAGTATCATAAATATTGTTTTTTCTAGGGCATTAGGTATGGGAAGACATTCCCAGGGGATACCAGAATAGTTGTTGCCATGAGGACTGAATCTAAATAGCACAACCTACATAAGTGCTTATCATTATAAAAGAATGGATTTGGTAAAAAGATAAATATGATAGGCATGTCTGTTCTGAATATGAAATTATAGACCTGTGTTTACCAGAAAAATGACCTGCCACCTGTATGGAGCATAAAGACAGGTACCTGATACCACTGAAGAAATGGTAGGAAGATGGGGTGGGGTGGGTTAACAATTCCCTAGCCAGGGATGAAGCAGCCGAGTGAACACCAAGATGAAAGGAGCAATGTATAGTGGAGATTCTGACTATGGAAAGCCATGACAGGGGAAAGATCTAGTCTTGTCCTGGCCAGAGTCTGCTGTCCTGCTACTTGTTACTAAAGTATAAGTTCTTTGAAGGCAAAGACTATATCTTATGTTGTTGGTGGTGATTGTGTCTGACCCTTCATTTTCTGATGGACCTTAGCATATCAGTCTCATCTATCCTCTACTTTCTCTCTAAATACATCCTAGACCATCTCCAGTAATTCTAATCGATATCTGGCCACTGGACCTGGGTGGCTCTGGAGAAGAAAGCAAGGCTGATGACTCTGCACAGCCCTCCCTTACTCAAATTAAAGTCTATTGCAAGTTATGTCATCATCTCCCTGATGTCATGGTCCTCTTCAAGAATGAAGGATAATCCACAACCCACAAACATGTTCAAGCTCATGTTCATTGCTTCCATGAATCTTCCATGCTATCTATCTCATCTCTCATCATTTCTCCTTCTGCCCTCAATCTTTCCCAATATCAAGATCTTTTCCAATGAATCCTGTTTTTATTTTATTTCCATTATATGGCCAAAGTATTCAAGCTTCAGTTTCAGTATTTGTTCTTTCAATGAATTAATTTGTTCAAGTATTAATTGAGTTGATCTGCTTGTTTTCCAAGGGACTCTCAAAAGTCTTCTTGAACACCACAATTTGAAAGCATTGATTCTGCAGCACTCAGATTTCCTTATGGTCCAACTCTCACAACCATATATTACTACTGAAATAAACTATAGCTTTGACTACATGGGCCTTTATCAGCAAGGTGATGTCTCTGCTCTTTTGTATGCTGTCTAGATTTGCCATAACTTTCTTTCAAAGAGCAAGACTCTTTTAATTTCATGGTTGTTGTCACTGTCTGCAGTGATCTTTGAGCCCAGGACCATAAAATCTACCACTCCTTCCATTTCTTTTCCTTTTGTATGCTAAGAAATTATGAGAGCAGTTGCCATGATCTTAGGGTGTTTTATTTCTTTTTTTTATGTTAAGCTTCAAGCCAGTTTTTATACTCTCTTATTTCACCCTCCTCAAGGGACTTCTTAATTCTTCATTTTTTCTGCCATCAGAGTGGTATCATCTACATATCTGAGATTGTTGATATTTCTCCCAGCAACGTTAATTCTGATAGTAATCCTGGAGGGAACTATATCTTATACTAGTATCCTATCCTCCATGGTGCCTAGCACCATGGAACAGAGCATAAAAAGTCACTCAGCACACACACACACACTCACACATATATGTATATATGTGTATATACATAAATAAAACACGTACAAACATTTATTTCTGTGTATTTTTTAAAGAAATGATAGTATCAGGGATGTCAAGAGTGGCAATATAAGATCTCCAGAAAAATGTTATGTACAAAGGTAGGTCTAGGTGGCAGTAGTGAACTGAGGTGAACAGTTTCAGCATATTGGTGAGACAGCTGGAACTTGGAGTCAGGGCTTAAATCTTGCCTCTAATATTTACTATGTGTGTGATAGTTTATAAGCCACGTAATTGAATTGATTTCAATTCAATGAACTTTTTTTTAAAGAACCTACTATGTACAAGGCCATGTGTTGAGCACGAAAAAGTCAAAGTCAAAAATGAAGCAATCCATGACCTCAAGGATCTTTCCTTCTGAGCCTCAATTTCTTCAAGTATAAAATGGCAATAGTAATGCCCACTTCCACAAAGATCCAGTTCCAATAGCCCATCTTGGTGTGGAGTTAAATTTGTCTTCTCTCTGAAATTATTCCAGTGTAATAAGCTCTTGCCAGCCCTACCATTCTGGAAAACATTGAGTGTAGTCCCAGGGAAAGATGTGTCTTGTCCAAGTTCAAACCCAGGTAAGTACAGTGAGGCTCATCACCAGTAGACAGACTGATGGTTAATTAACTGACCTTGACAATCCATGAAACAAACAAAAAAAATTACAGAACAACAGTCAGTCCTATGTGACACCTTTCTGCTTCCTAATAAAGATGATAAATTGTTGGAAAGAGGGTAAAGTTGCTAAGAATCACAATTTTGGTGCCATTTATTAACATTATCTAAACTATTATTGAGTGGTCAATAAGGGAACATGTGACTAAAGAAACTGAATTACATCAATATGAATGTTCTTGCTATGAAACCAGCAGATAACACAGAAGTCACAACTAAAGGAAAGAATAGCTCACAGATTCTCCTTGGAGCTACAAATAAAGGAGTTCATAGACTTAATTTAATCATGTATTCAAAGTATTGAGAAAGATCATTTTCTTGAGACACAGTCAACATTACTTTGCTCATAGTGCACATGGGTGGTGAGAACACCATAAATACCATAAATTTGGAAGAGAGGCAGAATCACAGATTGAGGAAGGGACCTCAACAGCCATCTAGTCCAACCTGTATACAAAAGGAATATCCACAGTAAACATACCCTGCAAATAGTCATGTAGCCTGTTTGAAGACTCCCACAAAAGAGAAGCATTGCACATCTCCAGATAGCCCATTCCATTTTTTCAAATGCTCTAAATATTGGAACATTTCTCCTGACATCAAGCCTAAATTTGGCTCCTTACTATTTCCACCTATTGGAATCAATCAGAATTCTATTCTCTAGAATTAAATGGAACAAATCATTCAAATGACAGTCCTTCATATAAGTAAAGATAACTATCATGTCTGCCATAATAACTACCCAAATTCTTTAGTAAGATTCTTATATGATGGGAACTCAAGAACTGGTTTCCCTCCTTTGGACATAGTCTTATCAACACCCTTCTTAAAATGTGGCACCCAAAACTAAATACAGTGTTCTAGATGAGGTCTCATGAAGTACATTGGAACTATCCCTTCTCTTCTTTCTAAAAATTATTCCTCTTAATGTAACCCAAGATTTCATTAGATTATTTTTTTTGGTTGCCACATCACACACTTGACTCATATTGAGCTCCCAATATGACCATAACACCAAACTCTTTTTCAAACAAACTACTTTCTTACCATACATCCTCCATATTATAATTATGAAGTTGACATTTTTGTACCCAAGTGTAAGACTTTGCATTTTTCCCTACTAAATTTAATCTAATTAGGTTTAGCCCAATTTAATCCTATTGAGAATTTTGTAGGTCCTGACTCACTCATCCATTGTTGTTAGCTCCCTCCTAGTTTGTGTCATTTGCAAGTTTGGTGATCATTCTATCTGTGTCTTTATCAAGGTAATTGATTTTTTTAATGTTAGCACAAATCTAAGCAAATGTCCTTGAGGTATCTCACTAGAGACCTCCTAAAGTGTTGACTTTTACTATTTTAATCCAACCATCCAAAAAGTTTTGAGTTCATCTTATTGTATCATCATCAAATCCATTTCTCTTCAACTACTGCCACAAGAACAGTATCAAATGTTTTCAAAGAGATTTGTTGAAAAATCTTGGTAATCTTTACCCACAGCATTCCCCTTATGTGCTACTTTAATATTTCAGTGAAAAATGGGTAATGAAATTAGACTGCCATGACCTGTTCTTGGTAGAAATGCACTGGCTCTTTGAAATAATCACACCCCTTCTCAAAGCTTGACAACCATTGCTTTAATGATTTTTAAAGAACTCTTCCATGAGCTTTAAATGAACATGTATTCCATCATCCTCATTTACAGAAGAGAAAATTGAGGTCCCTAGATGTGTGTTTACTTGGCCAAGGTCACATAAGTAGTAAGTAAGAGCTGAAATTCTAATCTAGGGCCTCTGATTCCAAATCCAGCACTATTCACACTACAAATTCTGCCCCAGTATCTATTGCTGAGAATGAGAAGGTAAAGAAATTATATTAAAAACTCAATAAGATCTTCCAAATTAAATCAAAGCATAACAAATATCCATTGATTTCAATGTAAAGGTGAGTGACAGTGAAAATATCATAGAAGATGTGGTTCAGAAGATCAAAAGGCACTGGACATAGGAAACACAAAATAATTTTACTCAAAACAATTTAGAATTTGCTATATCATAACAGGCAAGAAAAAATGCTTATCTATATAGGAGTAATTTTCTTACCAACTGTCTCTATGGAAATAGCCCATTGATTTATTAAAGAAAAAATGAAAGTCAATCCAATTTAGAGGGAAGAAATAAGAAGACGAAGCATACGATTATTCAATTCCATAATTACCTTTTTTAAATGAGCTATTGATTGGGGCAGCTAGGTGGCACAGTTAGTAAAGCGCCGGCTCCAGAGTCAGGAGGACCCAAGTTCAGTTCCGGCCTAACACACACACACACACACACACACACACACACACACACACACACAAAGTAGCTGTATAACCTTGGGAAAGTTACTTAACCCCAATTGCCCTCCAAAAGGCAAAAAACTAAATAAATAAATAAATGAGCTATTGATGCTGAGAGAAAATGGGAAATGTATAAAGGAGTATTCATTAACATGGACTATCACTATAGTCCATGAAAGTCTAACATCACAATAATGATAGTCCATATTGCTACATGTACAATAAGGAGGTCAAAAGATCTTAGAAAACATTTCAATTAACAAACATTTGCTCTCCTTGAAAAACATAGAGAAATAGTAGCCAAGGACAACTTCGCTTTAAAATAGACTTATTTGAAAGATTTCACTGGACAGAATAACAGAAGATTATGAAAAGAATTACACCGTAAGGCAGCAAAAAAAAATGATGGAGAGAAAATAAATTTAAGAAAACTTAGCACGAAAACCAATTAACAGCTCACATAAGTATAAAATTAGAGAAAGGACAACAGGCAAAATATGGAAAGGATCTGTCCAGATTTCTAAAGTAAACTGCTTAGTCTACCACTGTCATAGAATCACCCCATTTGGATTCAGTACCTGATCTGCTACATAAGGGAAGTAAGCTTGATGTTTACAAAAACAAAGCTGGACCCAAACAGATTTACACTGAAAAGACCTATGAAGGAAATAATAGTTTTTAGAACATAAAAGGATATTCTCAATGCATCTGAAAGAGAAGATACTGAAAAATTGGAAAAATCATAGATGATATTACTAGTGAAAAAAGTGTGACTCCATTAGAAAATGCCATGTGCCTATTTTCTCATTTCTATATAGTCTCTATAAAAATAATTTACATAGATATTCCTTCTCATGGAAACAGTCAGGCTTCTACAAAAAAAAAACTCCATAGCCCACATCTTTACATGCATATAATTTACTGAAATGTGCAAATAAAACAAGATTCTGCTGTGCTTATTATTTGCTGTCTATAAAAAAAGGATCTGATTTGGTAAAGCAAAATATTACTGTAACAGTTCTGCTACAACATTATCCTTTGCATAAATTAAACTCATACACTAGTAGTTGAAAGATTTCAGTTGCAGAAATAACTTTGTTCTGCAGGCCTCTGATCATAAATAGAAAGCAAGTAATAAAACAGGAAGGTATATACTCATCAGATAGATTTGCCATAGATGTGGAAGATGTCTTGTTTAAAGTCCAAATGAAAGAGAGATTCTCTGTAGACAGTGAAGTCTTCTTGATGCCCCTATTTATGGATAATGCTGTATTTGTTTTACATAAAATCTCACATTACAAAGCCTCTTAAATGAGACAATTACTCAAAAGAGTTCAGTCTACATGAAAAAAAAAAAATTGGTTTTGTAGTTGGTTGACCTAGGTCTGAACAATGGTTATGCAATCTACTCTCTTACCTTGATCAAATCACTGAATGATGCAGAATGCCTGTTGTACAGATAGATTATGATATGCAGTTGGACAGATCATAGAACTTGTCCATCAATTATAGAAAGGCCTCAGCCAGTCATAGAATAGGAGAAAGAGTAGATTCATTTTTCACTTGGGAAATTATACAATGATTTCAAGCTCCTCTCTCAAACAAAAATCCATCTTTTAACACCATTATTTTTCCAGAACTACCATATGGTTATGAATTATGGAATGTCACAATTTTGGAAGAATCATAGTTCACCCAAATTGCAATTAAGACACATATAGTGGGATTAAAAAAAAGATGGCAGCATATTACCAACAGCAAATTACATGCATGAAGTAGAAGTAAAGACATTATCGAAAACTTATTTGGTTGAAATAGGGATGGATTTGTCATGTAGCAGGCACAAGGGTTAGTGAATGGATAAGCCTGTGCATTACATTGATATTCTCATAATGTTATAAAATCGAGAAAAAGGATTTCAACTTTAAAATCCTTGTGGAAGAGATATGGGAGGATATGAGTGAGTCAAATAGGATGAGAAAGCACAGATGAATTATGCTCCACTGCAAGAAATTGTAGCACATCAGAGGGAGTGCCTGTATCTTTAGACTTATTCAACTATTGAAATATATTTGCCTCATAGAATTTTTGTGAGAATCAAGTAATGCATATAAGGCACTTTTAAGACCTTAATGAATTATATGTGCCAGCTTTCATGAATATTGATATTAATGATAGTATTAATATCATTATGGATGCCAACATCTTTAGCACTTCTGAGAAACAGACTGACCTTCAAGAGTCATATAAAAGAAAATGGCCTTTTAAAAAATTTAATTTGTTTTTGTCCTCCCCAAGAATGAAAATAAATGGTACATTCTGTTCCATTCATTTCCATTTGGATTTTCTTGTTCTTGACTCCTACTGAAGAGTTTTGTCATTGTGTTGGCCCAACATGCTGTTTTTTTCCAAGTGGATATTTCTAGAACCCAGGTATCCAGGGTAAGAAAGGATATGCTGCATTTTGACTGAAAGGTATTAAACTAGAGGTGTAACTAGAATGAATCAATCAGGGACCAGGGTACCAACATGGTGGTGGAGAGATGAGGAAAGGAATGTTTGTTCATCCCCAAAATTTCTATCCCCAGACTGAGCTTATGGTTCACCACTGACTAGTTGCTGTGGGCTAGGAATGATTTTAGAACCCCAGGATACTATGGTCTTAGGAATTCTCTCCAGGGGCCTACCTTCATTAATTTACTCAAAAAGGATTTATTAAGTGTCTAGACATTTTGCTAAGTGATCCAAAGCCACAGAAGAATGAAGGAGTGAACACATCTGGTCTGGGAGTTTATTTTAGAAGTGGAAGTTCTGGAAGGAACTGGTCAATCAAGGGAAAGGGCCATGATGGAGAAAGAAGTCTGAAGAGTCAAAAGCAGAGCCCAAAGAGTAATGGAAGAGTCAGCCTTATCACACCTTTACTCAGTAAATTCCAGTGTCTCCTGATTCCCTTTTTCCTCCAGGACCCAATACCAAATTCTCTGGCATTTAAAGCCCTTCCTAACTTATCTTATTTCTATCTTTCCAATCTATCACTTTACTCTTCTCCACATTCTCAATGATCCAGCTAACCTGGCCTATTTGCTTTTCCTCAAACATGACTTTCTATCTCACTTCTCTGTGTCTTTTCTCTGGCTTTCCCCCATTCCTGGAGTGCTCTCCCTCCTTACCTCAACCTCCTGGCTTCTTTCAAAGCTTCCTTTAAATATCACCTCCTGCAAGAGGACTGTCTTGATTCCACTAGCTGCTAATGTCTTCACTCTGAGATCACCTTCCATTTATACAGATTGTATCTTGTATATTCCTAGTTATTTGCATCTTGTCTCCCCCATTAGAATGTGAGTTTCTTAAGGTCAAGGATGTTGCTGCTCTCCTCCCCACCGTGTGTGTGTGTGTGTGTCTCCAGAGTTTAAAGTAGCTCCTAGCATATAATAAGTGCTTAATACATACTTTTGATTGGCTAACTAACTGGTGTGACTGTAATGAGGGTTCTACTGTCCTTTCTCCCTCTCCTCTACCACCTAATCTGGCTCAAATTAATTTGCTCAAGGCACAAAATTCCAAGTTAAAAGGGTTTTTTAGATCATGTTTGAAGTGTCAGGTACTTATTTTCAATCTTGGAGTTTCTCCAGCAGTCAGTATCCAGTAGTTGCGTGGCATGAAACTTATTGTTCAGTTATATTTGACTCTTCATGACCCCATTTGGGGTTTTCTTGTCTGGAGTGGGTTGCCATTTCCTTCTCTAGTCAATTTTATAAATGAGAAAACTGAGACAAGGTTAAATAACTTGGTCAAGGTCACACAGGTTAGTAAGTGTCTGAGGCTAGATTTGAACTCAAGAAGAGAAGCATTCCTTACTCTATCTGCTGCTCTACCCAACTGCCCTAACATGAAGCTGGGGGATGTCTGTTGGGAGAAAGAATCAAGATCCTAAAAGAACTGGACAAGCCAGGACAAGGAGGTGAATCTAATTAGACAAAACTGAATTCCTCTGCTTGAGTTTAAAAAACAACTGCCTAAGTAAGTGTAGGATGGAAGAAACCTGGCAAGATAAGTATTGGGGGGGGGGAGAATTGGAGGTTTTAGTGAATTAGAAGTTTACTTAGAGTCAATGGTACCACAAAGGAGACAAAACAGCTAATAGGATCTTAGGTTTCATTAATAGAAGAGTGGAATCCAGAATGAGGATAGTAATAAATAGTCCCATTGCTCTGGGCACAACATTTAAAGGAGAGGTAAGAAGGCTATGGGCAATGTTTAAAGGAAAACAATGACAAACTATAGCAGACCAAGGAGTATAAAAGGGATGGTGCCAAGACTGAAGATCATACTTTATGAGGAACCATGGCAACAGCTGGGAATGTGTAGCCTGGAGAAGAAAAGATTTAGGAAGGCCACATAATGATTGTCCTTAAGCATTTGAACAGTTCCATGAGGAAGAGGACAATTAAACTTGTTCTACTTGGTTCTTTAGAACAGAGCTGAATTCATGCAAGCTTCAGGGAGACAGACTATAATTCAAGGTAAGAAGGGGGGAAAAGCTAACATTATTTTGGTTAGAATCTATGATTCTGTCATTGTAGGAAACTCCCCATCTAAAAATTCCTTACACCAATGCAGATTGAAAACTGATCTGTAATTATAAGTATAGTCTTAGAAAACGGCCTAGTACACAAAGAAGCCAAGCAATTTACCCATTAATCACACAACTAGGACATGTCAGAGTCAGAATTTGACCTTCAGGTCATCCATCTATTCACTATCCCACACTAATTCTCACCTTATGATTAAAACTGTCCAAAAGTGGAATGGCTTGCCTCATGTCCTAATAGGAGGTAATGTGGGAAAATGGATAGAGTAATGGCCTGGGAGTCAGGAGAACTGGTTTCAAACCCTGCTTCATCCACTTAATATCTATATGACAATGGACAGACCACTTAACCTCTCTCAGCCTCAGTTTCCTTCTCTGTGAAACAATAGCAATAACATTTGGACTACCTGCCTCATGGGATTTTTGTGAAGAAACCACTATGCAAGTATAAGTTGTTATTACTGGATCCCCCTCAGTGGCTATCTTCAAGCTTGTGCTGCTGAAGGACCACTCTGGAAAGACATCGAAGAGAGACTCCTATTCAAATAAGAGTTAAACTAGGTAGTATCCTAGTTTCCATCTCTTAGATCATGTGATGCTGCAATCTCATTCCCTTAATTGGCCATTCTCATCAATAATAATAAATAATATTTATGTAGAACTTCAAAGTTTGCCAAGGACTTTACATATATCACGTTTCTTGATACTCACAACTCTGTGAGGTAGATTTTATTGTTATCTCCATTTTACAGATGAGGAAACTGAGACTGAGAGAGGTTAAGTGAGTCACCCAGGGTTAAACACCTAGTAAATATCTGAAAATTTGAACCCTGGGTCTTCTTGCCTCCAAGTTCATTGTTCTAACCAGTGTGCCACCTAATTGCCTCATCACAGTCATTCTAGTGGTCTGCCAGAATCATTAAATCTACTCTTAGGTTCTGTGGCTGTAGCTGGGTGTGATTGACTCATCACTCCTTCATGTGTAACTTTGTAGGGATTTATGAAATAAAGCTCAGTATTGAGCATTAGAGTTACTCGGTTGTTTTTTTTTATTTTATTTATTTAAAGATGTTTCTAATTTTGGGTACCCTACATCCAGAAAACCAAAGTAGCTATCAAGGGCCTAAATTAAATGGCAACTATGGTCTTCAGAGTTGCCTTCCATTGCCTTACCACTTTGTGGCTAATTACCCAATCTAGCTTGCTAATCAATCAATAACCATTTATTAAGAGCCTCCTATGTGTCACTAGAGATATAAAGAGAGGCAAAAGACAGTCTTGCCCTCAAGGAGCTTATGATCTAATAGGGTAGAGAGTATGTAAGCATATATATATAAAGCAAGCTATATATGAGATAAATAGAAAATAAATTAACAGAAGGAAGGCGCTTTAATTAAGAGGATTGAGGGAGGCTTCTGGTAGAGCGTAGAATTTTAGTTTGGGCTTAAAGGAAACCAAGGTAGTTAATAGTTAGAGCAAGAGAGAGAGAGAGCATTCAGGTCATAGGGAGTGGGAAGAGAGAATGCCCAAAGCCAAGAGATAGAGTGTCTTTTTTTGTAGAATAGTCAGGAGAGCAGTGTCACTAGATCAAAGAATACATGTCAGAGTGTGAGGTTTAAGAAGACTAGACAGGTGGTAGGGGCTGGATTATGAAAGGCTTCAAATGGTAAACAGAGAATTTTGTATTTGCTCCTTGAAGTAACAGTAACAGGGAGCCACTAGAGTTTTGTTTTATTTTTTTTTTATTATGGGAGTGATATGATCAGACCTGCACTTTAGGATGTCACTTTAGTGACTGAAGAGGGGATTGATTAGAGTGGGGAGAGACTTAAGCAGGTAGACTCACCAGCAGAACTATTGCCATATTCTAGGCATGAGGTGATAAGGGCTTGCACTAGAGTGGTAAGAGTGTCAGAGGACAGAAGGGGACATATTTGAGAGATATTGCAAAGGTAAAATTGACAGGCCTTGTCTACAGCTTAGATATGAGGTGTGAGAGATGGTGAAGAAACCAGGATGATGCCTAGTTTGTAAGCCTGAGGAATATGCAGTGTTTTTTCTCTTTATAGAAATAAGGAAGGTATGTGGTAGGGAAGGTTTAGGGGGGAAATAAGGGGTTCAGTTTTAGAAATATTTGAATTCATGATGTCTACTGGACATCCAGTTCTAAATGTCTGAAAGACATTTGGAGATGCAAGATTGCAGGTCAGCAGAGATTGGCATAGGATAGGTAAATGTGAGAATCATCAGCATAGCTAAATCCATAATTAAGTCCATGAAAGCTGATGAGATGAAGGGAAGTAGTATTAAGAAGAGAAAAGAGTCCAGAACAGAACATTCTGGGACTTAATAAATATTTGTTGATTTGAAATGACATTCCTCTGAGGTCCAATAGGGACTCTCTCTGTCTTTACAACACTGACATTTTCATTTCTATGGGACATTACAGATTATTAATAGCATCAGAGCATGGTAGTGTGCTTCCCTACTGTTTGGGGATATTTCAAGTGATGGCGATGGCATAACTGTGACATTTGGATTAACAGTTTAAAACACAGTAATTTGGTCCCTAAGAATATCCAAACATTTGCACGCCTGTCTTTCAGATCATCCTCAAATGACTTTTTCTTTAGAATATAAATGTTCTATTAATTATTCCAAGAATTCTGGGGCACTCTGGATCACAGACTAGTATTTGTTCTTTCCACTCCCTGGATGATATTACTATGGCCTATGTTACTGAGTTGCATATGGCTGAGAGTTCAAAGAAAAATATTATCTTACTAATGCTCCATTTTCCAGTTGGCTAACAATTAAATGCATCCTTCATCTGTATGTGTTTTTGAAGGTTCATTTATAGGGGAGTCAGACCAGAGACCTATATAACTAAACAAATAAATCTTCTTCCTTTTCCCTTTTTAACATGTATAATACATGCCCAGAAGAGCCCAAGGATGAAACAAGAATGTCACCACCCAAGCAGATAGAATGGTAAATGAAAGCCAAATGCTCTAAGCATTTCAATTATAAATACATGCCTCAAATGTAGCTTATACCTTTTTTCAGGAAGAATTCCAGGGGCCATCTCCAGTCATCCTGATCTATATCTTGCCACTGGACCTAGATGGCTTCAGAGGAGAAAATGAGGCTGGTGGCTTTGCACAGCCCTCCTCACTTAAATCCAATTCACTTGCAAGTCATGACATCTCCTTCATGTCATGGTGCTCTTCAAGAACAAAGGACAAACAACAAGAAAGAATTCCAGTGCTGATTCATCCAGGGAGGAAGAAAGGGCTTTTGCCACTAAAGAACCTGGGAACAGATTAAATTATAGCCTGTCTTTGATCAGTTTTGGTTGTAATTAAGGTTTTTTGGTAATTTTTTGTAATTTGTAAATAAAACTGTCCCACTGGACTTTCATATTCACCGTCCCAAAAAAGTTGAATTTAAAAGAAAAAAATCTAGAGAAGTGGAGATTTAAATAGCAAGCCTGGGAATTGTTCTTTAATGGATAAGCTAATAAGTCTATGTTAAATATTGATCCACAGCCAGATGTAATTAAACATAATTTTCTAGTTCACACTTTAAGATTGAAAGGGAACAGTTAAGGAGCTGACCTTAGAGTCTGGAAGGATGAACTGCGTTCAAGCCCTACTTCCAACACATACTAGTTGTGTGATTATAGATAAACCATTTAACATCTCTAGGCCCCAGGACACTTTCTGAGATTTTAAGCTAAAGAGAGGTCACCTACTTGCATCAGTAGAGGGAATTTGCATGAAGATTTTTGCCCATTGAAACTTCTCCACACCAATTAAATCAGAGGTCATTGTAGAAAAAAAATCTCCAACTGCTGGCACAATGCCTTACATATCCTACACATTGAATAAACATTTATTTAATTGAATTGAATTCTAATGCTACATATCTTTTCTTGTGAATATATTGTTTTACTCTCCTTGAGTATAGGCATTATGTTTTATTTTCCTTTGTATAATCCCCAGTACCCCACCCCATAGCTTCTACAAATATAGCAGTATCCCATGTTTCTAGACCATGTCTTGATTTCAGATGCCCAATACAAATTTTTGTTGGGGAAATAGGTGTGTGCTGTTTTAGAGAAGAGGAAGATAAGACAGAGGTTAGGTTAGGATCACTGTTAGGAGTGGATAGGACAATGATGACTGACAACTGAGAGCAGACAGAGCTTATCTATTTTTATTTCATGATGCTTTCCTCTGCCAAAGACAGGGACCTTTGGGATGGAGAAGACAGAGCAAAAGTGACTAATAGTGAGATACTTCCCCAAGGTAAGAAAAGGGTAATAAGAGAGAGCCTAGGTACCCTTCATAGGTTCTAAGTCATCTTTCATAGATGATAGTACAATTAGACAGATTGGAAATTGGTTAAATGGCCCAATTGAGTAATTGTTCAGTGTCACTGCAGAATAAAATATACAGTAGCATGCCCCAGGCATATATGCTTCTCTTTCTTTAATATTCTTTATCAATGTCTTGGATAAAAGTAAAAATGGCATGCATAAAATTTTCAAATGCAACAAATTAGGAAAGATAGTTAAAATATTGGCTGTCAGGATTCAAAAAGATCTTAACAAGCTAGAATGCCAAACCAAATCTAATAAGATGAAATTAAATAGGGGTGATTGTAAAATCTTCTATCAGGTCCACCCAGTCAGCCTCACAAGTACAAGAAGTCTTGGTTTTGAGTCTCAGTTCTTTCTTTCTTTCTTTCTTTTTTTAAGCAATTGGGGTTAAGTAACTTGCTCAAGGTTACACGGCTAGTTATTTCTGGGTGTGGTGGTAAGTATCTGAGCCCGGATTCAATCCCAGGTCATCCCGACTCTGGAGCCAGTGCTCTTACTCACTGAGCCACCTGGCCGCCCCAGTCTCAGTTCTTTCACTCGCTATCTGTGTGACCTTGACAAGTCACTTCCCCTCTGACTTTCTCATTTTCCTCATCTGTAAAATGAGAAGAGATGGCCTATATGGCCACTGGGTTCCCTTCCACCTCTCAGTTTATGGTGATCCTTTACCTTACCATAGCAAGTCAAAATCTTCAAAGCACTTTTGATGCTCAAAATAACCCTCTCAGGTAGGCAGGATGAATATTCATTTTACTATTATCCTTATTTGGCAGATGAAGAGATTGAAGTTTAGAGAATTTAACTGGCTAGCGACCTGATCAAAGTCAGGAAGAGGTGTAGCTGGGAGGCATATAGTCATACAATTCAACGCTCTTTAGGTATTTAAGTGGAATCTTGGTATGACATCTCAGGACTTATCAGTTATGGCTGCCACATGGCCCAAGTATTCACCCCTCCACTTTTCTCCAGTATATTCTTGGACCTGGGTGTGGAGGAGGGAGGGATTGGAAACAAGAGGAGGAACATTTAAGGATGGCTTTGGAGGGAGAGACACTGACTGAAGCTCTTTAGAGCTCCTTGTGTAGGCAATCTAGGCCCCTGCCTAGCAATATTCCTTCTACCCTTGATTTCTTGTTGTTCAGGCACTTTAGTCACATTCAACTCTTTGTGACCCCATTTAGGAATTTTTGGAGGAAAGACACCAGAGTTGTTTGGCATTTCCTTCTCCAGCTCATTTTATAGATGAGAAAACTGAGGCAAACAGGGTGAAGTGATTTGC
The DNA here is from genome assembly GCF_028583685.1 of Petaurus breviceps papuanus. NCBI lineage: Eukaryota > Metazoa > Chordata > Mammalia > Diprotodontia > Petauridae > Petaurus > Petaurus breviceps. Next base: position 2,126,971 of record NW_027187299.1, on the reverse strand, counting down.
CCAGGGTCACACAGCTAATAAGTGTCTGAGACCAAATTTGAAGTCAGGAAGATGAATTTTCCTCACCCCAAGCTCAGTATTCTGTCCACTGTGTACCCTTCTGCCCTAGTAAGTAGCATTCATATAGGTCCACTGCTCTGATCAGACCATATCTGGAGAGCTGTGTTCAGTTCTGGATACCACATTTTAGGAAGGTCATAAGTTTACCTGAAAAAACAAAGAGTCAGGGTGGCTAAGTGGGGCCGTGAATAGAGCACCAGCCCTGGAGTCAGGAAGACCTGAGTTCAAATCCAGTCTCAGACATTTAACACTTACTAGTCATGTGACGTTGCGCAAGTCACTTAAGACCAATTGCCCTGCCTTCCCCCCTCCAAAAAAAAAAAAAAAAAGAGTCATCATGGATGGGACACTGTATTTATAGTCAAAAAGACCTGAATTGAAATCCTGCCTCAATCACTAGCTTTGAGACTGGAAACAACTCACATAACCTCTCTGTGCCTGTTTCTTCATTTGTAAAATAAGGAAGTTGTACTCAAAGGTGTCTAGGATTCCTTCTATCTTTAAAGTTTTGATCCTGTGATCTGAGAAGTTTTAATGGGTTTTAAACTCAATATGAGTCAGCAGGATAATATGAAAGACCAAAGGGATAATGTGATCTTGCCCTGCATTAAGAGCTTCCAGGAATAAGATGGTGATCGTTCTGCTGTTTTCTGCCCTACTGAGATCATAATCTGAAGTATTTTATCCCATTTATCCTATAAAAGAAAAAACCGAAGGGGAACATGATAACCGTCTTAAGTATTTCACTGACTATGAGGCCGAGGAGAGACAATACTCAATCAGACCATTTAACCAATTTCCAATGTGTCTAATTGTATTATCATCCATAGATTATTTGGATCCTATGAAGAGTAGCTAGGTTTTCCCTGAGAAAGACCTAAAGTCACACCACCAGAGGCCAGCTCTTTACCCACTATACCACACTGCCCTTCATCAAGAGTTAGGAGTCATCTGCATAAAGATAATTACTGAACCCACGAGAACAGAGGAGACCACCAAGAGGGACCACGCAGAGACAAGAGAAGGATTAAGATGGAGCCTTAAGGAGCGTCCATGCTTAGAGAGTGTGAAACAGATGATGATTAATCAATCAGTAAACAGGTAGAAGCATGTGCTATCTGTCAGGCACTATGCTAAGCTCTGTGTTGATGATGCCACAGAGGAGACTAAAAAGGTACCATCAGGCAAGCAGGAGGTGATAGACAGAATGTAGTGTCAGAGAAGCCAAAGGAGGAGAAATTGCCCAAAAGATACAGAGAGATAAAGGATTATGAAAGCTGCTTTGGATTTAATAGTTAAGAAGTTATTGGAAACCTTAAGGTGATTAGTTTAAGACAAGTGGTAGGCTCAGAAGACAGGTTCTAATGAATGGAGAAAGGGATAGATTATGAGGCAGTTGAGGGATCAAGTATGTATGATGGGGGTTCCCTCCCAAAAAACAAGACTTTTTTTTGTTTTTATGGAGGAAACTTGGAAATACTTGTCATCAGAAGAAACCAATAGCTAGGAAAAGTCTCAATATGCAATATGGATATGGAGGAGTAGGAGAGAGGGAGACAGAGAGAAAGAGAAGGAGAGACAGAGAGACGGACACGGAGAGACAGAGGAACAGACAGAGACAGAAAGAGAGACAGAGAGGAGAAAGGAGAGAAGAGAGAGACAGAGGGAGAGACAGACAGACAGATGGACAGACAGACAGAGAGAGAGACAGAGACAGAGACAGAGACACCCTCAGAGAATGGAGTATAAGAAGAGAGAATGAGGGACCATGTTGGGGGATTTTGAGTTGTGAAATAGGGACAAAGAAGGAGCTTACTGTGATCTGGCTTCAAATTCTCAGTCAAGTAGGAGGCAAAGACATCTGCTAATAGGATGTTGGTTGTGTATACACATCTCTTAGTTTTCTTGTCCACAAAATGAACTTCTTGTGGAAAAAATAATAAGTAGATTGTGTTATTTATAAACTGGGTTTTTTAATAATATTTATACCATTTTATACCATTATTAATAACAGCCTCAGATACTTACTAGCTGTGTGACCCTGGGAAGGTCACTTAACCCTCTTTGCCTTGCTTTCCTCTTCTGTAAAATGAACTGGAGAAGGAAATGGCAAACCACTCCAATATCTTTGCCAAGAAAACCCCAAATGGGTTCATGAAAAATCAGACTCAACTGAAACAACTGAACAATTAATAACAACAGCAAAATGGTAAACAAAATATTTATCTACTCTATCCCATCAATTTCTGTTTACATTTAGCAAGTGGCAGACAACTTACATTTATTAAAGCATTGGGGAGAAAAATATCCTAAGAATAATGCTGATGATGTATAAATACCTGTATGGGTGCTCCCCCAGGAAATCTTATAACATTTTAGTTTTTGCTTTCAATTTATCTAATTTTATTACCATATTTCCAAAAATAATGTTCCTCCTGTCCTGAGGAGGAGGCAAGCTAGATATTATAGTGGACAGAACAATGGACCTGGAATAAGGAAGACCTAAATTCAATTCCACCCTCAGGTGCTTGTTACCTATGTGACCCTGGGCAAGCCTGTTAGCCTCTATGTGCCTCTTTTTCTTCAACTGTAAAGTGGGGATAGTAACAGCACCTACCTCATGGGGTTGTTGGGAAAATCATATGAGGTCATAGTTGTAAAATGATTAGCACATAGTAGGGTGTTTAATAAATGCTTATTCTCTTCCCTTTCTTTCCCTTTACCCTGTATCTCCATGTTCTTTAGCAGTTATTTTACTCCTGAAATGGGAAAAGATACAACCCAAAGACTGAAACTGCTCTAGCCTGACAAATAATTTCCTCCCTTATAGTCCTTCTCAAGGCTCCCTCAGAGCACTTAACCAAAATTAAAATGTCTTTAGGTACTCTTCATGAAATTAGGATACGTTTAACTCTTTGCCTATTCTGACATCATTTTAGAAGGTATCCTGTTGTTAACCACAAAAGTGGCCCACCAGGGGGAGAAATATAAAATAAAGACAGGATCCACTTTGGAAAATAAAAAATGATCATCTTATTCCAAAGATAGAAAATTTGATTCCAATTTCAAATGGGATGCAAGAAGGCAGTGTAACTTGGGGGTAGGGGAATTAACAGTTTTCCTTAGGACCAATTCCTTTTCATTCTACTATGAAGGAGAGCATTAATGTATCTCTGTCTTTATATGTTAAATCTATTGTTTTCCTGATTGGCATTTGCTTCTGTTAAAATAAAATGCTTTATTGACCCTTCTCCTTTATAAATTATAAACAAATATTCATTCAAGTATTCATAAGTGAATGATTAGATTTTTTTATGTAGTTGAAAGGCAGGTATATTCACAACAGATGTATTGAAAGACTAGAATTCTCTTCTTAGATTAAACCAGTCTTAGGCAGGGGGTCAGGGAATCATATAGAACCTCCTCTACACCTAAAAATGAGTCTTGTAGTCCCTGCTCTAACATCATAGGATTGACTATATCGAGTTGGAAGTGACCTCAAAGGCCATGTAGTTCAAATCCCTCATTTGGCAGATAAGAAAACTGATTCCCAGGGAAGTAAAGTGATGTGTTCTAGATCACATAGGTAGTTAGCATTAGAGGTAGGATTCATAATCAGGTCATCTGAAATCAGAGATAATCAGAGGAACTCCATCAATTCCTTGATATCTAATCAGTTTCCCCTCTAAGTTACTAGCCTATTGTTCTCATAGAAAGGTCCTGCTTGTTTCTTTCATAATTCCTGAACACGCTGCAGGATAACTTCCTCTGGATATTTTTCAACCAGTTTATCTGATGATTTTCATCCAGCTTTATGTTTATTTCTAAAATACATGCCCCTGTCTAGGATATCAGTAATATGGAGTCCTCAACAACAGACAAGACAGCATTTCTAACAGTATTGACACCTCCGACTTCCTGCACCAGAGACTGCTTTCTTACAGCTGCTGTGACTAACAGCAAGGAGCTTGATTTTTATTGTATTATACCCATTAAAATTCTAATCTGTCACACAATGGACATATGCTTCTAATTAATAAAAGCTATGTGTCACCCAAACACTTAATTCCCATGACAGTAAGTGGGAATGATATTGTGCTTCTGTGGATACAATGACTTAATCATTCACCTTAGATGCCTTATTTAGTTAGTGGACTTGCTTGCTAGCAAGCCCTCATATGACCCCACTGAGTATACTTAGGGAAGAGTCTCATCTTCACATTTCTCTGCTCACTTTGAAAACTCAACAAATAATTTCTTGACCAACTATTAAGTTGAAGCTAGTATGCACATGATTTAATTATATCTCCTTTATGGATCTGTATAGCAAATTTAGAGGGCCTTTGATCATCCTCTCTTTAATTAGCTCCCATTTCAGTATACAATGCCCAGGTCATTTCTGTACCCTCCACATCATGTTTCTGTTTTTGCTCTTTCCCAGTTCTCATACTACATTAGCCACAGAGCAAAGATGCCTTTCTCTTCCCACCTCCCAGGCCAAACATAGCTTAGCAAGCCTCTTCCCTACATCTAAAATGATCTGAATATACAGACTAACTATCCTGCATTTTGTTCTATTTCCTATGCTATATTTATAAGCAGGAGATTATTGTTTGCAGAGCTCACTTGACTGACAGATGAAAGCTGTCATTCAGTCAATTTCTCCCTCCCATGACATCATCATCATCATCATCATCATCATGCTTCTTCTCTACCTGATCTCTACTCCAAATTTGCATACTAAGATACTTTTACTCTGACAAATCCTTTCCCTGATTCCCCTTTTATGGAGAAGGGAGAGGGGGGATGAGAATAAGCATTTATGTAGTATCTACTATGTACCAGGAATCAAGATAAGCATGTTTTATAAATATTATCTCATCTCACTTGATCCTCACAACATTCTTGCAAGGTTGGTCAGTCATTTTTAGTCTTGTAACTCTTCATGAACCCATTTGGTTTGCCAGTTTCTTGGCAAAGATACTGGAGTGATTTGCCATTTCCTTCTCCAGCTCATTTTATAAATAAGGCAAATGGGGTTAAATTACTTGCCCAGAGTCACACGGCTAGTGTCTGAGGCCAGATTCAAACTCAGAAAGGTGAATCTTCCAGACTCCAGACCAGCATTCTATCCACTGCATTACTTAGATATCCCATTTCTGCATGGTAGGTGCTGTTACTATATCCATTTTATAACAGAAGAAATTGATTGGGAGAAAAGTTAAGTGACTTGTCCAAGGTTCTGAGTCTGGATTTGAATTCATGTCTTCCTGACTCCATGTCCAGGGCTCTATTCACTGTGCCACCAGCTGCTTTTCTGATACGTTTTTGCCACTGCCTTCTCAAACCTCACACAGGATAGTTTGTCTTTTTAGAGAAGCCAAGAGTTTAAAGTTCTAAAACTCCTCTGAATTAATTTCTCTGGGGTTCATTTAGCCCTTGCCTTTAGCTCTTACTAATGTTCCTAAGTTCTTTAGAAAAACACAAGACTAGAAAGGACCTTGAAAGTAACCCACTAAAAATCCTTTCCCTTGGGAGTACAGTCCTTTGTAGTTGCCAATCTTGGTTTTAATTGCAAGCTGTGAAGGACACAAATGAAAGTTAAATCTTGAATTTAATGGCAACTGAAGTCTGACCTAAATCCTCTTATAAGGGTGGATCTAAAGACTCTGGAATAAGCCTCAAAGTTTTCTCCTGGGAATAGTTTATTGGAAACAGGATTCTTACTATCTGCCTAGAATTGCCAAAGTTTTGTAGCTCAAAGTCCAAAATGTCAGTTAAGGAAAAACTCTTTGGTTGGGTTAACACTAGGTCAGACTTCCTGGATTCTAACAAACATTGTCATTTCCATATGTACAAACATCTGGACTGTTGCTTCAGCTTCTTGTTTATACAATCACATAATCTCAGGGTAGGGAAGGACCTCAGTGATCATCTTGTTCAACTCATACCTGGGCAAGAATGTGTTCTATATTATACCCAACAATTGGTCATCCATCCTTTGCTCAAAGACCTCCAATTAGAGAGGATGGAGTACTTCCTGAGGTAGCCCTTCCATTTGGGGGTAAGTCTAACACTACATTTTTTCCTTACAGCAAGCCTAAATCTATAACTTCCAACTCAGTACTCTTAGTTTTGATCTCCAGAGCCAAGGAAAAGAAGTCTAGGGTAGTCCTCTTTCATGTGGCAGTCCTTTAAATACTTGATGGTAGCTGTCATGACCTTTCTTAAGTTTCTCTTTTGCAGGCTATACATGACCATTTTCTTCAATTGATCTTCCCATGGTGTTATCTCAATTCCTTTCACTATCCTTTTTACTCTTTCCTGAACATTCTCAAGCTGATCAGTATCCTTCAGAAAGCAGAAATTGTGCAAAATATTCCAGCTGTGGCCTGTTCAAAGCAAACCTCATCCTCATCCAGAGCAGTACCTCAGTCTTCTCCCTCACTTAATATAGCTTAGGATCACACTGGCTTTTGAGGCTTATATATCACACTATTGATTTCTATTTAGTTTACAATGCTTAAAATCCCCAGGTCTTTTTTTTTCTTCTGATTAACTGAGGAGCCAGATTGTGAAGGGTTTTTAATTCCTGACTGGAGAGTTTAGATATGTCTTAAAAACAATAGGGACCACAGAAGATTTTTTGAGCAGGGAGCAATGTGGTCAGACTTGTGTGTTGGCAGGGAGATGGTAATTTGAATCCCTAGAAGAGATGAATTAGAGAAAGGAGGGCCTGCAAACAGGAAGACCAGACTAAGGGACTATTTCAGTAGCCCAGGAGAGAAGTGATAGAGGGAGTTGCTTTGTGAGAGAATGCATGCAAGAGATGTTGTGGAGGCAAAATTTATAAGATTTGGCAACTGATTGGATGTGAGAGATAATAAAGAATATAAAACAACCCTGTATTTATGAACATGTATAACTTAAAAATGGTTGTTCCCTGAGCCAAAAAAAAAAAAAAGAATAAGTTTAGGATGATGGAGGATAGGGTGAAGTTTGGAAGGAAACATAAAGATCTTTTTTTTTGGACAAATTGAATTTAGCATTTTTACAGGACATACAGAAAAAATATGTAGCAGTCAATTGTTGATTAAATACTAGACTGAAGAAATGAAATTAGTGATAGATAGATAGATAGATAGATAGATAGATAGATAGATAGATAGATAGATAATTTGGGAATTATTTGCATAAAGGTACTAACTGAACCCATGGAAATTTATGAGCTAACAAAGAGAAAAGAGGAGCAGAAACAGAAAAGCAAGCCCATGGGTTGTTGTGGATATTGAATAGAGGGATTATGAAGTATGGAATGGGAAAGAAGATGGCCTCCATTTTCTCAACATGTCCAAAAAGGAACTTGCTACCTTTCCCCTCAATCCCTTCCCTCTTAATTTTCCTACTACTGTCAAGGGTACCCAGTCACCCATGCTCACAACCTACATGTCATCTTTGACTCTTCACTTTCCCTCACCCTCTCACATCCAATCTGTTGCCCAAACCCATTGATTTTTACTTTTGTAATGTCACTCAAACATGCTCTCTTCTCTCCTCTAATATTCCTACCACCATGGTTCAGGTCTTTATCATCTCATCCCTGAACTGTTGCAATAGGCTTTTGGTTCATCTTCTTCCCTTAAGTCTTTCCCCATTGCAGTTTACCCTTCACTCAACTGTCAAAGCAATTTTCCCAAAGTGCAGATCTGACCATGTCCCTCTCCCCCTCCCCATTCAATACATTCTGATTACATGTAGGATCAAATAGAAAATCTTCTTCGACTTTTAAAAGACTTTCATAACCCAGTTCCTTCCTCTCTTTCCATTTTTCTTGCATTTCATTACCCTCCATATGCTTTAACTCAATAACTCTGGACTCCTTGCTGTTCCTCAAAAACAATACTGTCTCCCAACTCTGCATTTTTTTTGGAGGGGGGAAGGCAAGGCACTTGGGGTTAAGTGACTTGCCCAAGGTGTAAAGCCAAGCACAAGCAGCTTTCCAGGGGACAGCTGCTGTGAACAGTTTCAAGATTTTGGTTACATACTATAGTGAACTCTCTATTCAGCAGTAAATTAAGGTAAAACATTCACAGAAATCAAAGTACAGCATTAACAATGTTATGACATAACAACTTATCACTAAAATGGCCACATAATTTGTGCCAAAGTACAATCATTTAGTAACTCAATCATTCAGTAAGTCCTTAATTCAATCATCCTTAAGGAGGCTTGTATCCTGAAATGCCAATGTAAATTTTAAAGATCTTCCCTGCCCCTAGGCTAAAGTGCACCTGGAGCCTGGGGTGGGAGGCTTGTTTTTCAGTAGATACTTTTTGATTGGCCAGTGGGTCCAAAAGGTTGTTACATTCTCTGAGCCAGGAGAAGGCTATATAAGCCCTGATGTGAGGCTTTGTTTTGGGGGCTCACTTTGAGAAGTGTTCTATGATTTGATATGGATTCTGGGAAGCCGTTGTCCTGAGCCCCCCCGGCTTTAAAAAAACTCAGATGTTGATTTGGTATGGATGTAATGGCTGGACAGTTTGGAAAGCTGTCTACTTGATCTGTTTCTGTCTTGATAATTCTGCCTGTATACTTTGAAGTTCGGGGTGATGACCTTTTTCCCCTGAACAAAGTAAACGATATATGTCTAACTGATTAAAGTAAGCTTGTTAACCCATTTTGAGTTGCTTTCCTTTATCAAAGCAGATCCAAGAACCTGTATGGGCAGCCACCCTGAGGACGCTTGGGGTGCTTGCTGCTACATATCCTTAATGGACACAAAATACAAAGGTCAAAGTTCTCCACCCCTAGGTTATAGCAAGTCATAATCTTCTCAGTCAGCATCATGCACCCAAGAAGAGTGGTGTCTTGTCTCAAGGTTGGGTCTCAGCTTCCATGGCTCCTCTTCCATGGTTCCAGGTCCTGCCTGAATCTACACAACTATCACCCGAGTTCAAAGGCAGGCAGTCTCAGTTCCCTGTGCAGCTTCTTGTATAGTTCTTCGTCCAGTTCCTTATCCAGTTCCCATTCCGTATTGAAGCTCACAGTGTCCAGTCCACCTCAAATCCTTTACAGTTCCTATTTCTGGGGAGATAAAACTTAACAGAGCCACAATAATATTCATTCACATTGCTGGCACTATCATCAATTCACTATCTGCCTGTGAAATCAACTCAGACCTACCAACAAAGTCTGAGAGCTCAACACAAATCATCAACATAAAAATCAACAAAGACCCACAAACAAGGTCCAAGAGTTTAATACAAATAAGTAAAGTCCCAGGACCTCCAAAACCCTCCTCCAGGACGTCTGTAAACAGACAACAAGAAAATCCTCTTTCAGGGCTTCCAGTAAAGTCCCAGGGCTTCCGTACAAAGTATCACAAACAAACATCAACACAGACAGAGCAGACAAACATAGAGTGCTGGGATACCACAATTTTTCTCCTCCACCACAAGAGCTCCCTTCTCAGTTCTGCTCTCTCCAGCCTGGGTCTCTCTTTATATATGTTCATTAGCTCCTCCCCTTCCTGTTGCATCAGCAAAAGGAGTTCACAGGTTGTAGGGTTCACAACTTGTAGGGCTCTTCAATCATGGACAAGGCTCTGAAGAAACTTGAACTGAAACAAGGTGTCAACTAAATAGCTGAAACAAGGTGTTAACTACTTTGCTTGCCATTACACAAGGTCACACAGCTAGTTATATGTCAAGTGTCTGAGGTTGGATTTGAATTCAGATCCTCCTAACTTCAGGGCTGGTGCTCTATTCACTGCACCATCTAGCTGCCCTTCCACTCTGCATTTTCAACAGCCATCCTCAATTTCTAGAATTCTCTACTTCCTCATCTCTAACTCCTGGCTTTCTTGATTTCCTTCAAGTCTCAACAAAAATCCCACCTTTCTCAAGAAACCTTTCCCATTCCCTCTTATTGCTAACACTTTTCCCCGTTGATTATCTCTGATTTATCCTGTACACATTTTGTATGTATATAGTTGTTTGCTTGTTGACTCCGCCATTAGACTAGAAGCTCCTTGAGAGCGGGAACGGTTTTTTGCCCTTTTTTGTTTTGTATTCCTAGACCTTAGCATAGTCCCTGATATTTAGTAGATATTTAATAAATTCTTGTTGACCTGACTTGACTAAAAGAGGTCAGTCTCTCTTTTGAGAGAGAGAGAGATGCTAAGGTGATTCTGGAAATGTGACATAGTCAATCAGGAAGTATAAAAAGATTGTTATGCTTGAAAGGGGCTTGTTCATTTAAGAGCAGATAACAGTAATTTGTAGTGGACCCACTTGCTATAATTGTGATAATCTACTAATGATATTCAACAGCAATACAGCTATAAAAATAAAAAAAATATATTAAAAACTTTTTGTTATCTTTGGCTTTCTATATAAGTTTCAGCTCGCAATGCTTACAATGCTTTTTTTCATCCTCAATTACCATAGCTTGCCCTTGCTTCTTTCTTTTCCAAATGTCTTTAAAAAAATCTAAGTTGGTCGATGAGTTGTTACCTGTGGCTCTACATTGGCCTTTTTAGATAATTTCCTTCTTTTCTTCCTCATTGGAATAATTTATCTTCATATCATTAAAGTTTCATGCTTAAAATCTTCCTATCCCTCCTGGACTGACTTTTCTATATAAATTTGGGCCACAAGATCCTACCTATCCTTTCTCTGAGCTCTTCAGAATCTGCCTTCCTAAGTTCTAGGCTGCATATCCAACTACCACTAGCTTTGTCCTCCTCTATCATAAACACTAAAATAGAACTGTTATTCCCCCCTCAAAGTCCCCTAGGCATTAGATCTCTAGTTGTCATTGTTTTTTACATATACTTTCCCTACTTCTGCATAGATGTTTGAGGACATGAATTTTATCACTGGCTTTTTCTTTGAATTTTGTCTCTCATGCATTTCTGGGTATCTCTTCTGCTATTCTCCTTTTTACATTATTGTTATTCTCCTTTCTACATTGTTGTTATTCTCCTTTCTATTTTATTACTTCTCTTTACAGTATCTAAGATGATGGATATAAAGAGAGATTTCTCCCTACCCCCAAATGATATTTTTATTAGAATTCTAAGACTCCAGACAAAAACATTTCACTAGCCCTCATTGACTCCATCCCTGGTCAGTTGCCCATCACTTCTATATTTTAAGTCATGACACAGAAATACAAATCCTGTTCTCAGATAGCATCTATTTAACCAGCTACTTGCTTCCTCAAATTCTGAGCCTGCCTTTTCTAAATCCCCTGCCTTTGATTGACAGCAGTGATAAAAACACCATTAGGGCTAAGTTTTTCAATTTCTTCCCAAAAAAAAACCATTGCAGCCTTTAGCAACATTTCCTAAATTCCTTCTTATACTATTATTTGCATCTAAGTGAATCCAGAAATGGATTGTAAAAATAGTCTGTCAGGTCTCGGGATATTATTTTTCATTTCACACACACACACACACACACATGCCTTCCTTTTCTTGTTATCAAGTTGAGAAATAGCTGCCTCAGTTTCTCTTCCTCAGAAAGGAGTCAGGAAGCTAAGTCTCCTTCTCATCTGACCCTTGTTAGGTAATAACTCACTGGTCTTCTCTTGAGGATATATATTATCATTTCTTGGAGGTTAAGTAGTTACTTCTTGCTACTTAATGACTCAAATTAAGTTATTCTCTCTCCTGACATTATTTCATGTTGGCTTAGATACAATGCTTTGAAACTGTGACTATCAGTCAAAATTAGGAGTCATGATTTCTCATGCCACTCTAGAAAGGAAAAGAAACCAAGGAGTGCAAATATCTGATTTATGGAAGATGAGATCCATGCAATAGTGCCAAATGAGTTAAGCTAGGCTGCCCCGTGACTTCAAATCTAGAAAGTTGCAACAGGGAAAGAATGATGAGTGCAGTTTCCTCTTCTTTGGGAAGAGTTTACTATTTCTTCAGTGATCCCTCTCATTCTTTTTCTCTTCTGTCTCATTTTTCTACTCTCTGATTATCAGGATTCTCCTCTGTCTCTTCAGAAACTTTTCCTTCTCTGTTTTCTCATTATATACTCTATTTTGATTTTAAAGGAACATTTAGTTCCCCAAATAATCTGAAAAATGGCAAAGTATTCTCTGAGCCCCTCTACCTCCTCTTCCATAAGGAAGATTAGGCTGAACTTTGGGCAAAGATAAAGTCAAAAGATGATGGAAGATAATCATTGAGCATTCTACTTAAGACTAGAGAATTCCTTCTTCTCTCCATGCTTTCTGGAAGCAAGACCCTCAGTCCTTTATTGTTTTTTCTCTTTATGGCCCACTCCCCTACTTAGTACTTTTTCACTCCTTTTTGCTAACTTAAAAACCACACTACTTTCCTTTCTCTGTCCTGTTTTTCTTTCATTTTCAACTCCATTTCCTCAGCTTTCCCCTCATTCTGTTCCTTCTCCTACAGCCCTTCTCTTCCTGAATCTTAACGTGACACCTTCTTTTCTTTCAACTTCTTTAATCCTCCCAAATTTCCATTTCGCTAGTCCAAACTCTGACCTTTCCAGTTCTAAAGCTCTCCAAATCTCCTTCATAATTCCTTTTCCTTCAGGACAAGTCCTTCTCCAGAATTCACTTCTGGGAAATCCCCATACCAGGTCTTGCCCTCATGACTGAGCATCAAGCTCTGATTACTTTCATGTTTTAGATATGAAGAGATCTACTAATTAGATTTCATCATAGCAAATAACACTGCTGTTGCAAAACAAAACTAAGAAAGTCACCCAACCACCCCCAAACAGAAAAGTAATTACCTTTCAAAGGACATATTTTGTTGACAGTTTTTGGTTCACTCCCCAATATTTTATGACTTGCACAACACAAGGAAATGACTTTTTTGACCTTTCTTTCCCTGTTGCAACTTGCTAGATTTGAAGTCATGGGGCAGCATAGCTTAACTCATTTGGCACTAATGCATGGATCTCATTTTCCATAAATCATATATTTGTATTCTTTGGTTTCTCTTCCTTTCTACAGTAGCATTAGAAATCATTACTCCTGGGGCAGCCAGGTAGCACAGCAAGTAAGAGCACCGGCTCCAGGGTTGAGAAGACCTGGAGATCAAATCCCAGCTCAGACACTTAGCACCCACCCAGAAACACCTGGCCGTGTAACCTTGAGCAAGTTACTTAACCACAATTGCTTAAGGGCGGCCAGGTGGCTCAGCAAGGAAGAGCACCGTCTCCAGTGTCAGGATGACCTGGATCAAATCCGGGCTCAGATACTCAGCACCACACCCAGAAATAACTGGCTGTGTAACCTTGAGCAAGTTACTTAACCCCAATTGCTTTAAAAAAAAAAAATCATGACTCCTAATTTCAACTATAGTTGATAGTCACAGTTTCAAATCGTTGTATCTAAGCCAACATGAAATAATGTTAGGAGAGAGGATAACTTAATTTGTTTCATTAAATCCAATTTTTCCTGTAAGTATGCAGGTTAGGGTAAGGAAGATAGTTCTTTTATACTATTAGCTCTTTTCTTTCATTCCACTGTTTGCCAGTGATAAAATTTCTAAGAATAATGAACAAAGGTGTTAACTTAATCTTTTTCCTCTATTTGGTCCCAGTTCTGTAATTGTATTGATATAAAGAACTCTCAGCAAGGAGACTTCTTTTCACAACATAGATCAGTGACTTAAAGTCTTAGAGAGTTGCATGGACCAATATGAGGTTGTAACTTCCCAGAGTCACAAAGTCAATGTGTATCAGAGACAAAACTTGAATCTAGGCCTTGCTAACTCCAAGCTCAGCTTTCTATCCATCATAACATACTACATCTATAGATGATTGATAAATAGATAGATAATTAATATATGAGAGGCAGGCAAATAGATAATAGATAAATAGATAATTGATAGATGACAGCTAGACAGAAAGATCAGAAAATAGAGACAGACATATAGATAATACTTGTACAAATAGGAACCTGCACCAAGGAAGGCGGAAGTGACTTGAGCTCAAAAGTACATTGTGTCAGGGTGGGCAGGTAGCACAGCGAATAAGAGCACCGGCTCCAGTGTCAGGATAACCTGGGGATCGAATCTGGGCTCAGACACTTAGCACCCACCCAGAAACACCTAGCCATGTAACCTTGAACAAGTTACTTAACTCCAATTGCTTAGGGGCAGCCAGGTGGCTCAGTGAGTAAGAGCACTGACCCCAGTGTCGGGATGACCTGGGGATCGAATCCGGGCTCAGATAATCAGCACCACACCCAGAAATAACTGGGCGTGTAACCTTGAGCGAGTTACTTAACCCCGATTGCTTTAAAAAAAAAAAGTATATTGTGTCTTCTTTTCTCATTTAACTTTTTCATTACATTTTCTTTTAAAGGAAAAGATGTGGTAGATTTTTCCTTATTTGAACCATTGGACTGTTTTACTATATTTTTTTAGGGAAAACTAGATTTATTGCTTTTAAAATCTTTCAAATTTCTATTTTAATGCCAGAGTAATGCAAAGGGATACCTTGAGACTAGATTGCTAGCTAACATTAGAATGTTATTTTAAGTTATATAATGAGAATGTTATATAGCTTCAATTCAATTCAACAGATTTACTGACCCAAGGTTATTACTTTATCCAAAGTCAGAACCAGGTTCAAGACTCAAGCTTCTCTGAATCTTAAAGCCAGGATCTCTGACTTCACTCTCATTTTACAAGCTGTATAACACCAACTATTCATATAACTTTTTTAAGGTGGTAAAGTAGATAGAGTACTGGTCCTAAAATCAGGAAACCTCATCCCGAGTTCAAATCTGGCCTCAGATGTTACTATGTGATCCTAGGTAAGTCACTTACCCATTTACTTCAGTTTCCTCATCTGTTAAATGATCTGGAGAAGGAAATGACAAACCACTTCAGTATTTCTGCCCCCACCCCCCCAAAAAAAGCCCAAGTAGGGTCACAGAGACACACATGATTGAAAGGGCTGAATCACAAGAGTCAATATTATATTCCTAGACAAGAAATTTGAGTATGCTTTGCATTTTCTAGCAAGATATAAGCTATACTTAATAGTTTTAGATGAGAACATTTGTCATGATAACTCAGAATTTTATTTGAGATAGTAAAAGATTATCTCTCATAATAGAACTATAAACCATTCCCTAATTAATGGCTATAAAAAGGAATTTCATATATTCTCACCATCCTTTCTTCACCCCTGAAGGAAAAAAAAAGAATCTTAATTCTGATGAATGTCAGTGCTTAGCAAAATCAGCAAAGATGCTGATTTGAGACACAAGTCCATATGTTTTAAAGCAATCAGTAAAGAACTGAAGAAAGGGGGTGGCCAGGTGGTGCAGTGCATTGAGCACTGGCCCTGGAGTCAGGAGGACCTGAGTTCAAATCTGGAATCAGACACTTAACACAAAAATAGCCATGTGACCTTGGGCAAGTCACTTAACCCCAATTGCCCTACCTTCCCTCTCCAAAAAGCAAAAGGAAAGAAAGAAAATAAAGAAAAAGAACTGAAGAAAGGCTATTAGCTTTATGGAAAAGAGAGCTGGCCACCTTCTGCCCCATGGACAGGGACTTTCCTAAGCCATGGAGCAATGTGCACTATCTCTAGAGAAGAAGTAAGTGGACAGGGCAGCTAGGTGGTGAAGTGAAGAGAGCACCGGCCCTGGAGTCAGGAGGACCTGGGTTCAGATCCAGCCTCAGACACTTAACACAAAAACTAACTGTGTGACCTTGGGCAAGTCACTTAACCTCAATTGCCCTCCAAAAAAAGCAAAAAAGAAGTCAGTGGACAGATCTATATAAGGGTCAGGTGGGGAAACTGCTTGTTTACCATCTTTTTCCCTGGGAGGTGGGGGACTGATCTGCATCAGTTCTTGTCTTTGGGATCCACCAAACCAGAATTTCAGTTGATATATAACTTAGCCAAAAAGTTAAATTAAACAACATCCATGAATCCCACCCTTCCTCCATCTACAATGCTTGAAGATGCAGCTTTTATTATAGTTCTCATCCACTTACCAACATCAGCTTAAGTTCATTTTTTTTTGCCCTAATACTCATCAATAGTTTAAAATATGTTCTTCCTCCCTGTGGTGCAGCACTCACACCTGACATGTGCTCCCCCCGCCCACAGCCACAGCCTGGGATCACTTCCAGTCAGCACCACTAGGCCTGGCTTCCAGAAACAGCAGGATGTGGGGGAGGGTTTTCTATCTTCCCACACTTAGTGGTCTGCTATTCCTTAGATGAAAGTTTGTGAGGTAAAAGTTCTTGAGGTGAAATTTCTTGAGGTTGTAAGTGAGGTGGAAATTGAGGTAAAATTTCTTGAGGCTAAATCCCCTTCCCAACAGAGCTACCCTCAAGACCTGCTGCTAATTAATTCGGTGGAATCAGGTCTGGAGGTGTCTTCACTCAGGTCAAACCTCAGCCCCTGGAGGTCCCATCTTTTCTGAGGTCCTCTCAAGTTGTCTTAGGAGGACAACTTCTTTACTTCTTTATTTTTGCTGCTCTGTGTTCATTTCATGGCGATTTTCTGTTCATTTGTGGAGGAAATCTGGAGAGCCTAAACATTTCTCCCCTACTCCACTATCTTCTCATAATTTCTTCATAGTTCTCATAGTTCAGAATATGTTTTAATGTACACACAAACTCATATATCACATGTGTGCATATATGTGCATGAACATAATATATATTTATATATAAGTGCATACACTATGATAGTTAACCATATTATAGGTTTAGTGAATCACATAGTTTTTTTGGCTATGCCTTCTGATCAATATATAATCCATAAATGTGTCATTATGGTCTAGGCCTGAGGTTTCATTAGTATAGGAAATTCCTTCTGCCTGTGAAGATTGGTACCTCCTTTCTACTAGTCTGAGAGTGTTCTTTGAGGGCATTGAGATTTCCAATGACTCGCCTACATTCACAAAGCCAAACATATCATGGATAGGACCCAAGCCTTCTTGATTCTAAGGTAAGTCACTTATCCATTAAATCATGCTGCCTCTCAAAAATGCCTACACATATGTAGAGTGTGTATCAGTCATGATCCTTGTCAGTAGTGTTGAAAGAATAGTTATTTCTATAAAAATGTGTTTTTAAAAAGACTAACACATGAGTGTAAAGTGTCATATGAAATCTATCACTTACCCCTGCAGGTGAGAATCATAACATTTTAAAAATTATGAGAGATCTTGGAGGTCATCTAGGTCAACCTCCTACCCAAAGCAGTCTGATAGGTGATTATCCAGTCTCTACTTAAACACTTTTAGTAATGGAGAGAGCAGCAGACTTAGAGTTGGGAAGACCTGAATTGAAATCCCACCTGTGACACTAGCTCTGGAATTTTGGGCAACCTCTCTCAGCCTCAATTTCCTCATCTGTGAAATGGAGATTATCCTTTTCTTATAGTACTTACCTCATAGAGTTGTTATAAGGATCAAATGAGATCATCTATGGAAAGCCCTTCATCAAACTTAAAGCCATTTTGGAGCAGAAACTAAAATATAACCACCTTCAAAGGATGTTGCAAAAAGAATTCTTCCATTAGGTGTGTGGTTGAACTAGGACTCAGACTCTAGGTCTACACAGAGATTGATTCCATATCAAGACTATTTACAAAATTATGGAATCTAAGATTTGGAAGCAACTTCTAAAGTCATATGATCCAATACCTAACAAAACAACAATTACATCTACAGCATCTACAACAAGTGGCCATCTAGCCTCTTCTTGAAGTAAAGCCTACTCCTGAGTCAGCCAATTACACTTTTGGATGGTGCCAACTGCTTAATAACTGTGTTCTTCTACAGCTCTGAGATTTGTCCTTGCTCTCCATTTTTATAGTTAGAAGAGATACTTAATTGGATTGCCTACAGCCCTTCTAAACTCTTTGGTTGTTGTTGTTCAGTCGTTTCAGTCCTGTACGACTCCTCATGACCCCATTTGGAGTTTTCTTGGCAAAGATAATGGAGTGATTTGCCATTTTGTCTCCAGCTCATTTTACAAATGAGGAGCTGAGACAAACAGGGTTAAGTAACTTGTCCAGGGTCACATGGCTAATGAGTATTTGAAGCCATATCTGAACTCAGGAAATTGAGTCTTCCTTGACTTCAGACCCAGTACTCTATCCACTGTACCACTTAGAAGCTCTACCTTTTACCTAAGATACAACTCTACCTTGTCCAATATATTTTACACACAATAGTAAGAATCATTTTACTATACATTAGATTAGGGTCACAGCAGCTCTCACCTAGACTATTATAATATCTTCCTAATTGGCCTCCCTGTTTCTATTCTCTTTCTTCTCTAATCCATCTTCCATATAACTGAAAAAAAATTCATCTTCCTAATGCACAGTGCACTCTCCTGCTGGAAAACCTTTGGCACTCTAAGTTCTGGGGCCATATCTGTTTCTCTACCTTATAATTTCCAAGAAGGTCATAGAGAAAGTAATTTCATCTCAGTGTAATTCAAGGAATCCCTTCTTCCCTATCCTTAATCAAGGGGAACAGGGAGAAGATACCTAATCTTCCTCAAATATTTTCCCAAAGGGAAAAGAATGGTCACTGAACCACTTTTAATGAAACCCAGGAATTAAGTTAAAGTGATAAAAAATGCTCAGGTAAGGATAAGTAGGGCGGAAGAATTAAAGAGTTAATGACATGTACCCTAAGATCGTGGTAAAGGTCTAAGGACACTCTCCAGTAAGGAAGAGAATGCTTTTAAAAGCACACCTTGGGGCAGCTAGGTGGCACAGTGAATAGAGCACCGGCCATGAAGTCAGGAGGCCTGCGTTCAAATCTGACCTCAGACACTTGACACTTAACTAGCTGTGTGACCTTGGGCAAGTCACTTAACCCCAATTGCCCTGCCTTCCCCCTCCAAAAAAAAGAAGCATACCTTAACCCTAAACATAGTAGGAGCCAGCTAGATGATGCAATGGATAGAGAACTGGTCCTGGAATCAGAAAGACTTGAATTTAAATACAAACTCAGTTCCTCAGCAAGTCAATTAACGTCTGTTTGCCTCCGTTTCCTCTCCTGTAAAATTATATACATATATGTATATATGTTATATTACATATATAATATGGCTATATATGTGTGTATACATGTATATATGTATATATGGACATAGATATAATCACTTATACAGCACTTACCTCCTAAGGTTTTTGTAAGAATCAAATAAGATATTTGTAAAGTACCTATCACAGTACCTGATATGTAAGAGACATTTAATAAATGCTTGTTTCCTTCCTTCCATTTGTAAGTTTTGGCAACATTCCCAAATTTACCAATGTAGTAAATTCTGTTCAAAGTCAAGGTCAGGATCAGCCAAAGAAAGGTGGTTATAAATACCAAAATGAAGAGAATAAAAAGTCCCAAACTCTTCACTGTATATGTTGGCTTTGAATACTAAACAAGGAAGGCATTTCTTATTCCAAATCCAGAAATTTTATCTCAACTAAATAAGAGATAAAAGATATGATGAAATGTTTGGGTCATTTTATGACTGATGTCCTCTGAAGATTGTTGTTTGATTTGTTTTGTTTTGTTTTTCCTTATTGGAAAGAAAAAAAATCCTTGGAATGATAGTTTGCCTTTTGTTTTCAGATGCCCATTACTGCACCTTAATATCACTCATCCCTGCCTATTGATCCCTTCCTTTTAACAATGGAAAACACTTAGACAAAGCCAGCCACCATAGCAATTGTGTAGGTGCCATTTGCCACGTCAGTGAGCCCTGCCTCTCTACTGAGAGAAGAAACCTCTGTTTCCTTATCAGTTCTCTAGGACCAATATCATTTATCAAAATGCATCAGAGTTTTGCTACAGCTTAGCATTGTTTGCTTTTGTGGTTGTTAATGGTGTTCAGAACCTGTAATTTTTCTGCTGAAGAGAACTCACAGTAAGGAAGATCCCTTGACTAATTCAGCTATTCAGCAATTTAGTTTAGAGACTTGGGGAAGGCATTGAGAGGTGGAGTGACTTATTGCTCAGCATTACAAGCACAGGATGTTTTAGAGACAGGAATTAAACCCACATCTTCCTTGAACTCAGGACTCAAAGGCTCCATTATACTTTAATTGTCACATAAATAAAGCCACAAGTATTAATTGATATATTATCTCATTGTTATTAGTATATAATTTTTATTGTACTAAGTATATCTGCCCATACTAAGATATCCATGGGGTCTCAACCCACAGTTTAAGAAGTGCTGAAGGGGTCACGAGTAGAAAAAAGTTTAAGAAACCCTAGACTGTAGACATTCTAACAAAGTGGACTTAAGTACTATCCTGTTAAACTATCTCCATACCCAGTGATATACTGCTCTATGTTCTTGAGAATAAATGCTTACTTATTTATTAAATAAATATCTGGGCCACTAAGGGAAGCTGAGAATTCCAAGTGAAAACTTTCAGGTTTTATGTTCAGCAAAAAGTGAGGAAGCAGTCACTGAAATGTGTACATACAGGTGGTACAGTAGCTAGAGAACTGGCCCTGGAGTCAAGAGGACCTGAATTCAAACCCAGACTCAGACATGTACTGGCTGTGGGACCCTGGATAAGTCACTTCACCCTATTTGCCTCAGTTTCCTCATCTGTAAAATGAGCTGGAGAAAGAAATGGCAAACCACTCCAGTATCTTTGCCAAGAAAACCCCAAATGGGGGAGAGGATTCTGGGAAGATGGTGGAGTAGGTCAGAAAATTCCAAGCTCTTCAGATTTCCCCCACAAATAAAACAAAAAAGCACCTCAGGGTGAATGTAGAGCTGCAAAAATAAACAAGAGTTGGGGCAGAAAAGTGCTCTTCCCAGGACAATGGGAGAATAACAGAAGAAAAATCCCAGGACGGAGGTCTGGTTCCTATGAAGTATACCTCCAGGCTGGTTTCATTAAAACAGCAAGCAGCAAGGACTGGGGCTAACTGGGTTGAGAGGTGGCTTCAGCTCAGTCACAGGAATTTTCACCTACAGTGTGGAGAGTCAGGTGTTTGAGGCAGGGAAGATTGAGGAAACTCCTGCTGATAAGGAATGTCAGATCCAGCTATGCTGCTGAGACAGGGCCTTGGGCGGAGTTCTTGGTTTTGGTCCAGGCCAGACGGGAGAAGTGAAGGAGGCCTTGAGGCCAGAGACACCACCCCTCTCCCATACCCCAGGACTAGGGGCAATTACAACAAGTAGTTATTAATAAAAAGTAAAAATGAGCAGACAGAGGAGAAAGAACACAATGAAAGAACGTTACTTTTGGAATAGAGAGGACCAGGGTTCATCCTCAGAAGAGGATACTGAGCAAATAAGTCTCTCCTACCACAACAAACAATGTCAAATGGTCACCTGCCCAAAAACAATTCATAGAAGAACTTTAAAAAGACTTTAAAAATCAAACAAGAGAGAATGAGGAATTTTTTTTTAAATAAGAAAAATCCCACAAAAAACAAGAAGATTATGAAAAGAAAATTAACCAACTGGAAAAGGGGATACAGAGTCTTAAGGAAGAATATGACTCCTTAAAAATTAGAATTGGGGAAGGGGAAGCCAGTGAAGTTATAAGAGACCAAGAAATAAGAAACCAAACTAATAAAGAATGAAAAAAATAGAAGAGAATGTGAAACATCCCATAAGAAAAACAACTGATCAGGAGAACAGATCAAGAAAAGAAAATATAAGAATACTCAGACTACCTGAAAGCTATGATCAAAAAAAGAATCTTGATACAATAATATAAGAAATAATTAAAGAAAATTGTCCTGAATTGTTAGAACAAGTGAGGAAAGTAGAAATAGAAAAAATATACTGATCACCAAACAAAAGAGATCCTACAAGAAAAACCTATGGGAATATCATAGTCAAATTCTGAAACCTCCAGCTTAAGGAGAAAACGTTATGAGAAACAAGAAAAAAAATCAAATATGGCAGAGCCACAATGAAAATCACACAAGACCTAGCAGCAACTACACTACAAAGCCACAGGTCTTGGAACACTACATATCAAAGAGCAAAAGAATTAGGGTTCTGGTCAAAAATATCATATCCAGCTAAATTAAGCATAATCTTGAATGGGAAAAAAATGGACATTCAAAGAATTGCCAGATTTTCAGGATTTTAATTGCAAAAAGACCTGAGCTTAATAGAAAATTTGACATTACAGAACCCAAGAGAAATATAAGGTAAATATCAAAGACTCATTACAAGGGACTCAATAAGGATAGACTGTTTACTTTTTAGTGGAGGAAATAGAAACTTGTATGTCTAAGATTACAATTAGTAATTGGGGATTTCAAAAGAAAGATTGTGGGTATAGCTGAGTATGATGCTACTCTAAAAAGTAATATCTAGAAAAGGTAAAAGGAGTAAATATCTTATACAAATGAGGTACAAGGAGAAGAACTGATACAGAGGAGTTAGATGGGGTGAGAAGGGACGGTAGTTCTAGACCCGTACTCTCATCAGGAATGGGTTAAAGAGAAAATAATATATATATATAATTTAGAAAGAAATAAGGCAAAGGGGATAAGGAGAGGAAAAGGGAGGGATTTTTAGATAAAAGAAATAAGAAGCAGAAGAAATAGGATAAGATGGGGTATAAAAGGGTGTTTAGATTAACAGGAATAGAAGGATAAGGGCGGGATCTTTGGAGGAGAGTAGGTTAAGTAATAGGAGGGTAGCAGGTAGAAGCAAAGTAGAGGAGTCAGGAGGGATAGAAAATAAGAGATACACACAAACAAAATAAAGATTAGAAGTAGAATTTATTAGGAAAAAAGCAAAGGTAGTAATCGTGATCTCAGACAAAGTTAAAGCTAAAATAGACGTAATCATAAGAGAAAAACAGGGAAACTACACTGTATGTCAGCCATATTAATCAACATTGTTTTAGACTATTTAAAATAATTAGATAGTATAAGGTCAGAATAGTGCTGTGGCATAGGAAATAATGACTTGGTAGACTCAGAAAACTATGGAAAGATTTGGACTTATGAAGGAAGATGGTATCTACCCTCAGAGAAACAGAGGACAAGCAAGTATTGTACGGTCTTACATAGATGTATATGAATATATATGTTTATGTATAAGTATGATTATAGATACCTATGTGTATGCATGTGTGTATATGTGTTTGAATATATATGTATGTATATGTGTTTGCATATGTTATGAGTGCATATATATTATATAATAAATCATATAAATATATCCACATTTAATTAGAGCCTTCTTGGGTGAGGGAGGGAAGGAAGGGGAGGGAGAACAAAATTTAAAAGTGCACAGCAGAGAACAAAAGAAAACTTTCAAGGAAGCAAAGAAAAGATTGATAGCTCTGAACACAGGTAGTATTTACTATATAGACTTTCTTGAAATGGAAATGTATTGCTGTATATTTTGAATTCTCTTTTATGTTCTGCTATGCACATGACAATTTTTTCTTTTCTTATGTTGTATTTAAGTTTTAATATTTAAGTTTATAATATGTTTCTTCTTTTCTTATTGTGTATTTAAATTTTCGTAGTTAAGTTTAAAATAAATTAATTTTAAAAAAGAAAACCACAATTGGGGTCATGAAGAGTCAAACACAACCTCTCAGAGTTGTTGTTGACAACCAAAAGAGAATATTTTTGAAGTACTTGGCAACATAATAATTGCTATATAAATGCTAGTTACTTTTGTTGTTGTTATTTACATGTCATAATTAGAAATATTTTATGGACTTTTTACACTTACCATGCATCTTCCTATTTCCATTTGCTTTACTCTTAGTTTTACATATTTTTAGAAATTTACATTTTTAGAATTTATAAATTTACGATTTTAGAAATTACATATTCTACAATCCACATACCATCACTGGGAGAATATTAGTGTTGCTTATGGCAGCCAACTCTTTGGATTCATGAGCAAGTATTATCAGCACTGCCCTCCCTCAAACATGATACAACTAAATCTCCTTCTAATCAATTGTGGGGAGGGTTTATTTTCTATCTGGATTGCCAGTCAACTAATCAATCAATCAACAAGTATTCCTTAAGAACCTACTATGTCCCAGGCACTCTACTAGGAACTGTGGATACTAATACAAAGGATGAAACAATCCCTATTTACAAGGAGTTTGCATTCTAATAAGACAGACAAAATGTACATATAAAAATAATTGCAGTGTAAATATAATGTGAATAAATATAAATGTGTACAAGGTACTTAAATATAAGGTAGGTTGAGAGGTGAGCACTGGAAGTTTGGGGAAAGGGGTCAGGAAAGGCTTCATAAAACATATGACATATTAAAGGAAGAGATGAAGCTGCTCTGGCTGGATCGTAGAATGTGGGTGTGGGAGTAATATCCAACGAACTAGAAAATTAAGTTGAGGCCCACTTGTATAGGGCTTTAAAAACTAAACAGCAGAGTTTTTTGGGTTTTTTGAATTTTAGGAGCAACGAGAAACCAGTGGTGTTGATGAAGTGTAGGAGTCACATGGTCAGGTCTGTTCCTAGGAAAATTACTTTGTTAGCAGTGTGTAAGATGGACTAGAGTGGCCAGGCATGGCGGTGAATGCCTATAACAACAGCTGGCAGAGAGGCTGGGGCTGATGGATTGCTTGAATTTGGGAGTTCTGAGATAATCAGGCATATGTGCATTAACACCAATAGTGTGAGCCCCAAGAAGTAGGGGTTGAGGGAGTTATCAGGATGCCTAAGGAAGAGCAAACCAACCCAGGTCTGAAATAAAGACTTTTATGCCAATCATCAGTGGCAGGGGAGGGGACACCATAAAAGGCTTCTGCTCTTCTAGCTTAGGCAAAATAGAGACACCTAGTGGCTTTTTGTTTGTTTGTTTGTTTTTTGTTTTTAGGATCAACTAGAACAGGAAGAGATTTGACCTAGGGAAGCTAATTAGGAGGATATTGAAATAATCTGGGTGAGACATGAAGAGGGCCTAAACTAAGGTAATGTGGTCGGTAACCATAAAAGTACAGAAAACACTTTGGATACAAGGGTTGCTGTAAACAAACAAACAGCAATATTTGGCAATTGAACAAATATGTGCGGTGAAGGAGAGTGAGGAATTCAAGAAAAAGGTGAGGTTACAATCCCTGGAGATGGGAAGGATGGTGGTGCCTTTGGCAGAAATGGGGAAGTTTCGAAAAGGGGAAGGTTTAGAAGGACAGATAAAAAGTTCGATTTTGGATATGTTGCATTTTACGTCTCCAGGACAGCCATCTGGAAATATCCAAGAGGTACTTGGTGTCCAAGAGATCTGATGGACTAACTCAACAAGCTGCCCATCCAATTTCATGTCACAGTCTAGACAGTATGTGTTTTTATCTTTTTTTTTTTTCCCCCTGCAGGTGGTTAGAACTATGTTTTGAGTTGCTGTGGATTTCACAAGGGAGGTTTTGTGGCACTCTGGGGCTAGATGCAGCTAGTACAATGTCATATACAAAATTAGCATAATAAAAAAGTCCTGATGTGTACAACAATTCTCCAGGGGCTCTTTATAGCTGATAGAATAAAATACAAACTCCTTAGCCTACTGTTTATGGCCCTATGCAATCTGGCTCAAATCTGCCTTTTTAACATTATTATCCTTTATATATTCCATATTCCTGCCAAACTGGACCACTAACTTGTCCCTAATTTCATCCTGTACTCTCCCCTGCATGTCCTGCTTGCTGGGAATGGCCTCCCTTTGAATCCCCAGACACTGAAGTCATTGTCTTCCTTTGAAAGAAGGTGCAAAAAAGCACACACACAAAAAATTTTCTGGGGTGGCTAGGTGGCACAGTGAATAGAGCACCAGTGTCAGGAGGACCTGAGTTCAAATCCTGGAGTTAGGAGGACCTGAGTTCAAATCAGACCTCAGACACTTAACAATTCCTAGCCATGTGACCTTGGACAAGTCATTTAACCCCAATTGCCCTGCCTTTCCCCTTCCAAAAAAAATAAGAAAAAAGAAAGAGGGTACAAAGAAAGTTCTGACTCTTCCATGAAGTTTTCCTTTCCACCCCCCCCCCCCAATAAAAGTTACCTACACTTCCTCAAATATTCTTAGAGTCCTTTTCTGAATTTCTACTTTGCCCTTATCACATGCTACCTTATATTTATGGACATGTCACATCCTCATCTCTGCCTCCTGCCTTCCCCAGGCTCCTTCCAGACTCAGGTCAAATCCCACCTTCCCCAAGAAGCTTTTCAGTGTTCCTCTCCCTGACCACTCCACCCTGAGACACTCCCCAGTGCCTTTCCTATGAGTTACCTTCCATTAACTATATGTGTGTTTGCATATGCATGTGTACATGTATATGCACATGTATGTATATACACGTGTATACATGTATACACATTCACACATGTGTGTATGTTTGCTTATATGTGTACATATATACACTATTTTATATGTACACAGTTCTTCACCTAATGTCTTCCTAATTAGAATGTGATCTCCTTGAGGGCAAAGACCATATTTTTGCCTTTCTTTGCATCCCAAGCAATTAACATAGTGCCTAGGAAATAACAAACACTTTTTAGATGTTTATTGACTGACTGACTGACTTCTAAATTTCATAAGCACCTTCATACAGTGTGATTTTTAATCTTTTGTCTCCAGAACCCAGCATAATGCTTTATGTACATTAATAGATATTTAATAAATGTTGTTTGAACTGAATAGAAGGTTAATCTACATATAGAAACTTTCCCTGATTCTTGTCTAGATGGACCATCAGACAGAGCCCTGGACCTGGGATCAGGAAGAGCTGAGTTCGAATTTGATCTCAAACGCTTACTATGTGACTCTGGACATGTCACTTGACCTCTGTCTCACTTAGTTTCCTCAACTGCAAAATGGTGATAACAATATTAATAAAAGTAGCAATAATAAAAAATGGCAAATTCCCAGGGTGGTCATGAGGATCAAAGGAGGTGACATTTGTGAAGTCCTCAGCACAGTGCCTGGCATACAGTAAGCACTTAATAAGTGCTTGTTCCCTTTCTTCCCCTTCTCCTTGCCCATTATCTGGAGCTGGAAAGATCCTGACAGATCATCACATCTAACCTCTCCACTTTACAGATGAGCAAACTGAGAGCCAGGGAGTCCATGTGACTTGTCCAAAGTCACATGAGTAGTAAATGGTGAAGTCAGGATTTGAACCCAAACTCTCTGACTCCACATCAATCAATGAATCAATCAACAAACACTTATTAGGTCTCTACTATGTGTCAGGCTCTGTGCTAAGGTCTGGAGTGACAGATAAAAGTAAAGGGTCTCTATATTCTAATAGTGGAGACAAAACATAGATACTTAAGTATATGCAGAATATCTGCAAAATGAACGTAATTTGGGGGAGGGAAGGCACTAGAAACAAAGAGGACCAGTTTTTTCCACTCTTCCCTGCTGTCTTCTTTGATTATATATATATGTGTGTGTGTGTGTGTGTGTGTGTGTGTGTGTGTGTGCTCTTCATAAGAAAATTTGATATCCATTCCCTCTATATAGCTTTCTCATATCTGTTGCTAATAATTGATCAATCAGGGGAGGCTAGGTGGCACAGTGAATATAGCACCAGCCCTGGAGTCAGGAGGACCTGAGTTCAAATCCGGCCTCAGACACTTAACACAAAACTAGCTGTGTGACCTTAGGCAAGTCACTTAAGCACAATTGCCCTACCTTCCCCCCTCCAAAAAGCAAAATAATAATAATAATTGATCAGTCAATCAATAAGCATTTTTTCCAAGCAGGGTGCTAAGCCCTGGGGATAAGAAATAAAGGGGAAGAAATCTCTGCCCTCAAGAAACTTACAATCTAATGGGAAAGACAATATATATAAATCATAACATACTAGATATAGACAAAATAGATGGAAAGTATGTCCAGAAATAGGCTTTAGAAAAAGCACTTTGAAAGCTATATGGAGAATGGGTTGGAGTGGGGAGAGACTTCAGGGAGGGATGGATTAGATGACTATTGAAGTAGTTCAGATAGGAGGGGATGAGGGATTAAACTAGGGTAGTAGCTGTACAAAAGGAGATAAGGGTATGTGTGCACAAGATATCGTACGGAAAGAAATTACAAGATTTGGCAACTGTTTGAATATGAAGAGGAGGCACGAACTGAAATTGCTTGTACCTGGATGAGTAGAAGGATGGTGGTACCTTCAACAGTAACAGAAAAGTTTAGAAGATAGGAAGAATCAAGGGGAAAATGAGTTCGGTTTTGGACATGTTGATTTTAAGATGCCCACATCCAGGGTGAAATATGCAACAATCTACTTCTTTATACATGCCTTAAGTGTTTCTCCTCACCTCCCTCAATTGTCTCTTCCCCATCCCAAGAGACAGCCTTAATTTTCCTCATGACTACTTAAAACATAAGCTTCCTTGAAGCTTTCCTTGATTAAATGCAGCCGAGCTCTGGCCATTTAATTTATATTAGGTTCCCTTCAATATTTATATCCATAGCTATAAAGTTATATAATTGGCTTTGTCATTATAGATTGTCATTGACAAATTACTCTTATATATGTGCCTTCAGAGGCCAGAGACTGCATAAACAAAGAGACTTAACAATCGTGGAGTATAATTTTAGTTATCCTGTCCTTAGGAAAATTCACAAATTCTGTATAGTGTGCATATATGTGTATGTATTTACATCTATATACCTACTGATAAATATTCTAGTGTAAGCAAGGCTAGGCAAGGCAAGGCAACAAACATTTATTAATCACTTACTCTTCCAGGTACCATGCTAATGAAGCACTAGGAATAGAAATAAAAGCAAAAAGATAATCTTGGCTCTCTAGAAGCTGGTCCTGTGATTTCTTTTGATTAAGGAACTCCCGGATGAGGAAGCTCTGTTTTAGTAGGCTGGCTACTTCTCTATATTTATACAGTCTTAGTTGTTTAAAGCATTGAAAAGGTAAATAACTTGTCCAAAGTCATAGCCAGTATGTGCCAGATATAGAATTTGAATACAGATCTTCCTAGCACGAAGGCCAATTCTCCATCCACTATTCGATGCAGTCTCTCATAACATAAACAAAGATTTTTTTTTTCCTCTTCCTTGGTCCTATACACATTTGTGGCACTATCATTCACTTTTCTATTAATGTCATGATTAATTTGCTGAAATTTTGTAACTTATGGAATGTGAAAATATTGTCATGAAAATTCAATGACAAAGCATCATTGCCCTATTGGAAAAGAGATTATCAGTTGATGTTGCATACCAGGAATCTGCAAAACTGCAAACAATAAACTGTGACTATTCAAAGTTTCCTGTATTCTGTTTCTGTTTCTCCACAGTGCCAAACCCAATGCCCTACACTAAGTGCCGACTCAGAAAGTGTTGAATGCTGACCAGCACTCCATCCCATAATGCACACATCTGAAGATGTCCTTTGGTTTCCAACTGTAACCACAATTTACTCTTTATAAATATAACTCCACTTCCTAGGCTGCCCAGTATTTAAAAAAAATTAAAAAAGGAATACTCCTGTTTCAGAATCATTTCCCAGCTGTTCTTTACCAACAGAATTCCATCTCATCCCAACCACATCATTCTGTATTGATGGAGAGCTGGAACTTTGGGATAGGAGGGAGGGTTGTGGTAAATGAGAGAAAGCTCCAAAGGTAGAAGGAGATGCAAAAATGGGAATGGGAGAAAAAAAACTAAAAATAGAAAGAGAATGGGAGAGGGAGAGAGGAGAGACAGAGACAGAAAAACAGAGACAGAGAAAGAGGGGGAAATGGGGGGAGGGAGGGGAGGGGAAGGGAGGGAGGGAGGAAGGTGAAAGAGAATAATGAACAAGAAAATTGATTGGAATCTGGACTTGGAAGCGGGGCACCTTCATCACCTAGAGATTAAGCCATCTTGATTTATTCTTAGGAACAAATTCTGCCTTACAATAGAGGAAAAGATTACTTACCAGAACTTTTAGTGCCCCTTCCACCTTTGTATATGATAGATATATGACTTCATCCAAGTGGGTACTCTCTCCATTAACACAAATCACTTTAGATATTCACTAGCTATGTGACACTGGGCAGCTCATTTGGCCTTTTTGATCCTTCATTTCCTCATCTGCAGAATGGGCATATGTAGAGAATTTTGTAAACCTTAAAGTACCATATAAATGTTAACATATTGTATAAATATTAGTAAATATAGAATCATTACCTTCCCATCTTTTTTCCTTTTTTTTTTCTAGGGCATGACTTGGCACTTTTATTTTTTAAATTACATTTATTTATTATTTTTAGTTTTCAACATTCACTTTTATGAGATTTTTAGTTGTAAAATGCTTCCCTTCCCTCCCCTTTCCCTTCCCCAAG
This sequence comes from Petaurus breviceps papuanus, assembly GCF_028583685.1. Lineage (NCBI taxonomy): Eukaryota > Metazoa > Chordata > Mammalia > Diprotodontia > Petauridae > Petaurus > Petaurus breviceps. Next base: position 2,096,581 of record NW_027187299.1, on the reverse strand, counting down.
ATGGCATGCAATCTGATATAGGCTATACATGTACAATCATGCTAAACATATTTCCATATTAGCCATATTATGAAAGAAGAATAAGAACAAAAGGGAAAACCCCAGTGGGGGGGGGGGAGAGAAAATAGTATACTTAGATCTGCATTCAGATTCCATAGTTGTCTCTAGATGTGGATTGCATTTTCTATCATGAGTCTTTTGGAATTGTCTTAGATCACTGCATTGCTTCTTCTCATCTTTTTCCAATGAGCTTTAGATAGAAATGGACCTGGTAAAGTTGCTATCCTGCTATTAATCTTTTATGTTCAATATTATACAGACTATTATTGTGTAGGTGGATAAAGCAACAAGTTTTTTGGTATCTGATAGGCTTACAGAAAGAGTCCCTTGGACACCAAGGAGCAGACAGGAGAAGATGGATTATATGTACCTCATTTTGTTCCAATATGTTTTTTCAATCTTCTCTGCTAGCCCTCTAAATTTGAAAGGTTTCTGATGTATGGAACCTAGAGATTATGTATATTTGTCCTTAAGCATTTATGGATCAGTGTTGTTGTTGATTATGGGAAATAGCTATTTTTCTTGTTGCAACACCTCATCCCAAGGATTTCTTTTCCATGCTTTTCCATAAATCCTCCCTGAGGGTTCTACCAAATGGACTGAAAAGCTTCCTCTTTTTCTTTTTGTACTTTGATGGGGTTCAGAGGGAGGGGTGAGGTAGCACATTCTGCTTCTTTGGTTTTTTGTCTTGCTGTCTGACTCTGAATGACATGATACACTACTTCAGGCAATATGTGTTCTGACTGACCTCTTTTTTTTTTATTAAATCTCTTCTCATTTGCAAGTCATTTTTGGTAATAAGCAGGACCCTATTCATATGCAGGGCAGCTAGGTGACACAGTGGATAGAGTTCCTGGAGTCAGGAAGATTCATCTTCATGATTTCAAATCTGACCTTATACACTTACTAACTGTGTGACCCTGGGCAAGTCACTTAACCCTGTTTGCCTCAATTTCCTCATCTGTAAAATGACCTGGAGAAGGAAATGGCAAACCACTCCAGTATCTTTGCCAAGAAAGCTGCGATTGGGGTCACAGAGTCCAATATGACAGAACAACAATGACTCATTCCCAGTGTGCCTCTTTTCCTCTCACCTTAGGTTCCTTCTAATTTCAATTCTTCTGAGACACAGCCATAAGCATCGTTGTGAGGATGCTGGTGTTAAAGTGATGCACTTTTGCAGTGGCAAGCAGCTCAGGATCATTGAAAGTACTGCATAATTTTCCAAATGCAATCCAGCCCCATCTCTCTTTCCCTCCCACTCATTCCTATAGCCCCTTCTCTAACAAGTGAGCTTATTTTTAACCTCATCATCAGAGTTGGACAGGGTTCTCCCTGCCTCCCCTGAACAACCCCTCAAACTAAACTTTGATTTCCTGCCAGCTCCACTCTACCTTCCCCCACGCCAGTGAATTTCCCTTTTGCAGTACCACTCACCACCTTTCCCTGAGAATGATTAAGCCGGTTGCCACTCGCTCCCTCCGTCAGTGCCATTCTCGAGAGGAAAGGGCTCTTTCGGAAACTCTGCCAGCTTTCTTCTCCCAATCCCAAGAATAAGAGTAATTTCCCCCTTTAAAAAAATGACGAGAGCTTCCCCGTCCTAATGCATAAGGCTGATTAGAATGCAGCCATGCACGCCAGAAGAATTTGCCCTGCAGTAGAGATTGTGGGAAAGGGATCCCGACCATAGAAATGTACTCCCGGTGTGCTACTTTGGGGAGCTGCAGCCAAGCAGTATGCTATTTTCCACCTTGTAGTCATCCCAGGCGTAGTAATTAGAATCAGAAGCTCCGCTGCTTCTGCAGAGCGCATTCCTTAAATATAGATGTAAAGGCTTTCTGTTGTTGTTGTTTTTTTTTTTTCTTCTTGTTTGGCAGAGTACAGAGAGAGTACAGGGTTGCCTAACTATTGCTGACAAATCACAGTTAGCAGGGATGAAGAAAGAACTCTCCAATCTGAATGGAGCATCAGGTAGGGAGGTTTATCATTGCTCTCTGTAAAAATATTGTTTCAGGTTATTGTTTATACTACTGTCACAGCCAAGGACATTTGTAATTGTACACAAGAGGGGGAACATTTTTCCCTGACAAGCTGTGAGAAGATATTATGATTTAAATACATATATATTTCATCTTTTTCCAGAAATTAACTGCAGAAGTAACAATGGCTGAACCAGGTTTCTGAAAATATAAATGATGATGGTATGATGATAAATCCTACTCAATCATATTAATTGCAAAACCGTACAAGGACACAGCTCTTAATCAAGTTACTGTCATAAAGAACAGTGTCTGAAAATGTACTAGTTTGTTCTGTCTTTGATTGGGGGTTGCTCTAATTGGTTGCTCTGAGAAGCACTCGTTGGGTTTTGCAGTACTAGTTATCCAGAGCTTGAGTTTAGGCATAAGAAAAATCCCAAGAATTATTTTTGAAAATCAAATCTCGTCTGAAATACAGTCTCTTCCTCCAGCAGATAAAAGACACTGCTGTTATATATGTTTCATGCTGTGTGACTGCCTAAAGTAGGGGGACTTAGCAATTAAGAGGTTTTCACCCCACTGTAAATACTAACTGTTCGTGCCAATAGCATGCCCTGTAGGACCTGGATCGTGACTGGTGATGGAAAATCAAAAGGAATAGACCAAATCTCCCAGATGCTGGGAAGTCTGAATCTCTTTGCAATTCATTAGAAAGATTGAGCTTGTGAAAACTGGGAGCAGAATTGACTTGTGGGTCACACAAGGAAGTATTAAATTAGGGACAAGTAAACCAATATAAGTAAGATAAAAACTCTAAGGAAGTATTTTTCAACAACACTTCCCCTCCCCCATCCCTTCAAAGTTGACTTAACTTCATCTTTTTGTGGATTTTCAGACACAGATGCTCTTGCATTTCCATAGTAAATGGAAAAAGAAAATTACAAAACCCACTGCAGAAACTGATCTCTGCTTAGTCTCACTTTTCCATTTATGCAAAACAGAAAGGCCCCCAGATGTCTGGGGATTTCAAAGTTATCTATTCCTTAAATTAATTCAAAGGACATAAGTACAGTACAGAGGAAGGAGTGTTTTCATCATGGTATATATAATGGCATAATGGGTGGAGAACTGGCCCTGGCATTAGGAAGAGCTGGGTGGGAGTCCCATCTCTGACAAATACTGCCTTTTGTGACCCTGGGCAAGTCACTTAACCACTCTGTGCCCCAAGGAATTCTCTAAGACTGTAAGTTGCAGAGCATTGGTGAAAAGAATTTCCTCATCAGAAGTTCCTTATATTAATGAAATCAAAGGTCTAGTATTTTTTATTGTTTTTTTTTAAGTACAAAACATCCTCAACTCAGAGGGAGGAAAGGCAAATCTATTAGGGAGATTGCATTTACAACAGTTTTTTTTGTTGTTTTTGCTTTTGCTTTTGTTTTTGTTGCTGTTGTTGTTTCGTTGTTTTACTGTTTGTTTGTTGTTAAGAATACCTGGTCCATCATTTTGGTTAGGGTCAGCAAATGTTTCTCTGGTCTCTGAATTGACTGTCTACTATTCATAAGATTTCTCTTGGTCAAGACTGTGATGAAGTGAAATACAGAATAATCATTTTATACTCTCAAGTTTAGCCCCTACCAAGGTGGACTTCAGCACTGAGACATAGCTGTTGTTTGTTAGTAAAAACAAATTGGAAAACAATGTGATCTAGAGAGACAGAGCTTGTCTTTAAGTCAAGAGGAAGAGTTGGGTAAGAGTGTTAGCCCTGCCATACATGGTGTTCTTAGATAGGTTAGCTCATTGCTGAGACTTCCTCAGCTTCTTCAGCTGTTTCTTTGCCCACCTACAAGACAGCAAGAAGAGTGCCTGAGATGCCGAGGTGGAAGGCAGCTCCTACTTTTCATGGGGCCTCTCTCTGGCAGAGATTTGTTCATTTGGGTAGGCTTTGAGCAGAAGGTATCTTTATATCACCTAAGGCAGCCCTTTTGAAATTAGGAACAAAGGACCCTTTCCTAATTCTTTAGCTTGGAGCAAAAGCAAAAAAAGACAACCAAATGAAACTTAGACCACTATAGAGGTCATACATTGAACTTTTAAATAGTTACATAGGAGAGTCACCAAGGATGGACAAAAATGGATGGCTTGTGGCCTGCATCACTGTAGGGAATACCACTATAGAGGAGAGCACTGATGAATTAGAGTAACTGAATATTTGAATGGAAATCATTTTGAACCAGCTGGGGTAGAAAATGCCTCAGCTTCCTCAAGGCATGAAACACATTATCTTTAGAGAATGCTATAGGCATGAAGCATATTATCATTAGATTAAAACTGGGGCCATATTCATTCTTTTTTTTTTTTTGGAGGGCAATTGGGGTTAAGTGACTTGCCCAAGGTCACATGGCTAGTTTTGTGTTAAGTGTCTGAGGCTGGATTTGAACTCAAGTCCTCCTGACTCCAGGGCCAGGGCTCTATTCACTGCGCCACCTGGCCGCCCCCATATTCATTCTTTAGAGACTTGATGAGTAGGGAGGGACCTCAACATCATTCAGATGTTTGCATATTACCTCCGCCATTAGACTGGGAGTTCCTTGAAAACAAGCACTGGACATGATTTTTTTTATCTTTCTTTGTATCCTTAGCACTTGACACAGCCAGGCATGAGGTATTTACTTTATAGTAGAAATTGATTGACTGTCTGACAGATTGATTAGAACACAGATCTTCTGGTTTCCAACCCAGCATTTTTTCCATTCCATTTACTTAAAAAGAGTTGGGTATTAAGATTCAAAAGTTTCAATCCTCTAGATTAAGAAAGTTGGTTTCTTTCCTCTGTGATCTTGCTCCTTGAGTCTAGAGGGTAAAATTTTTGCTTTGTTCGACCATAGTTCCTGACTTTGTGCCTTACACTTTGGGAGTAGAGGGGTGGGGAGGAGTATTGCAGGGAAAGGGTCTAGGCCTGCGATTTCGTTGGGAAGGGAAATAAACATTCCTATAGCATCCACTATGTGCCAGGAAGTGTAATACCTGCTTTTACAGATGATATCTTATTTGATCCTCACAACAATCCTAGAAGGGGCTAGTATTATCCCTATTTTACAGATAAGAAAACTGAAGCAAACAAAGGTTCAGTGACTTGCCCAAAGTCACACAGTAAGTGTCTGAGGCAAGATTTGAGCTCAGATCTACCTGACACCAGACCCAGTGTTCTAAATACTGAGACATCAGTGGCCTCTATGTTGGTATAAGGATTTTCCAGTGAGGAAATCCCCTCCACCAATGCAGTTTTGCAACTGCTTTACAGATTACAGTATTGGTGAGTTGCCAGGGTGCCAGAAGAGGGGCTAAAAGTCTGGTCTTCCTCATCTAAAGGGCTGGTTCACTATACCACACGGCCCCACTCTTATACATAAATAAGCCCTTAATGTTTGTCATTTTGAAATGAATTTGATTCAATGGATATTACTCCTGCAAGCAAGCTATCATAGAATTTTACTTTAATTTTACAAAATTTTATGATCAAACTTGATCACAGATGTAGTGTTTCACTTAAAGCTAATAATCACTTTGCTGGGAAGCACTCTCCCTTCTTCAGACTTTCTGCTGCACTTACATTGTCACATGCAGTAATTAATTTTTTTTCTAATTGTTTCACATTAGAAGTCTGTCTCCTCAAACTGATGGTAAGCCTCTTAAGGGCAGGAACATTGCCTTACTTCTTTTTTTTCCCTGTATCTCTTGTAATCCCTATTGTAATAGGAAGATGAGTGCTCTGTGAATGACTTATTAATTAAATGGCAGCAGATTTGTTCTCTATTTCCGGAAAAATTAATTACAAATTGCCTGGTTCCCTGGATTCCTACTCCCCTGCTATCTGCTTGCTTCCATTTGTCATCACAAAGTTTCTCATTCTGAGATCAAGTCAAGTCTAAGCCTGATGAGAAAGTATGAAAGCTAAAAAGTCTTGCATTGTTCTTTGTGCTGGTCCTTGTCACTCAGGACTCCTTGCTTAGAATCAGTAACCTGACTTCCTTTATCCTTATTCTGTTAGATTGTGAGCTCTCTGAGGACAAGGACTGTCTTTTGCCCCCTTTTTGTATTCTCAGCACTCAACACAGTACATGATGCATAGTAGGCATTCAATAAATGTTTACTGACTGATTAGTCCACATGACTGGACCCCCAGAGCATATACCTTTCCCAGTCTCTTAACCTAAGTCCTTGTCTCTGCTGCTTAACTCTAGTTGGTACTTTCACTGAACTCCTCAAAGCTTACCCCTTGCCTACCACTCCACATCTTACCAGTCTGTTCCTCCTGTTTTTTCCCGATGTTAGCTGCCAGCCAGCCCCCTTCAGTCTAGACACACTCCAATTCTGGCCCCCATCAGCCTACACAACTCCAGCACTACCCTGATCTCAACATGACACCTACTACCTGAACCTTTCCCTTCCTCCTTCAAGGCTGAAGGGCATGTGCATGTTCAGATCTGCAAAGTAGCAAAGCACTCTGGTAAACCAACAGTAATAGCTGAAAAGGGAGGGGAAACTACCACCCACGGAAATTGACATAGAGAAATTGACGTGTCTATCTAATGAGTGGGCATCAGAAACATAAGCTGAAAGCATTTCCCAATGCTCTGGGCTGGGAGAGGGAAGGGGAAATAAAGGCTTTCTCTTTCCAAATGGTGAGGAAGGTGGAAAAAACATTCCAGGATTTTCTGTGTAGTTCATTTTTCCCTGACAGGTAGAACATCACTGCAGAGGCAGTGCACAGCAGAGACAGAGAGAGAGAAAGGGAGGGAGGGAGGGAAGGAGGGAGGGAGGGAGGGAGAGAGAGAGAGAGAGAGAGAGAGAGAGAGAGAGAGAGAGAGAGAGAGAGGAAGGGAGGAAGGGAGGAAGGGAGAGAAAGGAATTTTCCTGACATGTACCCCAGGGATCCCATGATATAATCCCTAAACAAGGGGGAATGAGGAGAATGAGGGTGGCAGATAGCATTACTGACCCAGTGTTCATAGAACTTGGGTAATGAAAGGATCAATGCAAGATCTCCCAAACCCTAAGTGTTAGATACACAATGTTTTAAACTCTCATTTTGATTACATGGTATGAAACTCAGAGAGACGGTACTGGATAGAGATCTGGCTACAGAGCCAGGAAGATGCCACACGCATGCCCTGCCTCCAGATGTGTAACCCTGGGTAAATCATTTCTCTTTTCCAGGCTCCTGACAACTAAAACTGTAAGTTGGAGAGAAAGTACACTGGTAGAGGAAGGAACGTCACCCAAGAGTTCCCTACTCCACCAAAACCACAGGACCAATCCCTACCTAGGCTTACCTGTATCATTAGGAGTGTTTTTTAATCTATATATCTTAGTTGAAAAAAGGCCTTTTAATTCCAAGCCTCACACAACCAACAGGCATTTCCAAAAAGAAAGGGGGTAATTTCAACCTGGCATAGTAATTTTCCATGGCTAATTTCCCTTCTGTTCTCTAGAACATGAGAGGAATATTGGCCATCCTCACCTTTGCTTGGAACTTAGACCTCAGCTAGGACTATCCATCACTAACACTAATTTTCTACCTTTCTTTTCCTGGCTCAGATCTTGGACTTCTTAAACTGATTGTTGGTTTCAATCCAACTCAAACATTCATGAAGCATGGGCTATGTGCAGGGTGCTGCTGAATGTATTGGGAATACAAAGATTTAAAAAATGGTACCACCCTTGTCCTAAAGTAATTTATACTCTCCAAATAATCTAGAGTATACTTAATAAAGACTTGTTGATTGGTTGATTGATTGAGTAAAAGAAGAGATGTGGAAACAAGTTTCATATAATGCAAGTTAAAGTATAATATTCAAATTACTGAACAAGCTCCTGAGCCCCTCTTAATTCTAGTGCCTTCCTCTGTTAATTAGCCTTTATTTATGCTGTATATGTGTGTGTGTATAATATATATATATATATATATATATATATATATATACACATATATCTTGCTCTGTGTATATTTATTTGCATGTTGTCTCCCCCATTAGATTATAAGCTTCTTGAGGGCAAGGACTTTCTTTTGCCACTTTTTGCATCCTGAGCACTTAGCACAGTGCTTAGCATGTAGTAGGCACTTAATAAATGTTTATTGATTGATTTCTCTTAATACCCTTTATTTTTAAAGTCCAGTGTTGGGTTCAAGGGATACAAAAGCAGTTATCACCCAGATCCTGATCTCAAAAAAAAAACATCATATAAAATAGAGAAAGATTTGTAATCATGATTATAATACAAGGAAGAAGAGGAAAAGGCAAAGGAGAGGTCTGGACAAAGTACTCTGAGGAATATGGTTGATGTGTACATAGGAATAGATCTTACATGAGAAGTATCATTTCTATTTAGAGGGCCCAGAGAAGACTTTATAGAGATTTGCACATGAGCTGGGCTTTGAAAGAAGATATGGGTTTAAACAGGCAGAGAGGTAAAAAGAGTCCATGTATGGAGACAAAAAAAAGTGTGATTGGAGAAATCATGAGGTGGTTCAGTATAATTATTTTGTGGAGGGTACAAAGGGGAATAGAAGAAAATAAGGCAATAAATGTAGTTTAGAGACTATGTAAAGCCTTGAATGCCAAGCTAAATATTTTGCGTTTTATTTGATAGGTCATAAGGATCCACCACTGAAAGTTTGTGATCAGAGAAGTGACTTGTACTTCAGGAAGCCTACTTTGACACTACTGTAAAGGATGGTCTGTAGAGGGAAAGACTATAGGCAAAAAGACTTAAGACACTCAATAGTGTTTCCTAGCCAACTCCTGCCCAATATCTTTAAGTAGTTTAAACTCTTGCTTTGTCCCTTTAGGTTATCTCTCTATCCCATTCTTTGGCTTTTGGGGACAATACCATCATCATCATCATCATCAACCATCATCATCGTCAGTCATCATCATCATAGTATCATTTATATAGCCTTCCATATGTTATCTCATTTGATCTTCACAACAACCCTGGGAGGTAGGTGTTGTTATTTTTATCCCCATTTTACTAATGAGGAACCTAAAACTGAGAAAAATGAAGTGATCAGGATCACACAACTACTAAGTGTTTGAGCTAGGATTCAAACCCAGCTGTTCCAGACTCCAAGTCCCACATTCCACCCACTGCACCACCAAGCTGTCTCTATCAGAATTCCTTCCCACATCTCTAAAAATGACCCTAGACAGACTCAACTAAGCCCAGCATTAACTGCCCCCCATCTGGCCCTAACTCTGGCTGCCCTTCAATGGCTCCTAGTAACACTGTGCCAAAAGTAGACCCTTTCCATTCTGCAAACAATTATCCAGGATGGATCCAGAGAAAAAATATGATTCCTTTGAGTGTATCTGTTTGAATTAAGTCATATGGGGAGAATGTTCTAAAGCCAACTCTTCTATTTGGATCTTTTAAAAAATTACTCTCTAGGTGATTTATTTGGCTTAACTGCACAATGGAACTGATACATCATCATCACCATTACAACCACCACCATCATCATCATCATTGCCTATACGACACAAGAGTTTTCAGAATGCTTTACATTATTATTTGTCAGTCCACCTAGTAGGACTGGTAAGAGAAAAAGAAAGCACCCCCAGAGGTGTTTCTGTGGCAAGGTGCTTTAGGTGCTTTTCTACTGCCACAATCTGGAGCTTCCAAGCAGAGTAGGGGAAAGAATGCATTTCTTCTCCAAAGAAAGAGTCCAAAAACTCACGGTCAATCTTTCTCTCTTTTTTCTTCTCAAGCAGTATCCTTTTTCCACTATTTTTATTGCACATGCAAGGTCCATTCAAGTACATGACTATTTTTGCTCCAGTGTGAAGAAACCTCAGAGTATAAATGATATGTTTTGATACTTTGAAAGTATATAAGATATGGTATATACAAACTATATATAGATAAGGTAATTTATAGAGACATAATCTCTCATGTTACTCAACCAATTTAGAACACTAACAGTCTTTCTTTTTAAGAACTCTGTTTTTGAAGTCAGCAGGCTCTCTCAGAGACTCTAGTCCTGATCTTTAGTGACTCTGTCCTTTCCTTCATTTCTCCCTGCATCCATCCCCAGACCCGAGTTTTTTCTCTCTTCCTCTCAATTCCTAAGGTTCATAAAGGAGTATTTATTGCACACTTAATATGTGCCTATGTGGGATGTAGAGGGTGTTCAGGGAGGACTAGCACCTCTGATATGAGGGCTGCTTCTCTATCATTGATGTCTACCTGTCACCCAGCTCTCAACTGTGGCTACAAGAAGCTGTAGAATGTGCAGCAGTCACACCTCAGTAAAACCATCTCAGAAGATGGATTAAACCAGGTAACCAATAGGCCTCAAAACCATCAGTCAATTAGAGGGATATCTACCCCACGCATGTGAAAACTTCTCCCAATGGGCGGATGAGAACAATGTGTTCCAATGGCCATGAAGGTAACTGAAACAGGATATGTGGAGTGCTTAGAGATTCAGATGTCAAAGGTCATCCACTTCATCCCAGTTTGTCCTACCGCTGAACTTCCATAACTCTGGAACAGAGAGTGAGGCTGATGACATTGTATTACTCCGCCTCACTTAAATCCAAAGTAGGCAAGTTAGGACATCACCCAGGATGTCATCGATCCTCTTCAAAGGAAAGAGAAAAACAACTATGTGCCAAGCACTGGGTTAAGTGCTAGAGATACAAATAAGAAATGTGAGATGACCTTTGTTCTTAAGGAGTTCATACTCCTTAGGGGAGATAAACCATAAAGGAAAATTTGACTTTGGGGTTAATGGAAAGGTCCAGAAATCCTAAAGATATACTAAGAGTGTGGATGGCAAGGCCAAAGGGTTCTTAGGGCTCAGATATACTTCATTTGCCTTCAAGTTAAGTGTTCTTCAAACAGCTACCTGAAGCCATTCAAACCTGGGATCCCCTGGACATAGCCCACTAAAATTCCTTGACTACTTTTAAATTTTTTTCTTAAGTGCTATGAGCCTACCTCAACTCCCCTTAGCTGAACCTACAATCTCAAACCAATCTTCCTGATTTCCCCCCAGATCTCTTCTTTCATCTTTTTTTCTATTTGTGAATTTACAGATCATCAAAATACTTCCCGTTTCTTAGCACCTAAGCACCTCAGAGTCCAATATCCACCTGGATAGCTTAGTATTGTTGACTTCTCATCAAGAATCACAACATTCAGGGCAGGTAGGTGACTCAGTGAACAGAGCACCAGCCCTGGAGTCAGGAGGACCTGAGTTCAAATCCGGCCTCAGACACTTAACACAAAAGCTATGTGACAAAAGTGTGACCTTGGGCAAGTTACTTAACTCCAATTGCCCTATCTTCCCCCCTCCAAAAAGTTAAAAAAAAAAAAAAGAATCACAACATTCTTCTCTCTGGGATTCATATATCCAGCCCTCATATTCATATCACTGTTTTTGATTTGGTTTGGTTTTTGGTCCAGACCAGTGATTTGATGTTTGTGCAGAGCTCCCACTAAAGAAATGTTCTTCACCAATGCTGATTGTCTAGGCTTAGAAAGTTGCCTGGGAACCTTGAAAAATTAGATGGTTTCTACAGGGTCACAAAGCTAGTGCATATCAAAGGAATAGAGGACTAGAGCCCAGGTTTACCTGTCTTCTTGCCTCCTAAGACAATTCTCAACCCATTACCCCCAGGATGCTTTTCTTCTCAAGCAAAAAATTGTTCAACAGCTACTCAGTTTCCCTTCAGTCCTTCAGATTCTACTCTATATATCCAGCTACTCTGGATATATCTCCATATACCAAAACATCTAGATATAAACTATTTGTTGGGAGGGGGTGCAGAGGTGGGAAGAAGTTGGACTAGTCTCCAAAATGCTTATAAATCTGAATGCAGGTGGATATATTTTCAACTGTATTTATTTCTAAATATATGCTCAGTGTATTCTGAGACATCTTACTAAGCAAATGAGTATAATAATTAAGGATCATATGTATTATGCCCATACACATTAAGCTCAAAGTAAACATTGTTTTTAGAAACCTGAGCTTAAATATTCATTAACATCCCTAAGAAATATACAATACTCAGTAGTTCTCCTAGCCAGCCTTAAAATTTTGCCATTTTATGAGAGGAGAAGGGAGGACTATAATCTCATGAGTATATGGAGTTCCTAGTCTGTAAACTCCCTTCACCAATGTAGACTGGAAATTCTCTTTGTCAACTTTTAGCTTATAGTGTTTCCTGGGGACAAAGAAAGGTTAAGTGACTTAAGATTATATATCTAGAACTAGAGTACCAACCCCTCTCACTTTACAGAAGAGGAAATTGAGTCCCAAGTAAATTAAATTACTTGTTCCAGGCCACACTTACCCAGGGTTGCACAGACAATATATGTCTAAGGCAGACATTTAACCCAGGATCTCCAGCCCACAAGGTTATAGCTCTATCCTCCATTTGGGGATTCTTAACCTAAGATCTTTGAATTTATTTTTAAAAAATATTTTCATAAATGTATTTCATATAACTGACTTCCTGTGTAAGCTCATGTGTTTTATTTTTTGCATTTTAAAACATTATTCTGAAAAGATCCCCATAGGTTTCACCAGATCATCAAGGTGTTCATGACACATAAAAACATTAGGAACTCCTGCTCTATACCATGCTAACTCACCCTATAGGGAAGTAACTTGGTTCTTAGTATGTATGAGTACGTTTGTGGATACTATCAATTATAGCTCTAGTTCAGGCATTCTCCCTGCTTCAAGTCTCTCTCCTCTCCAGTCTTTCCTAATCAAGGCTACTAATGTGAGAAACCTAACATTGCTTTGATCATGTTGCTCCCTTGTTCTGTGAGCTCAAATGGCTCCCTATTGCCTCTCAGATCAAAAACAAACTTTTTTTATTATTTAAAATCTTTCATAACCTGACTCCAACCTTCCTTTCCAGCTTTTTGGTGAAACTTAGACAAGTGCCTGGCACATCATAGTAGCTTAATAAATATTGATTGATTGATTGATTGATTGATTAAAATAGGATGTTCCAAAAGGCTTCACATGCTTAAAAAAAGCTACATGAAGACTCCTAGAATACCATCTACATATAACACACACATATATGTAATGCATATATGTATATATATATATATACTCATACATTTATTACTCCCTCCATGCATGCTTTTGTCCAACCAAATTTGCCTTCTTCCTATTCTTCACACATTGCATTTTATCCCCTGTGTCCATTCCTTCAAATATACAGGCTGTCTCCTATGCCTGGAATGCACTATCTCTTTCCCTCCAACTTTTAGAAAACCTAATTAACTTCAGATCTCAACTAAAGTATTGCCTCCTACATGAGGGAATAGTCTTCCTGATTCTCCTCACTGCTAATGACTTCCTTTCACAAATTACATTGCATATGTTAGGTATATATTTCATATGCAGTTATTTATGTATGAAAGGCTAAAGGGCATAGGGGATAGTGAGTTGGCCTTAAAGCCAGAAGGGCCCAAATGCAGGTACCAGCTCTGACACCTACTGGCTTTGTGACCTTGGGAAATGCTTTTAGCTTCTATGTAGGGGTTAAACTTTAGATAACTCTCTAAGATTACAAATTACAGAAAATGTACTGACCTACATTGGTGGAAAGAACTTTTTCATAGGGAAGTTCCATGAAATGACAAGTCCGGACCCTATCCATTTCCTATATATGTAAGTGTTGTTTCCCTTGGCTAAATAGCAACCTTCTAAAGGGCAAGGATTGTTTTTAATTCTATCTTTGTATCCCCAGCACCCAGCACATTGTTTGGTACACAGTAATTGCTTAAGAAGTACTTGTTGATTGATTGATGAAATAACTAAACAAGAAAAAAAATCTTCAATTTTTTTTTTAAAGCAATCAGGGTTAAGTAACTTGCTCAAGGTTACATGGCCAGTTATTTCTGGGTGTGGTGCTGAGTATCTGAGCCCAGATTTGATCCCCAGGTCATCCCAACACTGGAGCTGGTGCTCTTACTTGCTGAGCCACCTGGCTGCCCCAAAATCTTCAATTTTCAAAAGAATTTTCTTAAGGGCCAAAATCTTATTAATAGAAGGAAAACACTTTCATAGTTATATTTTTGCTGAAGCTACTGTTCAAATTATTTTGACATTCTCTAAGGACCCACAGACTGGGAAGCTTTGGAGCCTGCTAGGCATCAATGAGAAACCACTGGAATTAAAAAATTAACACACAAAATTTAGTCCATAGAGTTGATAAATTACAGTTGGATAATCAAGAATTGATTGCAAAGGCACTGAGGCTAATGGTTACAGGGTGGAAGAGTGGATATTTACCAGCTATTCTGTCAGTAGGTGGAATTGGTAACTGCCAGGAGAAAAAGAGGAAGAGATTATGAAGCATCATATTATGTTTAGAGGGTGTCTTTAAAATAGTCTCTGATGCAGTAGGTCTTTGGGGAGCAACTTCAATATAAGTCAATCCTCAACCTTCTGGGGGTAATATTCCTAGGAAATGGCTCAGAAGTAAAAAAAAAAATGTGAATGTTGTTACATTGAACACATGAGAAATAGGGTATTTGGTTCCTACAAGCACCAAAAACTATGATCTTTTGCTAGAGATTGCTGAAAACACACTTTTGTGCATGTGATTCTTCATTTTAAAAAATTAATTCTTATCATGTACACAGTACACAAAATAAAACTGGTCACGTGGAATAACATTTTTTTCTCACTAGTAATTCCCTAGAATTCTGTAACCTTTTGCACTAACACTTCCATGGGAAAAACATTTTATTTCAGATGATATTTGTTTTTTATAATACACGAAATCAGCAGTACCACAAACACTTTCCTTCTTTTTGTGGATACAATTCAGTGATTTGTTAACACTAAATTCACCACCGATAGTGACTGCAGACATTTTGGCAGGAAGTTTATCTAACACCTTTATTTTCTCGCTAAGCTGCCTCACTGACTTTGTGTGCTTGGGCTTAGAGCCCAAAGGATCTGCACTATCCTTTGGGGGCATAATTGTGCCACAAAACTTGAGTTTTCATTTTAAAGGCACTAAAAATATGCAATAAATGCCCAGTGATCTTTTTCCAACCATAGAGTGAATAAAACCAGTGAGGCACCTAGTAGGATACCAGCTACTCCACAGACTTGTGTGCATAGCATCTCTCTTTATTCCTCTACTGTAGATAGCCCTGAATGTGCACAATTTCCAACACAAAAGTGAAAATGAAGTTACTAATAAAATGCTGGAAGTTACTCAGGGATGTACAGGACTAACTATATTTCAATGAAGCAGCAGCTAGGTGGCGCACTGGATAGAGTGCTAGGTCTCTAGTCAGGAAGATGTGAGTTAAATCCAGACTCAGGTACTTACGTACTAGGCATGTGACCTTGGGCAAGTCACTTAACCTCTATTTGCCTGAATTTCTTCATCTGCAAATTTGGGGGAAATAATAATAGCATCGTCCTAGGTTTGTTGTGAGGCAAAAATAAGACAATATTTGTAAAGTCCTTAGTACCATGCCAGGAACATAATGGGTACTAATATATGCTGAGGGTGTCTGTGTTCGGTCATTTTTCAGTCATGTCTGACTCTTCATGATCCCATTTGGGGTTTTCTTGGCAAAGATACTAGAGTATTGCCATTTCCTTCTCGAGCTCATTTTACAGATGAGGAAACTGAGGTAAACAGGGTTAAGTGACTTGCCCAGGGTCACACAGTTAGTAAATGTCTGAGGCTGGATTTGAACTCAAGAAGATGAGTCTTTTTTTATTCCAGGCCCAGCACTCTATCCACTGTGCCACCTAGCTGCTATATTAAATGTTAGTAATTATGATTATTATTATTATTAAAAAAGGCTACTTAGAACGGGAAAAATAAGCAGTAATAAGAACTCTGGTAAGATTAAATCTGGCTTATTTATTTTCTAAAAAACTGAGGTACTTTCTGGTTTCCTATCCCTATAGAAAGAGGTTGAGTGGGCATCAGGCCTATATTTTATATTTGTCTTAATCTGCAGGCAGGAGAGGATGTCCACAATGGAATATTCATATAAGTGAGAAATACAAATTAAAATTAGGTTTAGTTAAAATTAGAAAGTTTTATGGCACTAAGCTATAGACTTTAAGGTGATAAGAAAGGGATATTATAAAGCAAAATGGTCCCCAGCTGCACCTTCATTTGTAGCCCATACTTAAAATCTCAGTTTTCTCTTTATGTCCATTGTTACCATCTTTTTTATAAGCAATCGGGGTTAAGTAACTTGCTCAAGGTTACATGGCCAGTTATTTCTGGGTGTGGTGCTAAGTATCTGCACCCGGATTTGATCCCCAGATCATCCCCACACTGGAGCCAGTGCTCTTACTTGCTATGCTACCTGGCCGCCCCAATTGTTATCATTAAGAGTCAACATTGTATAGTGAATGCTAATAACATTGAAGTCAGGAAGACAAAGGTTCAGAACCCACTTCAAACACTTGTTAGTTATCTGATCCTGAGCAATTTACTTTGCCGGCTGTCAGCTTCAGTTTTCTCATTTCTGAAATGGAGATAAGATCAAAGCCTTTGTAATAATCAAATGACATAATACATGTGTAAACCACTATGAAAAGCTTAAAGTGCTATATAAATAGTTATTATTGTAGTTAATATTCACTCAATGAGGATTCATTAAATGCTTATTATGTGTTATGTATAGGGAATACAAAGGCAAAAGCAAAAAGGGCCCCTGCCCTCATGAAACTTATACTCTAATGAGTACAATAAAGAAAGAGGAAATTCAGAAGAAGTTTGGAGAGAAATATAAAGGGTTCTATTTTGGATATGTTGAGTTTAAGATGCCTACAGGACAGTCAGTTTGAAATAAGTACTAGAGTACTCATTAATTAATTAAGGTACACCTAGAGCTCTGGAGAGAGACAAGGCTAAAGATATAGATCTGGTAGTCATCTGCATGACTAAGAAGATAATTAGACACATGGAAGCTGATGAGGTCACCAAGTAAAAGTGTGTATAGAGAAGAGAAGAAGGCTCATTTCAGAACCTTAGGTTCACCCTCAGGTAGGCAGCATGATATAAATAATGACACTGAGAAGAAGCACTCAGGTAAAAAGGGAACCAAAAGAGAATAATGTCACAAAAACCATGAAGAAGAGAGAGAATCCATGAAGAGAAGCTTGTCAAAAAGGCTGCAAGAAGATCAAATGTCTGAGACTAGTTTTGAACTCAGGTCTTCCTGACCCCAGTCCCAGCATTCTATCAACTGTACCACCTAGATTCCTTAAGAGTGTGAGAGAGGATTCACAGTGAAGAAAATGTAATGATATAAAGGTATTTTCAGAGTTTTGATGATGGAAATGGAACACTTGAGGGTAATGGTGAAGTCAAGTCCTGGACCCTTCCTGCATCTTGCTGAGGTGGAATGAAGGTGAGGGTCATGAGACTTGAGGAACTTAGAAATGAAGTGGATAGAGTGTTTAAGAGGACATTGTCATATATGTAGAAGTCCTGTAGTATAAGATAAGGAGTTAGTATGGAGAGGAAGACTGTAAGCAGATATAGAACACCTTGAGAAAAAAAGGGATAACAACACAATCACTAACATTTGTGTTGTGCTTACCATGTACCAGGCACTGTACTAGAATGACTGGATCTACAAATAACTGCCACTAGGATCTTGTTTGGAAAGTGTCAAATTTGAACGGGGGGAGCCTCAAAGGAGAAGAATCTATTAGATCTATTACTTTCAAAGTTTCTTCATATTTATTTTCTCATTTTTCAAAATCCACAAACAACCCCACGATGACAAGTGTATTAGCTTCACCTGGTAAATGAAAAAACTAAGGTAGTGCAGTTAGATCAATTTTCCTATGGTCACAAAGCTAGTCCATATCAGAGAGATGAATGAAATTCAATTCTCTTCTTCTGCCTATCAAAATTCTATATAGTTTGCCCAATGTTAGATTTTATTTCCATAGGTGAAAATTTAATTTACCCCATTCATACTGTAGACAAATCAGTCATAGCACCCATAAACCACCTCTCAATCATAAAAATATACAAAAATAATATAAATATGATAAAAAGCTATTGTCATTATCTCTATACCAGTCCTTTGGACTGAGGATATTTTAGGATTTACTTAGTTCATTTCTTCCCAGGCTCCTCTAAACCACTCCCATCTTGCTTATAGAGTTCTCATGACTCTCCTTCAGTCCTTTATCCAGTGGGCTATAATGATAGATGTGCCCTTGAGCTCTGTGCTGATCAAGGCAAGTCATGGCATGTATTAGTATCTGGGTGCAGTCACTTCACCCTTAACCCCAGGGGCCCTTCATCCTGCCTCCCATTGATTAACGTGAGGGTAGAACGGGGCCCAAGCTCAAACCCTTCCCTTAAGGATGTTATGGTTATTGCAGCTCAAATGCAGCAGTGACCCTTTTCTGAGTAGATGTTCTAAGCTGGACAGGATGGCTTGCCAGAGAAGTCAATGTTATTTACAGCAGACACTGTTAATGGCTGTTGGCATAGTGGATACAAATACCATTGAACTGTCCACTGACTGACTGCCAGGAATCATGGAGAGGTTGGGGGGCGGGGGGTGAAAAGGAGCAAACACGTACAGCATCCTTTTAACAGCCACAGTCTCAGGGCTGAGAGTTCAGCTGCACACCAGCCTGTCTATAGTTCTGAAGGCTCTAGGTCTTCCTATTCCCAGGAAAATGAACTACCTTGAAAGACGCACCTCTGAAAGGATTTGGCACAGACTAGATCTTTTTAAAATAGAGCAGGCATCCAGATGTGGCATAAATATTTCCTCCCCTGCCATCTCTACTTACCAAGCCAGCCAGCTAGTGGAAAGATGACCCAGAATCAGAAGACTTGGTTCTAAGCATGTCTGTCACTTACTAACTCAGTGAATCTGGGCAAATCTCTAACCTCTCTAGGCCTCTTTCATCTGTACAATGATCAATAAGGGCAATAGTCTAATAATAATAGTAAAATCCAACACAGAGCTCTTCAAGAGGTGGCATGGCATAGTAGTGAATAGAGAATTGGTCTAGAGGCAAGGAGAGCTGAGGTCAAGTCCCATCTGTCACCATGCCCACCACTTTCAGTTGCTAGCACCATCGCTTTCCATCTACTCTGTACAGATCTTGATTCTGCACATTTTCCATGTCACCTCCTTTATTAGAATGCGAGTGCCTTGAGGACAGGGACTGTTTTTGCTTTTTCTTTGTCTTCCTAGCACTTAGCACAGTGTCTGGCACTTAGTAAAGGTTAATAAATGCTGGTAGACTTTGGCTAAATGACCTGGAACAAGTCCAACCTTTAAGCGACCCAAGCAACTCTCTAAGACTATGTATTGCAAGGTAGGTGTAAATCTCACTTGGTAAAGGGAGTTTTTCACTGAAAATTTGCTACATTGATAAAGTCATAAGTCTAGTGGGGCAAAAATACAGAGAGAGAGTCCTATATATCCATATGCATCCACACTGCACATAGATGACACAGTGGGGTATGTGGGGTGTTCAGAGAGGACAAGCACCTCTGGCATGAGGCCTTGCTAAGCCCTTTTCAGGGCTTAGGGTTTATCCACCTTTGGTGACTACCTGGCGCTCAACTCCACAACACTGTAGCACACACAGCAGCGACACCCTAAATAAAACATCTCAGCAGATGGGCTAAACCACATTGAGGGTAACCAAAGGGCCTCACACCTTTTGGGGAGATGGGGAGGGAGGTCTACCCCAAGAACATGAAGACTTTCTGGATAGAATGGCTAGATGAGAACAATTTTTTCAGTATCATGAAAGCATCTGAAACAGGTGCTGTGGAGTGCTTAGAACTTGGTCAAACATTGAAGAAGCCAAGGTCATCCACTGCATACCAGGCCATTACCAGACATCCTGACTTTTGTCTTGCCATTGGATTTTGATGACTATAAGAGAGGCTGATGATTTTGTGCAGCTCTGACTCATTGAAAACCATAAGTCAAAAATCATGATGTAATTGGTCCTCTTTGAAAACAAAAGATAAACAACACAGAGACACAACGGATAGAGTTTGGCCTGGAGTCAGGAAGACCTGAGTTTACATGTGGTCTCAGACACTCACAAGCTGTGTGATTCATGGCAAATTATATAACCTCTATCTGCCTCTATTTACTCAACTGTAAAATAGGAATGATAAGAGCACCTACCTCTCAAAGTTGTTGTTGAGGATCAAATGAAATAAAACACTTAACACAGTGCCTTACACATAGTAGGTGCCTAATAAATGCTTGTTCCCTTCCCCTTTATCACTCTAAGGTTCATAAAGCACTTTTATAACAGCATAATAGGTAATGCAAACATCATCATCACCCCCATTTTACTGATGAGGAAACCAAGGCTCAGAGAGATTAGGTGACTCTCCCATGGTCACGAAGCTGACCATTGCTCCCTGAAATCTCTTTCAGTCCTTACATTATGTGGTGTCATAGTGAACTGAAAAGGGGACACTGCCCTGTTGTCTAGCATTGTCCATAAACCACTACACATCCCCTCCCTGAAACTTTGCCCTATGGTGGGTGATTGGATATTTGCTCTAATAGGAACCTCCTCTGTCATTTACACTGAAGAAATTAAGCAAATAAACACTCTGGTAAGAACAGAGACTTAGAAGCTAACATTTCTCAAAAGTCCTTCCACTATCTTACTTGAATGGAACCATAATCCAGTTTGTACACTATTTTATCCCTAGATGTTTTCTCATGGCCTCTTCTTCACTTAGTATCTACTTGAACCTCTATTTCTTTACCTTCTGGAAGATGTTTAAAAGGCACCTTTGGGTCATGCCTCACATGTTTGCAACTGAAGCAACCTAGCCAGGCATTAGCACGTAGGAATTTATTCTAATCTTAAAGGAGGAGTCCCATTGTGGCATTTAGGATCACACAGTTATGTCTCCATACCACAGAACGACTTTTGACTCATTTTCAATTCGATAAAACATGCCAATCAACGCTTTTTGAACCACTGAAACATTCTCCCAACAACTACCAGCGAACCCGATGCATCCTTACTCCCGTTTTCAGAATTTCCTGAGTCCTAGTCATCTCACAAGCTCTGGGCATCTTCCTTGGAGCCCTGAACAGGTACAGAATATACAACAACATAGCCTTTCTGATGCCATATTAACTAAAGCAGAAGCAGGCTCTGAACATAGTAGACCAGGACACTAGATCACCTGAATGGGCACAGCTGTGTATTCAGAAAACATCCAGGGAAACATTCACCTCCTTCAACAAAGCCATTTACAGCAAGTGTTTGTGCAGAGATTATACTAAGTAGCTATTTTCTACCACGTCTGTCATATCAAATTATTTTCATGTGGCTTACTCTGAAAGAGATTTCCACTCTTGGTGTCTGGGCAAATTAAAATGGTCCTTGTTGACCAAGAGTACAATGAGCAACTTTAATGTAATTTGTAAATTCATTCTTTGGCTGTCTTAACAGAGGTTTCTCTGGGTCTTTTAAGAATATCCTAACAATCAAAGCTGTCCAGAAAGAGGAGCTGCCCCATGAGAGAATAAATTTATCACTTTAGTCATTCAAATGCTTGCTAGTCATTTGTTGAAGATTCCTAAAGGAGATTGATACACCGTGTAGGAGATTGAGCTAGCTGACTTCTGAGATACTTTCCAACTCTGAGATTCCATAACTTTCCATTCTGATAATCTAAAGAGGAAACAGAAGAGAGTGAGAGGTCTTTCCCAAGTCCTCTTAATTCTCGTGCTTTCTCTGTAGATCGTCTCCAGTTTAGCTTGTATACATCTTGTTTGTATGTTGTCTCCCCCATTAGACTGTGAGTTCTTTGAGGACAGATTGTCATTGCCTCCTTTTGTATCCTCAACACTTATCATAGTGCCTGGCACATAGTAGGTGCTTAATAAATGCTATTGACTGACTGACTTATTAGTGATGCTGTTGCCATCAGAGTTTCCAGAGGAAAGGTACACTTGGCTGTTAAATTTAAATTAGCACATATCAATTTAATTAAACCTCAGCTCCATGCAGAAAACACTAGATTCTCTATTCTTTGTCATGATTTTAGGTCTTCCTAAGGCTTCTGCATTAAAGGAGGGTATCTACCAATCAGCTTGAGTTCCACCAACAGAAGGCCCTATGACAAAAATCTAAAGATATTAGTATTCTTCAAAGCAATTGAGAGAAAAAAAACCTCATCCAGCGTGACCTTCAGGAGGCAAAGCTGGTGGGAACTGTCCAAGTGCCATCCAAACTCTTCAGAGAATTAATTTTGTGACCTTGAGAGTCAAATGAAATTAAATGGGAGACAAAAGTGCCTTGGTGTAGTCATACAAGATATGGGTCAAAGAAGAGGTCTGTTTGATTCTACTCTCTTGCTCTTGCAAGAATATCTAGTGTTCAGACATCAAGCATTCCAGATGACTTCATAGGCGATGATTTAAAGAGACAGCATAATATGTCAGGTTGGCTGACAGCCCAAGCAGACAAAGCACTACTCAAATAGGGTTTGATTCTGACTATGTATCTTTTTTTTTAACACAGTTGTATATAGTGTATATGTCATATCTCCCCAACCACCAGTATACCTTAGGCTTTATGAAAGCAGACATGTCCTTGGTAAACTTTTCACTATCTTCCCCCAACACTTTGCTCTGCACACAGCACCCCAACACTCCATTGTTCCACCCTATTGGTGACTGCATCACTGTGTATAGCCCCTCCAGATTTGCACATGACCCACAGATCAGAAGCCATCCATGCCCGTCCATCCCATGCAACTCTTATCAATGTCTTCCTGGAAATTCTCCATAGGAAGTCCACATGTGATGGGTCCTCCCTCTCATTCTCTTGACATTGTAGGTACCACATAAGTATTTATTATAATCCATTATGGAACATTCCCATTTTAGAAGGATTACATAGTTGAAATACAGCCTCAGACACTTACTAGCTATGTGATCTTGGGCAAATCACTTAAACTCTTTTTGCCTCAGTTTTCTCAACTGTAAAATGGGGATAATAATAGTAATTACCTCCCAGAGTTATTGTGAGGATGAAATGAAATACTACTTGTAAAATGCCTAGCACAATGCCTATCCCAGAGTAGATGCTATATAAATGCTATTGCTGTTATTGTTGTTACAGACAAACTTAGCAGTTTTTAGAAGCACTAGTTGTGTTCAATTTTCTCTCCATCATAACCATCAACCTAAGTAGCATACTTACGAGCTTAAAATTTTTGTTAGATTTTTTTTATATCAATTCCTCTGAAATAAGGAATCCCCTTAGAAGAACCATTCAACCCTTATCTGGATATTATGGATTGCCACAAATGTGCCCATCCATTCTATAGTATAAGAATGAAAAAATAGATAAGGCCAGAGGACTATTTCAGTCTTGGTCTCACAGGGTGAATTTTCCTTTGCGGAAGAGCAGCACAGTTCAGGATCTGGTCTGGAGCTTTGCAGATTCTGAAACTCTATAATATCATTTCCCTAGAGCCTTGTGAATTGGTTCACACTAAACAAACACGAGACTGCTTTATAAATCAGAAAGCCAGTGTATTAATTTTGCAGTGGGGAATATTCACCTCTCCATTGATCAGGCATTCATTTCTGTTATTAATGGTACTGCCTTCCTGATGTCAAGGCACTTTGGAAAATAAAATACAAATTAAAAAACTGTATCATGAGCCTAAAATCAAAGCCAGAGAAATTGACTAGTTTCTCATCATAGCATTTAGACTTTGAAGGCATTTTACCAATCATCAAGGCCAATTCTTTCATTTGTTCATTCATTAAATAGTATTAATTTTCCAGTAATAAGTGTTTTTTATCAATTCTCCCACACATTCACACTATCCTCCCCATGAAGAAAATATTTTAAATAGAAAATAAAAAAACAAATTACTCCATGCATATCTTAATAAGTCTTGAAAAACAAATTCTCACATTAACCATGTCCAAAAATATGTCTTTTTCTATATTTTAAGTTCACCAACTCTCTCAGAAGGTCTGTGGTGTGTTTTTTCCTCATTCTTTTGGACTCACA
Source organism: Petaurus breviceps papuanus (assembly GCF_028583685.1). Taxonomy (NCBI): domain Eukaryota; kingdom Metazoa; phylum Chordata; class Mammalia; order Diprotodontia; family Petauridae; genus Petaurus; species Petaurus breviceps. The sequence goes on along the minus strand of NW_027187299.1, from coordinate 2,072,452 downwards.
GTTTATCATTGAGTTGATCAAAGTTCTAAAGTCTTTTTAAGCTGTTTTCCTCTACAATGTTGTTATCATTGTATAAATTATTGTCCAATTTCTGCTTATTTTGCTCTCTATCACTTCACAGAGGTTTTTTGCAATTTCCTTAGAAATTATCCATTTTGTCCCTTCTTACAGAATAGTAATACTCCATTACATTAATATACCACAATTTGTCTAACCATTCTTAGTAAGAGAGGAGCCTCTTAGTTTCCAATTTTGGGCTACCCCAAAAAAGAATTGCTAGAAATAATTTCTGTAAATATAGGTCCTTTTTCTTTTGCTTTGATTTCTTTGGAGTATAGGTCTCATAGAGGAATAGCTGGGTGAAAGTTTATGCACAATTTGGTGACTATCTGGGACACAGCTTCAAATTGCTTCCTAGAATAAAGGACAGCTCCAACAACAGTATATTATTAGTATAGTGTATTATGTGTGTGTGTGTGTGTGTGTGTGTATAGTAGAGAAGACAGCTTCTTCAACATTTGTCAATTCTACTTTTGCATCTCTACCAGACTGACAGGTGTGAGATAGAACCTCAAAATTGCTTTAATTTGCATTTCTTTATTAGTGATTTGGAGCATTTTTTCATGATTGTTGATAACTTGGATTCCTTTTTTTTTTTTTTAAAGCAACCTGTTCATATCTGTTGACAATGTATCTCTCTAATGACTCTTAGTCTTAATACATTTTGGTTATTTATATATTAAAAATGAAATTTTTATCCAAGAAATTTATTGCAAAAGAAATTTTTTACTTTTGTTGTCATTTCTGCTACATTAGTTTCATTTGTGCAAAAACTTTTAAATGGTATATGATCAAAATTTTTAATTTTATCTTGTGTGATACTATTACTTGTTCAGTTAAGAACTCTTCTTCTATCCAAACATCAAATACTCTTCACTTATTCCTTTTACTTGTTTTTGATGTAACCTTCTATATCTGTCATGTTTCCATTTGGTGCTTTTCTGGTGCCTAATCTATTCTCTCTCTCTCTCTCTCTCTCTCTCTCTCTCTCTCTCTCTCTCTCTCTCTCTCTCTCTCTCTCTCTCTCTCTCTCTCTCCCTCTCTCTCTCTCTCTCTCTCTCTCTCTCTCTCTCTCTCTCTCTCTCTCTCTCTCCCTCTCCCTCCCTCCCCCCTTTCCTCTTTTTTCTCTCTCCTTTTCTTCTTCCCTCCTTCTATGTGTGTCTCTGTCTATCTGTCTCTTCCTCCAATACCAAGGTACTTATCGACTTCCTTCCTTCCCAACATTCCTGACTTTTTCTTTCCTCCATGTGAATTCCATTGTTATTGTTTTGTCTCTATAAAAATTCTCTGGGGAGTTGGATTAATACAACACTGAATAAATAGATTAATTTGGATCATATTATCATGTTATTCTGTTGGCTCAAACTACCCATAAGTAATGTTATTTTTTCTCAATTTATTGAGGTCTGTCTTGATTTCTGTAGAGAGTTTTTTTTTATAAATTCACATGTAGACTCATAGTTGTTTTATATCTTTAGTAGTTATTTTAAATGAAATTTTTCTTTCTAACTCTTCTTACTGGATTTTGTTGGCTACATGCAGAAAAACCTGCTACTATTGGACCAACAAATGCCTTTGCTCTAAGAAAAATATTTGGAATTTTATCTTCTTTTGAAACCTCATAATGACTTGAGCAGTAATAATAATAATTATAATAATAGCATTTACATAGCACTTTAAAGTTTCCAATATGCATTATAAATACGATCTCATTTTATCCTTGTAACAACAAGGAGAAGTAGGCACAATTGTCATCCTCATTTTACAGATGAGTAAACTGAGGCAGGCAGGTTAAGTGACTTAACCTAGTAGTTATCTGAGGCAACATTGGAACTCAGTTCTTCCTGATTCCAGCACTCTACTCACAGCACCCCCTTAGCTAGTAGTATGGCATAGTGGATAATGAACTACCCTTTCAGTCAGAAAAACCTAAGTTAAAATTTTGCTGCTGACATATACCAGCTGTGTAACACCAAACAAGTCATTTAATATCTTAGTACTAATCCCCCAGAAAACTCACTAAGATACAAACAGCAGGACAAGTGATTATCTGCACTGAGAGAGTTTCTTGACCTGGAATTCCTTACACCAATGAAATCAAATTCATTTTTCCCCTGTCTCCTGCTACCTTCAACCCCTAAAATAAGCTAACAAGAAAGTCTCTCTAGTTTGCCCACTTTTGCTCAAGGGTCTCAGTGATAAGAGTGATAGAATTTTCTCAGCCACAAAAGATGTCTTCTATGGAGAGGTCTCCATGGTTACAGTTGTTCATAAGCTTTCTCAATGAATGCCTCTCCTCCTGATTTATTTTTTAATCCACATTTAATCAAGAGTACCCTAAAAATATGCCTTCAGGAAAAATGCTATTTATTTTTGTCAGATTAGATCATTTTCATTGACTGATTTTTTTCCTCCTCCAGAATAAAAGCAACGATTAAGTTTCATCACTTTTCAAAATTCTTATTATGATTAATTATTGCTTAAGTATCAGCAACAGACTCATTGTGAACAAGAAAAAAAACTGTATCCTTTGTGAGTGTATAGGCTAGGAGAATAATTCTTTCTCTACCCATACACCTCCCTTCAACATGGGAAAAAATGGAGAATGAAAACTGGACCAATTAGAATTCACAGGCATACTTCCGCACCTTTTCATGTTACATTGCATGCTGGGCAACAATAAGACAAGAAAAGGCAGTTACAGGTATAGTTCCCAGAGGAAAGCAGTCAGAATGATCAGGAAATTGGAACCTATTCCATATAGGAATGATTGAAGATAACTGGAGATGCTTAATATGGAGAAGAAGAGATAGGAGGAACTTGACAACTGTCTTGAAACATTTGAAAAACCATCATGTAGAAGACTACATGAGGAAGACTTGTTATGCTTAGCCCCAGAGGACAGTACTAGAAGCAAAGGAATTAGGCTCAATATAAGTGTAGCGTGATTCAAAAGCCCTACCTGAAGAGACTATATTTATTATTATTATTATTGTAACTTTACAAGACAAGTGGAATGTTGTAGAAATGGCACTTTTCACTGTCAGTTTGGAAAGACTGTTGATAATGGTGACTGGAGAGAAACTGAAGACTGTTTTATTTTTTCCTAAAGATTGGAGAGAAACTGGAGAAAATAAAGAGAATGAAGATGGAGAGATCTTTCTTGATAAAGTTGTATGAATCTTTATCTTGTGATAAAGAGAATTCTTTAAAAGATATTTGCTTAATATATTATGGGAACTAAATGGTAAGGGACTGTTTTCAGAAGTAAGGAGTAGTGGGTCAGTCATCTGCAATTACAGTGATGGTCACTCTGACTATGATCTTTCTTATACTTTAAATGCAATAAGTTATTTATAACTTAGTGTTGTTACTGATAACAAATTGTGTAGTCTGTAACTTTAATATTGAGTTAATCCTAGAAGATTAGAGGTTTTTATGCAAAACATTAGCAGATATTTGTGGGGGAAAAGATTTCTCCCATTTATTAAATATCTAAAAAACCAGGGTCAGAGCTATGAAATAATTAATGAGAAAAATTGTAATTTTATTAATCATTGAGAAAATAACTAACATATCCCCCAGATTACCTTGAAATTTAGAAGATGAGCATGAATACAGTAATAAAACAATTTTCAGACTGAAGGATGATTGGCAAGTTGAATAAAGTAGATTGATAACTTTGCTCTTTAAAGAAAAAAACTCTAGCAGCTTGAGCTGCTCAATAGTAAATTAGCTTTCCTTGATCTTTACTGATTTCCTTTTCACTGACCGTCTTTCATTTGAAACTAGATGATCCCAAAGCATGCAGTCTAGACAGATGGTAGTAGCAAGAAAGATAGATTAGGCAACAAAGAAATGAAAACCGAGTAAAGGACCTGAGAAACACTTATATAGACATAGAGACACAGAGATTGAATAATAGGAATCATAAGCTACATTCATATAAGCTAAACTACTACAGTCAGGAAACCAGATCCTGAAGGACTGGATGGCATGAGTACAGTTTAAAGAGAGAGGAACAAGTGGTGTCAATAGGAGAAGCAGTAGTTACAAGGTAATGGGTTGAGGGCTAGAGGCTTTCCCTTCTATGTCCTGGTTTCATATTTCCTATTTAGTATGACTAGACATTGACTAGAAGCCAAAGGGAGGCAGAGTTTCATGGAAGTGGTGCTTTTTCAGGGAAACAAAACACCAGGTAGTGTCAGTACCATAGGTGAACAACTGCTCTTTTAGCTCCATACAAATATTTGTTATTAACTTTTGGCATCTCCAAAATTCTTTAATAATTAACAATATGCTTCATTTTGGTTACCAATAGCTAAAAAGTTCTGCTTGGTTTGTATCTGCCATATGTTTTTTCCTTGCAAACATTGATAGCAACCTGGATATCAAGTGACTGCAAATCTGGTCACCATTTGCTTGTATATTTTCAAGGAACCAGGATGATTTATTACCGTGTTTCCCCGATAATAAGAACTATCCCAAAAATAAGCCCTCCCCTTACTGTGTAAGATTCTAAAATAAGCCCTCCCCCGAAAATAAGCCCTATTGAGATTGCTACTGTAGTGAAGGTGATCCCCTGCGCTACATTACGGTACCCTCTGTATGCACCGTCCCCTCCCTCCCCCCGTGAAACGCACGCCGAGCTCCGAGCTGCATCCAATCAGAGCTGCAGCAGTGAGCGCGTCATCCTGTTCTTCCCCAGTGATTTGCTTGCTGGCGCCATTGAGAGCAGTGCCGCGGAGGAGAGCTGAGGCAGGACAACATAAACCCTCCCCTGAAAATAAGCCCTCTGGTGTTTTTCTTTCCAAAAAAATTAATAAGACAGTGTCTTATTATCGGGGAAACACGGTAAGTTCAATTCTTTAGAAACCATTTATCTTCAACAAGCATTCCAGAGCTTTTTCACATTCTGTCAAGTAGGTTGGAAAGACCTCAAAGGCAAAGCCCTTTTTTCCCAAAAGATATTAGTGAGTTGGTGCCATATGTTGCAGTTCTGCATGACAAAATTGTGCTGACCACAATCAGCACCTGAAGACATTTCTCTTGAAGTGATAACCTTCTCTTTACCAAGGGCAGAGAATCTGATACTAGTTGCAGATTTTGAGAGTGTTCAAATATTTTAAAGTTGGTTGTTTTAGCACCAAAAATAACTAATATTCATTGATGACTTTTCAACTTAGAGGTAAGTGGGTTCTATTCCTCTCATTTTCATGTCAAAACTGAAGAAAGCCAGATTTTTGAGCCCTTAAGTAGAGAAATAGAATCTGTATTCTGCTGTCTTTGAAAAATCCTATTGAAAAATTAGAGGTTCTTTGTATTTTGTTTTGGTTTTTGACAAGTGGTTTATTTGAAATGGGCATAAAGGTTTAACATTATAATCAATATTTTTATACTGAATTAAAGATTGATATGCTTCCACAATAGATGGCTAACAAATTGGAAGAGAAAGCAACCTTACATTTCCTAGAGGATATAATTTCCAGGTCACATTAAAAGACGCTCCTACCCTCGAATAGCTTCCTCATTACCTCTCATATGCCTAAAATTAGATATTCTTTGGGATCTGGAAGACCCAAAGATAGTGTAGCATAATAGAGAAAGCACTATGTTTGTAATCAGAAGACTAGAATTAAAATTCCACTTCCGATATTTAACAGTTACTTGAGCTGGGCAAATCATTGACTATCTCAGAGCTTGAGTTTCCTTATCTTTAAAAAATGGTGATAATAGTACTTGTACTACCTCCCTCAGGGGGTTCTTCTAGAGGGGGAAAAAAGCATTTTGCAAACCTGAAAGCTATTGCTTTAACATTATTTGAGGGGAGGGGTGTCTTGATGGACTTTCCACCCTCCTCCAGTCTTCTAGAGTCACTTTTTATAACACACAACACTTTTAGAAGGTGGAAACCCTTCCATTTAACCAGCTAAGCACCTCATTGGGGAGTATAGTAGCTATTTGGGAGCAAAAATCTACAGGAATGAAATGCAGGCTAGACCCCTGTAGGTGGGGGAAGGAGAGAAGATATTACAGGAAGGAAGAGGGTGCTGAAATTAGGAGAAAGTGGATTATAAGATACTCAGAAAGCTCATTACTTTACCATTTTATTTTTGTTTTGTAAACCAGATCTGTGATTTCAGTGGCATAAGGAACTTGCAACAAGGAAACTCTCTCTTTCAATAGAGATCAGTACCTTCTCCATAACTTAAGTCCTAGAAAGTTACGTGGAGCACTGAGAGATTTAGTGACTTTCCCATGGTTATAGACAGCATATATTAGAGGTGGAATTAGAACCCAGATCTTCCCAGTTCTGAGGCTATGTATTCCCTTCATGCTGCCTTTCTGTTATTTTATAGTCATGTTATTTTGCCCAGAAACAGTATTACCTATTTTGATCATTCATCATATTCAAATCAACATCAAACAATGAAAATTTCCTTTCACTGGCAACAGTCAAAATATTATGCTGTGGATTCTAGTAGTAATCCCCATAGTCATCTTCCAAAAGTATTCTGGTCAGTGACAGCATCATTGCAATATATATTCAAGTTATCAAGGTGACAACTTGGAAATATAACACTCACATTACTCCTAGTGTGCATTGTTCATAATTAGTCACATTGTTTTATGGTTACACTGGACACAGGTTTTCACTTTGAGTATCCTTTATTCACTTACTGTAAAAGGGATTTTTTACTCTCATGAAATCTCATGAGATTCTAGTCATAGATGTTAAGATTCGTTACCAATCCATTCAATTTTCCTTAACACTGAGGTACTAAGAGTGGTATGGGCATCCCTTAAAGTCAGTCACAATAAAACCTTTTTTTATATCATGTACACTTCACGGATCAGTCCTGCCAATTTTTAAGCCAACACCACAGTCTAACTCAATGGCTTCAGTGAGTGAAGAAAAATGCTTTGGGTGAATTTTTTAAAATTTGGTATTTTATTTTTCCCCAATTACATGCAAAAACAATTTTAACATTTGTTCTTAAAACTTTGAGTTCTAAATTCTCTCCTTTCCTGCCTCCCCACTCCTCCCCCATTGAGAAGGCAAGCAATTAGATATAGGTTATACATGTGTAGTCATGCAAACATATCCTTAATAGTCATGTTGCAAAAGAAAACATAGACCAAAAAAAAAGACCTTCAAGAAAAATAAAGTGAAAAAGGATGCTTCAATCTGTATTCAGACACCATCAGTTCTCTCTCTGGGGATGGAGAGCATTTTTTGTTAGGTCCTTCTGAGTTCTCTTGGATCATTGTATTGCTGAGACATACCTAAGTCATTCACAACTGATCATTTTACAATATTGGTGCTGCTTTGTACACAGTAGATTTCACTTTGCATCAGTACATGTAAGTCTTTCCTAATTTTCCTTAGAGTACCCTGTTCATCATCTCTTATACCACAATAGTATACCATAATAATCACATGCCACAATTTGTTCAGCTGTCCCCCAATTGATGAACATCCACTCACTTTCCAATTCTTTGCCCCCAGAAAAGAGCTGCTATAAACACTTTTGTAAGTATTGGTTCTTTTCCTTTTTTATTTTTATCTCTTTTGGGATATAGACCTAGTAGTGGCACTGCTAGATCAAAGGGTATGCATGGTTTTATAGCCTTTTGGGCATAGTTCCAAATTGTTCTATAGAATGATTGAATCAGTTCACAACTCCACCAAAAGTGTATTAAGTTCTCATTTTTCCCATATCCCCTCCACCATTTGTCATTTTCTTTTTTTTTGTCCTATTGGCCAATCTACTGGGTATGAGGTAGTACCTTAGAGTTCTTTTAATTTGCATTTTTCCAATCAATAGTGAGTTAGAGAATTTTTTAATATGACTATAGATAACTTTGATTACTTCATCTGAAAACTGTTCATATCTTTTTGTCATTTATCAATTGGGAAATGATTCTTATTTTTATAAATTTGACTCAGTTCTCTAAATGTTTGAGAAATGAGACCTTTATCAGAGAAACTTGCTTCAAAAAATTATTTTCATGGTTAACTATTGCTAACTGTATTTCCATCCATCCTATTCCATCCCATTTGTTCCATTATCTTTCTCCTTTCACCTTGTCCCTCTTCAAAAGTGTTTTGCTCCTGACTACCCCCTCCTCCAATCTCTTCTCCCTTCTGTCACTACAAACTTCACTTCTCCCCTTCCTCTCCTTCTTTCCTACAGAGTAAGATAGATTTCTATACCCTAAAAGGTGGGTATGTTATTCCCTCTTTGAGTCAATTCTGAAGAAAGTAAGGTTCACTCACTCCTACTCATCTCTTCCATCTTCCTCTCCACTATAAAAGCTTTTTCTTGCCTCTTCCATGTCAGATAATTTACCTCATTCTACCTCTCCCTTTCCCTTTCTCCAAGCACATTCCTCTCTCTCACTCCTTAATTTTATTTTTTAGGTATCATTCCTTCATATTCAACTCACACCTGTGACCTCTGTCTATGTATACTTCTATCAAACCTAGTAATAGGAAAGTTTTTATGAGTTACAAGTCTCATCTTTCCAGGTAGGAATGTAAACAGTTTAACCTTCCTAAATTCCTTATGATTTCTCTTTCCTGTTTACATTTTTATGCTTTTCTTGAGTGTTTTACTTGAAAGTCAAATTTTCTATTCAGTGCTGGTCTTTTCACCAAGAATGCTTGAAAGTCCTCTATCTCATTGAAGTCTAATTTTTTGCCTGAAGGTTTATACTTAAGTTTTGCTGGGTAGGAGATTCTTGGTTGTAATTCTGGCACCTCATATTCCAAGTTCTCTAATCCTTTCATATAGAAGCTGCTAAATCTTATGTTATCCTGACTTTGGCTCCATGATACTTGAATTATTTCTTTCTGGTTGATTGCAATATTTTCTCCTGGACTTGGGAACTCTGGGATTTGACTATAATGCTCCTGGGAGTTTTTATTTTGGGATCTCTTTCAGAAGGTGATCAGTGGATTCTTTCAATTTATATTTTACTCTCTGGTTCTTGAATAACACGTAAGTTTTCCTTGATAATTTCCTGAAAGATGATGTATAGGTTCTTTTTTTGTCATGGCTTTCAGGTAGTTCAATAATTTTTAAATTATCTCCACCAGATCTATTTTCCAGGTCAGTTGTTTTTTCCAAAGAGATATTTCATGTCTTTTATTCTTTCATTCTTTAGGTTTTATTTTATTGTTTCTTAATTACTCATAAAGTCATTAGCTTCCATTTAATAAATTCTAAATTTTAAGGAATACTTTTCTTCAGTGAGCTTTTTGTAACTAGCTTTCCATTTGGCCAATTTTATTTTTAAAGATTTTCTACAATGAGTATATATAGCTCTTTTTTCCATTTGGCCTATTCTGCTTTTTAAGGCATTCTTCTCCTTATTGGCTTTTTATGCTTCCTTTACCATTTGGCCTAGTCTGTTTTTTAAGGTGTTATTTTCTTCGGTATTTTTTGTGTCTCCTTTACCAAGTAGTTGATTCATTTTTCAATATCAATCTTCCATCATTCTCATTTATCTTCCTAATTTCTCCTCTACCTCTCTTACTTGATTTTCAAAATCCTTTTTGAGTTCTTCCAAGATTTGAGACCAATTCATATTTTTCATGAGGGCTTTGGATTTAGAAACTTTGACTTTGGTATCTTCTGTGTATGTGTTTTGATCTTCCTTGTCACTACAATAATATTCTATGGTCAGAATTTTATTCTGTTTTTAGCTCATTTCCCCAGTCTATTACTTGACTTTTAACTTTTTGCTAAAGTGAGGCTCTCCTCCCAGGATGGAAGGCACACTGTCCCAAACTTCAGGGGTTTTGTGCAGCTATTTTCAGAGATACTTCTAGGGATCTGAAAGTTTTCAGTTCTTCCAAGGTGAAATTATCTAAGGAGAGGTGTTTACTATTCTCCTGGCCTGTGCTCTAGTCTGGGAGCAATAACAATCACTCTTTTCTATCCTGGAACTATGAGGTGGGTTCCTGTTCCACTGTGGCCACAAGCTCAATTGTTTTAGTTCTCCTTCTTGCCCTGGGACTGCCACCCAGGACTGTGACCCTAAGGGCAAAGCAGTAGAATTTTGCCCTCCAGTGCTAGCAAAGAAAACCCTGTAATCTTCTTCTGCCCCATTATTATTATTTCTGTTATGCATATGAAGGAAGTGAGTTTCAGAGAGATGAAATAATGTTGTCCATAGTCCCATTGCTAGGCAGTTTATGAGCGAAGACAGGAAACTTGAGATAGTGTATGTAAATCACTTTGTGAATCTTAAAATATTATATAAGATGGCTAATTGATCGGCAATTTATAGAATTAAGGAGTGGCCTAGGACTGAAGTATCAAACTCAAAACTTCCCTGCAAGTAACCAGCAACACTCTAGAAAACAGCCCAAACCAGACTAAAATGTAATTGGGATATATTTAACAAAGTAAATAAACATACAATAAAACATAGATAATGTTAATGTATGGTTTTCTGAGTCAATATGTGGCCTGCAGGGATCAGTTTCATATACATCATCTAATTTTATCTTCATAAACCACTTGTCTTCCTTAATGTTTCAAAGGTTCCCAAAGCAGGTGATACTACCCCCGGGGGGGGGGGGGGCATGTTGTGCTGGAACAATGGGGAGGGATAGTAGCAGCCCCAGGGACAACTGGGGAAAATTGAATAAAAATAAGTGGGTAATAGAAGCATAAGGAAAGAGGAGAAGAGAAGAAAAATTTTAAAACTGTTCATACATGTTTCATCTGTTATATAGCAGTTAAAATCATAGTGATTACGTTATTTTCCAAATAAATACATTAAATGCAAGTTATGACTGCTAAGTGGTCAAGTCAGCCAGCAGGTCTTCACAAGCAAGTATTGGCAGGTGAGCATGCTACTCATTGTTGGGAAGTCCAGCAAGCAATCATCAGGAATATGTGTGTGCGATGACTTGTTTACAAGACAATACTATATGGTTACATAATGCAATATTGCATCATCAAAATTTCAATGCTAGAAAACTCCATAAATCTACAATAAATTGTTAAATTAAAGATGTGTCATTTAAAAAAATTTATATTTCTTGAAATGATTCAAATTTTAAAAAAAAATTAAAGGGTTCTTAAAAAGTAGATTTCCCAGTGGGGCTGAGTAATTTTTTTTAGAAGGGGTCAGTAGGCCAAATAAGTTTGGTAACCTCTGTGTTAGAGGAAGATTTCTGGGTTAAAGAAAACACCCTCACCCACCAGTATTTATCCCTCTACTGCGACTGGTATAAGGAGGCGTTAAGCTTCCTCAAATGTACTAATGAAAAGATGTCTCATGTATGCATAAGTGGCCCCCAGGTGGTATAATCTGTGTGATGGAATTAAGCTCTGTGTACCTTAATTAATTTAGGTATTACCTATTGATGGTGTTGTGAAAACAATGAACATGAACTTGGACAGACTTCAAGAGATAGTAGAGGATAGAAGAGCCTGGCATTCTGTGGTCCATAGGGTCATGAAGAGTTGGACACAACTGAACAACACTGAAGAGGGATGCTGTGAGGGTGGATCTGACATCCAGAAAATTTACTGAGCTTTTCTGAGAAAAAATGCTCTATTAACATCATGACACATCCAATAAAACAAAGCCAATTGAAGTAGTTGAATATTATTCTTCACGGCAATAAAAAAAAAAGCTCACGGTTTTTAGAGATTAATTACTTTTAATAAACAAAAACAACCGAAAACTAAAAACCAGTGAAAACATTCCTCTCATTTTATTGCCAGCACTGAAATCTAAAATACTGAGGACTTGTGGCTGCATTGATCTCCTATGGGTTTACATGAATAAATAAAAAGCAAACCAGACTCATTTTTAGAAAAATACCAGCTTCCCCGCACTTCTGACTACACTGAATGTCATTGGAGAGCTTTATTTCCTATTTCTTAAGCATTACCTCTGCCCCTCTCCACTCTATTATTAATTATGGTCATGGTGACCAACATAAAAATTCTAGATTCATATTCCTCCCTTGGTAGTGGAGGCTGGTTTGGGGGGAAGGGAGGACATGAAGAGCAGGTGAGGGCAGGGTTGTAGCAAACAACTCCACCATCATTGAATTTCAGCCAAAGCAAGGTAGATGGGCTCCATACTTATGACTCCAGAATTCCTCACCATTGGTGGGAAGTCCCAAACACATTCTAATTGGGTCGGTCCAAAAAGAAAAGATCATCTTTATTTTTTCCACTGTGTCGCTAACTCAACCTTGTGCCAGCTATTCGTATTCTCTTCCTAAGCATTTTGTGAAATGATCACCTCCCCACCCCTATTATAAAAACCTGAGTTCCAGTGCTACCTCTGATGTATACTGACTAGGTGATTGTGGTCAAGTTGTTTAATTTCTCAGTGCCCCCAGGTAATTTTTTTTTCTTTTTTTTTGGAAGGGGGGAAGTAGAGCAATTGGGGTTAAGTGACTTGCCCAAGGTCACATGGCTAGTTTTTTGTGTTAAGTGTCTGAGGCCAGATTTGAACTCAGGTCCTTCTGAATCCAAGGCCAGTGTTCTATTCACTGTACCATCTAGCAGTCCCCTCCACCCCTCAGGTAATTTTTTAAGATGCCTGGAGTTCACCAGAACATTTAAAATGCCAATCCAGACCAAAACACAAAACAATAACAAAAAGAAGATCAAGAAACTATAAAAAGAAAATAATGATATATGTTCCTTACAATTATTATCTCATTTGATCCTCACAACAACTTTGGGAGGTAGATGCTACTATTATGCCCATTTTACACATGAGGAAACTGAGGCTAAATGATTTCCCAGAGTCACAAAACTAGTGCCTGAAACTGGATTTGAACTCAAGTCTTCTTGACTCTGGGTCCAGAGCTCTATTTACCATTCCACCTGTTGTTGTTGAGGCATTTCAGTCATGTCTGACCCTTCATGACCCTATTTGGGGTTTTCTTGGCAGAGATACTAAAGTGGTTTGCCATTTCCTTCTCCAGCTCATTTTACAGATGAGAAACTGAGGCAAACAGGTTTAAGTGACTTGCCCAGAGTCACTTACTCAAGGTTTTCATTGGTTTTCTCAATGATTATTTGGACTGCTGTAAATTTCAGAGTTTAGCCAGAGTAGGTAGGGGGGAACTGAGCTGTATGTCTCCATTCAAGCACCCATCTTCACCAATGTAAGCTCATTTCTAAACACACAGCCTTTCCACTAATTATTTCTCACTCTTGATAATTAGCCTACCTCTTTTTCCAGTCATGATGATGATCTCTGATGATCTTTATGCCATATCATCTTACCTTTGTTGGTTATATGTTGCAGCAACCTTACTCAACATGTGCCTCTCCACTCGATGACCCATGGCTTTAATTCTCTGGATACTTAATAATTTCATCATTTATAACCATACTCCATCATCGGAAGAATATCTACATTTTTTTAAATGAGCCTTTTTTCTGGGAGAAAGTTCAAGTCATTAAAAACCCTGAACAATTTTTAAAAGTCAATCTAGCTTGCTTTTCTACTATAAATAGTAGGCCTAGCTCATTGGCCATTTCTGTCCTGACTAAACATACTGATAGATCAGTTCTATTGTTTGGTCATTCAATTGAATATTGTCTTCTGGGCATTAAGCATACTTGATCTTCTATTTTGTTTCTAGGGAGATAGATGAGCAAAATTATTTTTGAATGATTGTGAGTCTCATACAGAAGGTTCTACAACATCCTGAGCATGCGTAGGAAAATCCATCTATAGTAAATCCCTCTTCCATTTGGACTTGGTATCAGACATCCTTCATGATAGTAGCAGAAATGTCTGGTGATCATAAGCATATCCCTGTTTTATACTTCACTTGATATTACTAATCACAAGATTTTCAAGCAAAAGTATTGCTATAGTTCATCTTTCAGAGAATCTTGTATGATTTTGACATATGGATGGGAGAGACTCTGTTCAAGCAGAATGATTCTGGCAGCCCTTTGGTCTACCAAATCAGATGATTTTTTTCAGTGAATAAAAAGCAAGCATAGTATATTCTTTACACCTTTCAGTCTATTATGTATCTGTAAACATATAGTCTGCTATAGAATATTATTTGATAAAATCTTCCTGTTTTCTTCTCATACTTTCAGCAAAGATGCCCTACATACTGATATAGATTAATTATTCTCATAAAAATTTTCTAATAATTGTGGATCTATAGTTACTATTATTTCCTTTGGATGCCTTGAGTAAAAATAAAATACATGACTCTTCCCAATAATTTTTGTCCTCTCTTTTTTCAAATATCTTGAGAATCAGTCCTTCAATGACCTCAAAATTACATAACCTCTAGCATGAACTACTTTTAACCTAGTTTATCTCTTTGCCCCATTTTTTTGTTTTTGTTATCGACATTTTAACTTCCTCACTCATCAGGTTGGGGACTATCATGTTACAGTCCAAATATAGTGGCACCACTCTTACTAATGAAGAAAATAGTAACCTTTTTTCTTATATTTAATATTTTTAAAATTTTGAATTCCAAATTCTCTCTCTTCCTACAGCCCCTCTCCTACTAATTTAGAAGGCAAGCAATATAATGCAAATTATACATATAAAATTATGCAAAACATATTTCCATATTAACTATGTTGTAAGAAAAATAAAGCAAAAAACTTCTGTTTCAATTTGCACTGAGTTCATCAGTTGTCTCTCTGAGAGACATTTTTCATCAAAAGACCTTTGGAATTTTCTTGGATAATTATAATAATCAGAGTAGTTAAGTCTTTCACAGTTGATCATTGTTACAATATTTCTGTTACTACGTATAATGTTCTCCTGGTTCTGTTTACTTCACTTTGAATCAGCTCATTTAAGTATTTCCAGATTGAGGAAAATAGAAATCTCGATGGATCATTTCCTCTTTTCTATTGTAAAGCTATTGACTGGGGTGGCTAGGTGGCGCAATGAGTAGAGTGCTGGCCCTGGAGTCAGGAGGACCTGAGTTCAGATTCAGCCTCAGATATTTAACACACACAAACAAAAAACCTAGCCGTGTGACCTTGGGCAAGTTGCTTAAAACCCAATTGCCCTCCAAAAAGCAAAAAAAAGAAAAGAAAAACTATTGTTCTTCCTTAAATGTCTTTTTTGATTATGATTATTATTATTACTATGATTTTGGTTAGGTGGATCATTTGATAAGCTTTCTGTAAATTTCTTTTTCCTCCATTGATCATCCTCTACTATCAACCTTCTGCATAAAATCTTGTGAACAAGTTTATTTTATTTAAACTGGTATTGCCCTTTGGTGACATTTCTCTCATTTGGCAAATGTCTTGCTAACTGGAACATTTTCCAGGCTCTTTTGTTCTCCTCACTCTGGCATATGATTTACATTGGTTTAACTACCTTAGGAAATGATTATATATATATATATATATATATATATATATATATATATATATATATGTATATATATATATATATATGTATTTATTTTTCTCCACTTACCATTTCCCAGCTTTTAAAAAATAGGTCCAGTTGGAATTGTCTCAATTGTACAGCATATCTTTGCATTTTTATTCTAAGCTGTTACTGATTTTTATCTTCACACTAACAAGTCAATGGTCTAATTGAAAACTGGTGATTCGGGAATGACTCTCATGTTGGTAACTAAATATTTCTTGAAAAATATATAATCAGTTTCATTTTTTGTGATGTTCTTTGGTGCTCATCATGGACAGTACTTCCTGATTCCCTTCTTGAAGAAGGTCTTCATCTGTAAACATAAAGCTTTCTTTGTTTGTTTTTTGCTTTTTGGAGGGGGGAAGGCATGACAATTGGGGTTAAATGACTTGCCCAAGGTCACATGTCAAGTGTTAAGTTTCTGAGGTTGTATTTGAACTCAGGTCCTCCTGACTCCAGGGCTGGTGTTCTATTCACTACATCACATAGCCGAACCCAAACACAAAGCTTTTTGATAATTTATAAGCTTTTGGCTTCTCATTTTCCTACACACAAACTTTGGGGTTTTTTAAATTATTTTTCACCATCTTCCTCTATTCACACCCTTACATTGAGCTTGTCAAAGTATATATTGATTGAATTTGGAAGGTCTTATTGAGTTCTTGTGGAATTTCTCTACCTCCTCATCCTCTGCAATAAATGTTGGTACATAAGTTGTAATTATCTTCATGGTGATCTTTTTATTGCAAGTGCTTATCATGAGCACCATAGTACTGGATGACAAAGCCTCCTGTGAAATTTCTTGATGGTTTTGGACACATGATAACAAACCAACTCTGCAAAATCCTTTGTGTTCCTCTCCAAGGGGTTCCTGTGAGTCATATGTTGATTTAGCTACAGCTTCCTTATATCTTCAGATTTCATTTATAGCAAGAATGTCAACATCTAAATGATTCAGTTCCACCAGTAGCATGCCCACTCATTGGACATTGGACAATGACTTCACATTTAGGGGTCCAACTGCTAAATTAATGTTTATAATGTACACCAAAACAGACTCCTCCACCTTCTTTTTTGCCACTTTCCCACTGTGGAATTGAAAGGGAACTCAGAGGACAGGAGGCCATTTTATATTTCTCATTGTTCCTTGGTTGACGTGGCTAAAAATTTTATCACCTGATATCCAAACAACTGATGATTCATTCCTCTTCAGGCTGCACTCCTGACTTTTTCTGCCTTCCTACAGAAACCTCTTTTTCTGTAAGCTCATTCCAGCCTTGTAATTCATAGTGGAAGTGCCATCTACTCCTAAGGCCTCTCCCTCTGATTAGAAGGTTCTTCCCAGACCTTCTATTCAAGGAGGACACCCAGGCCAGCCATGTCTCATTCCTCTCCAACCACTATTCCTGACTTTCTCCAGATTTTATATACAATATTTACCCCTCTTTTCACCTTCCTTTTATGTGTTGACTTCTATTAGAATGTAAGCCCTATTGAGGGCAAGGACTGTCTTTCTACTTGTATTTGTATTCCCAGCGCTTCGCACAGTGCACAGCTTAAAATAAGTGTTTAATAAATGCTTGCTATTGTCTTATTTCAAGACTGTGAAATTCAAATAGAAACAGGGCCACTAAACCATTCACGAGAATCTTTGCAGGCCCATATTGATTTAGAAAAATACATATTAACATTATCTATTTTCTATTGTATTTTATTTATGATGTTAAATATCTCCCAATTACATTTTAATATATTCAGGCCCCTCTGGAGTGTTATAACCCCAGGTGTTTGAGCCCTCTGGTCTTGTTCATTGTATGATGAGCTTTTCTATGCTCAGCTAAGGCTGGCAATTAGAAAACATATAGTCTATAGGCTATCCTGGGTACCTAGGATAAAAAGAACACCTTACACTTGTATAGTACTTTGCAATGTGCAAAGCCCTTTGTTTATTCCCAACCCTCTTTCCCACCCCTATGATGACATAGGTCACAGCATAAGTTAGAACAAACCTGAATCTACCTAAATGCTTTAATGAACCTAATTAGTTCTAGGTAAAAGAAATAGAGAATGGACTTGTTAGAAATGGATCATCTAAGCCCCCCTCCCCCACCCCAACTAGGGGATAAGGAAGAGAAAGGGAATAAATGTTTGTTTGCCACCTATGATGAGCAAGGCAAGATGCAAAGCACTTTGCAAATATTATCTCATTTGATCCTCACAACAATTATTTTCCCCATTTTATAGTTGAGAAAACTGAGACAAACAGAAATTAAATGACTTGCCCCAGGTCACACAGCTAGTACATGTCTAAGGCTGGATTTGAACTCAAGTTCTTCTTACTCTAGGTTCAGCACTCTTTCTTTGGAGGCAGGCACCTAGCTACCTTGGCTATCTTTTGGATGTTGAGCCTACTTCCATTATTCTTCCATGTCCATGCGGCTCTCACTCTTCGTTCTTCCCCAAATGCCAATAAGTTATCTCTCACAGATGTCCCACATAACTTGCCATTTACTGCAATTTGTACATCCCTAGTTCAAGTTTAACTGTTAGTGTTTTGCTAAATTTCCTACTCTGTGTACATGTCATCAACTCAGTTCATTCTTTGGTTCTTCATATTTTGGATTCCACTGATGCTTCACATGTCTACTTGTCTTTTAACATCTACTTTACAAGTATTTGGTGGAATTAATTTTTTTTTATTTTTAAGATAAAAGGCCCTATTTTTCTTCTCATCTCAATTCCCCTTATAACCCAAATATGACATATTTCAAAATTGTACATCCTGAACATATAAGTAGCTAAGTGTACATGTTCAATTGAGGAGCCCTTGTCCTTCCCTTATGCCCTGACATTGGGTTAGTCATTTCCTTGTCACTAGATTTTGGTCATTTTTTATTATTGCTTACTTACCATAACAACTCTCACATACATTATTTCATTTGATTGTCACAAAAAAAGCATTTTACTTAAGAATTATCCTGTCCATTTAACAGATGAAGAAACTTAGTATGAGACTAATCAAAAGTTACACAAGAAGTAAAAGAAGTAGGGCTTGAACCCTTGTCTTTTGGCCTTGAACCTAGTGCTTTTTAAAATTCTATAGTGAGTAAAAATAAATAAGTTACTGCAACTGAAACGTAAGCTTCCTGGCAGCATAGGTAAGGGAGGACACCAGGTTATCCAGTTCCCTTATATGAAATTAGAAAGTGTGCTAGTTCATTTGGAGTGAAACTTGTGGCCACAGAATTCTAAGAGTCACATATTATGCATTTATAGAAGGGTTGTTACTTGTCCTTCGTTCTGGAAGAGGACCATGACATCAGGAAGGTGATGCTGTGACTTTCAAGTGAATTGAATTGAAGTGAGGCAGGGCTGTTCAAAGTCACCTGTCTCACTTTCTCCTCTGGAGTCATCTGGGTCCAGTGATCAGATATCAATCAGGACAACTGGCGACGGCCCCCATGAGAAGTACATGAAAGTCACTTAAAAGAAAAACCCAGGAGTTAGTTGTTGTATGATTACTCAAAAATATTCATAAATTGCTCACTTGGTGCATTTCTCAGCCCAGTCATAACGTTCTGTATGCAGCTCACACTTTGGATTACTGAAGCTACAGGAATAGCAATTTCCTTTTCTCATAGATACCAACGTCCAGTGAGTGGAGTACATCACACAAGGGACATTTGGGCAAGATGAAGAGCAATGTCCTCAACTATAATTTTACAAAAATATTAAAATGTTCTTCAAATTAATGTTTTGTTACCCATACCATCAATATAAACCCAGAGGTTGTCTAACTATCGCACATCGCCTTCCTTAACTTACTCTTTTTGTTTGTTTGTTTCTCCAAGACTCTCCCACTGTTGCTGTGACCTTTCTGATGCCAAGTCATAGCAAACTGCAGCAGTTTAGGTCTCATGGTACATCTGGTCAAAAATTGTCATGTGCTTTTTGAGAACCACTGTGCTGGAAGAGGTAGTGTTGATTATGGTGTAAAAAAGTATAAGATTAATTTGTGCTCACACTTAGAGGTCCATCCAATTTCCACATAGAGCTGAGCAGCAAGGGTGACTACAGGTAGGGACAACATTTTTTTCTCAAAAAGAGGCTTAGACTCTATTCAAATACTTGATAAAGTCCTTTTTTAAGACTTTAATTGAGGGTTGGAATTTAAAGGTGTTTGATAAATGCTTTTTAAGTTGAATGTTTACTGAAAAAACCATGGTAGAGATTGCTTTGTTCTGATAACTCTGAAGGGCAAGTGTTACTGATGACCCCCGTCTGATGATTTTGTAAAAACCAGAATATCTGATTCCCTCTAGATAGACAGAGTGGATCTCAGCTCTGTATTTGTCAGACACTGGTCTTACTAGACCAAAGGGAACACAATGTTTCAGGAAGTCTAAAAGCTACTCTTGGCAGTTGCTATTGCTCTGAAGGCATGGAATGGAATGTTAATACCACAGCTCCTGGCCCACTGATATTGGACCATTGTGGGATCAAGATCGAATCCAGAGGAGTGCAGCCAGGTGGGAAATGAGGATGGCTTTGCCCTAGGTATCTTCCTCAAATGAAGGATCTGGGAAGAGTTCTCCACTGTCCATCCTCCACCCTCTCCTTTCAGAGGGAAGAAGGGAGGGGTCTCAGGAGTTTTAAGAGATAAGGAGGAGGTGCGGGCTGCAGAGTTGTTGTGATTTTGTAGAATAAGGAGATTCTCACGTAGTCTAGGAGAGCAGCTGGGTGGGAAAAAATGTCAAGATCTTTTGGGGGTTCCAATTCTGTTACAGCGGTTTTGCTATTCCTCCCAATTCTGTCATAACTACAAATTTTATAAACATATTGTATACACACACACATCCAAGTCAATGTTCAAAAAGGTTGGATATATATATATATATATAATATGATACATGTATATGTATGATATACCTATATCAGTGCATATATAAGGTATTTAAATATTATATGTATATATACAGATAATATATGCTTATCAAATCGATATATTATATATGTGTATATATTATAGCATTTATATAGCCCTTTAAGATTTGAAAAGCACCTTCTATTTATCACATTTGATCCACAAAATAGTCTAAGAGCTAGGTGCTATTAATATCCTTTTCATTTTACAGATGAGGAAACTAAGACAGAGGTTAAGTGACTTTCCCAAAGCCACACATCTAGTAAGAGTCTGTGGAAGGATTTGAACTCAGTTCTTTCTGACTCCAAGTCCAGCACTGTCCCACCTAACTGCCTCTAGAATAAAAATGGACCAAATACAGATTCCTGGGTCATGATACTAGAAACCTTCCTCCAAAATAAAATCAATCCATTAATTCCTTCATGTTGTATTATCATTCAGCCAGTTCCAAATATACTTAGTAGTACTCTTACTATATAAGATGTATACTAAGCTATATATCTTCATCTTATCCACAAGCATATTATAAGAGACTTTGTCAGCTCCCTTATTAAAATCTTCTCTTTTCCTAAGGTTATTTGAAAGGCAATAATATGCTAGGTGAAAGACTTAATCTGTGCTATTTCAGAATTACAACAAACAGGTAGATACTACAAAGAATTGAAATAAATCTTCCTATTAATTATAACTGTCTAAAAGTGAAAAATGCTACCTCTTGAAGAAGTGAGCACTATCACTAGAAGCATGAAAGCAGAGGTTAAGTAACCATCTCTTGGGAATATTGGAAAAGGGATTCCAACATTGAGTAAGAAGTCACACTAGTTGGCCCCATTTATTTCTATTATTTTGTGATTCAGTGTTTCTCTGATCTTCCTTAGACTTGTTCCTAGCTCTACTTGGTACCTGCCCCAAAGCTCATAGTATTTAAGCTGACATAATCATCTCCTTTGTGTCCTGTGTTTGTTTATAGTTGTACTAAAATCTGCTTTTTTGCTCTCTCTTTTTTTTAACCTCTCTGGGAGCCTTTGGAAAAGAAAAAAAAATGTGCCTTGTAATTTGTCCCACTAGGAACTTGGGCAGAGACAGTTTAAGAATATAGAAACATATATCCAATTTACTGACATCATTATTCTAAACACTTTTTTACTGCTTAGATGACCATTAAGTCACCACTATATTTGAGTGGCTATTGAATTTTAGAAGTACTGAAATACTGCATGGGTTTTTTTTTTATGTATTTGCCATATTATTAATATATTGAGGTAAGTTTGCTCTACTTAGAACCCAGCATTGGTCTTTTCAACCCCATTCCGGCATTTTGTAGAGCACATAGAATCCACGCTGATTCTTATTTCCTCAGCCAGGGAAGAGCAGACTTTTAACAAAGTGATC
Source organism: Petaurus breviceps papuanus (assembly GCF_028583685.1). Taxonomy (NCBI): domain Eukaryota; kingdom Metazoa; phylum Chordata; class Mammalia; order Diprotodontia; family Petauridae; genus Petaurus; species Petaurus breviceps. The sequence continues at coordinate 2,050,650 of NW_027187299.1, read as the reverse complement.
TATTTTTCTTACGGGCTGGGTGCTGTGTGGACAGTTCCACAGAGGGCATCACTTGACAGGAGGTTATCACAAACAGAGGAAGAGATTACAAGAAGCACAGTAGGGGTGTCCATAGCAAGCTGTTCCAGTACTGGCGCCATTGACGATTGCTAATGCTGTCCTCTGCAACTGTTCAATGCATGCTTCACAGAGCTGGCAAGCAGATCAAACAATTAATTGCTTATGGTCAGGGTTCCTTTGTTGTGACTTGCTTTAGATCATTTTTCACGTCAGTAATACATTCTTTCAAAGAGTTATCCCAAATTATATTGGCCCAACTCTTTTGTACACTGGTCCTAGAATTAGTTGACAGTGTCCAATGATTTTGAAAAGCAAACCAGCATTTTGCTTGTGCATATGTTGATAATACTTTTTTCTGTCATTTGTTAGTTTTATTGATGTGTTTGTTTTTATACCAAAGTCACTTTCCTTTATACTACACCTACTTGTCCCCATTCTTGGATTGAACCCTCCCAAACAAAGAAAAAGACTTAAGCAAAGCTGAATGGCACCATGCCTCTGGCAGATAGTATATATTATGTTCTACATTAGTCTCCCAACTCTCTACTGAGAGAAGGGAAGTGTGTCACATCATTAACTCTGTGGAACTGACATTGATCATTGTAATTTGAAAGCATTTTACTTCCTTTTCATGTAATTTTATTTACTTTATTGGAGTCATTGAATGTATAGTATTCAGAGTTCTGCTTTTAGCCCAAAAAGTCAAAAAGCAAGAATTAGTGTGGCAAAATAGCCTTAATTTTCTCCTCTACTCTTAGAATGATGCAAGCACTCTATTGCCCATGCCATTGTGGGATGGAGAAATAAAGAAAGGAAAAACAGTGCCTCCCTTCCAGAAATTCACTGTCTAATGGGAAAGGTGTTCTTGACAAGTCGTTCAATTGTTTTGGTCATGTATGACTCTTCATGACCCCATTTGGGGTTTTCTTGGCAAAGGTACTGGAAAGGTTTGCCATTTCCTTTTACATCTCATTTTATAGATGAGGAAACTGAGGCAAACAAGATTAACTGACATGCCCAAGGTCACACAGCTAATAAATATCTGAGGCCAGATTTGAACACAGAAAGATGAGTCTTCCTGATTCCAGTGCTAGCACTCTATCCACTTTCCCATATAGCTATCCTCCTTGACAAGTTACAAGTCTACTATGTAACCCAAGAGGAAACAGAGAAAGAGTCAACTAAATTCAAGAAAAAAATTATTAAACACCAACAATGTGCAAGATACTCTGCTAGGTCCTGGGTATACAAAGACAAAATAAAGCATGACCTGCCTTAAAGTAGAACATATTGTACTGGGGCATAGAAAATATTTCAATTAAAAGTAGATTTCCAAAATTTTCCACTTCTATCACAAGATAATCTAAGAGTAAAGGAATGGGTGTGTTACTCTTTTCTTTTTAAATAAAGTTTTCCTTATGGACTCTTAATGTAATCTAGAAGGTCAGAGGTAGGATTTGTTATGGGAATGGGAACTTAAGACCTTCCTTCCCTGCCCCTTGGCTAGGCTTACGTGCACCTGGAGCCTGTGGCAGAAGGCTTGGTTTTCAGGAATGCTCACACCTTGGTGTTCTGTGATTGGGCAGTGGGTTGTGACATTCTCTGAGCCAGGAGAAGGCTATATAAACCCTGATGTGAGGATTTGTTTTGGGGCTCACTTTGAGAAGAGTTATGTGATTTGACCAGATGAGACTCTGGATAGCTGTTGAGTTCCCCGGCTTTGAAAACCCAGATGTTGGTGCTTCCCTCTCTGGTAACTGTGACTAGGTATGGATATAATGGTCAAACAATTGGAAGCCTGTCTGCTGCTTGTAAATTCTGCTTGTAACTTGTTTGTATTTTGTTTGAATTCTATGAAGTTCGGGGTGCTGACCTTTTTCCCCTAAACTAGGTAAATGACATATATTTGATTAAAGCAAGATTGTTATCCCATTTTGAGTTGCTAGAAAAGCAGATTTAAGAACCTGTGTTGGCAGCCACCCTGGGTATTCTGGGGTGCTTGCTGCTACAGGATTTGATGACTACTAGTTTGCCAGACAGTTCTTGGGCCCAGAACTGAAAGTTCTAATGCCCTGATAAGGAACAGAGTATTGGCAGGACTCCAACTGGCCTCATCAATCAGGCACAGTGGTATGATGCAAAGAGGACTGGCTCAGTAGTCAAAGGCCCCAGGTTCAAATTCTCTATTTAATCATTACTTGTGACTTTGGGCAAGTCACTTAATCTCACTGGGCTCCAAGTTCCTTATATGGAAAATGAGGGGGTTGGATGAGATGATCTCTGAGGTCCCTTCCAGTTTTCCATCAATTATCTGGTGATGAATAGATCAACAAGCATTCAATTAATCACCTACTTTGTGCCTAGCACTATTCTAGGCACTGAAGATTAAAAAGTCAAATTTTTTTTTAAAAGATATAGAATTAAATCCCTGGTCTAAAGCTCTCCAGCATCTAGACAAGCAGCAGAGGAACATTTTCTTGATACAAGTTTCCCTTAGGGGTCCAACCCCTCAATAGAGGGAGAGGCCTGGAAACCAAAGAATTGAATCTCTAACCACTTCTCCAGCACCTGTAGTTTTCTGTTTTCTTTAGGGTAGGTGATTCATCTTTTTGCCTTAGCACATCCTGGCCTCAGTATGTTCTAACTTTTATAGTTCTTTTCATTATGAGTTTTCATTTATTGCCCCATATTCCTTCCTAATATGTTAGCCCCCAGCCCAAGAATGGAACAGCTAGAAGAAGAGACTGCAGTCTAACTGGGTCATTTTCAAATTTGCCCTTTTCTTTAACCACCTTCTCTTTAAATTATGGCTATGGGGATCCAGGCAGGAATCTATATTTTGCCCATTGGGAACTCCAGATTGAATTTAGTGTTCTAGGTGACAAATATTTATAATGTGTCTTCTATGTGCAAGGCACTTTGCTACGTATAGGGAATACAATAAGGAAAAATAACACTATCCCATCCTATAATAATCTATCTAGAACTCTATGATTGCCATCAATATGGCTACTGCCTCCACAGACCCAGATCATGACCCCTCTACAATGTACTAAATGGTCTTGGACAGTCACTGTGGCAAAGAATTTCATCAATTGTTGACCAACTAATGAGCCTGGTAATGAGCCTCTCTGTTCTTAGTTTGTGAGGCACCTAGCTGGTACTATGTATAGACATTGGTCTTGAAATGAGGAAGACTCCTATATATGAGTTCTGTGTGTGAGTTCAAATCCAGCCTCAGAAACTCTCTAGTTGTGTGACTCTGAGCAAATTACTTAACCTTGTTTGACTCTGTTCCTCATCTGTAAGATGAGCTCAGGAAGGAAATGGCAAACTACTCCAGTGGTTTTGCTAAGAAAACCCAAAATGAGATTCAGTCAGATGTGACTGAACAACAGAGCTTAGTTCAGTTGATCCTCAGATCACAGGCAAAGACTTCTCAAGAATCTGAAGTACACCAGCAGAATCTAGAGTTACCTCCCTGTAATGATGAAGCCTCAGATGAAAATTTTAGTAGAAGGGTATAGGAGAGGGGCAGCCAGGTGGCTCAGCAAGTAAGAGCACTGGCTCCAGTGTCAGGATGACCTGGGGATCAAATCTGGGCTCAGACACTTAGCACCACACCCAGAAATAACTGGCCGTGTAACCTTGAGCAAGTTACTTAACCCCAATTGCTTTAAAAAAAGGGGGGGGGGGGGGGTATGGGAGAAGACAAGCATTTATTAAGCTCCTACTCCAGAGGTGGGGACCCACAAGTCCTGGGTATGGTTCTATCATGGTAATGGGAATTTTAAGATCTTCCCTGCCTCTTAATAGGCCAAATGTTATCATATGGTGCCTGTGGTGGGAGTAGTTTGCTGAACAGGTGGAACAGGAAATGAGTCAGAGCAGTTAGAATGGAGGAAGGAGAGGACACAGGCAAGCAGACAACTAGGACTATGAGTGTTTGTTTGTGGGAAGGTCCAAGCAGGGGGAAGGCTTTGGGATGCTGTTGCTTCCTGAAGTGCTAAGGTATATTAACTTCTTTGTTGCTATGATAGATTTAATTTTTCTGGTGTTGGGATTCAGCTTTCTGGTGTCTGAATAAATGTTTCACCTCTGTCTTCTATATGGAGAGTTTGTTATATTTTGCAATTCATAACCACAGCAGCTTATTCATAGTTTCCAACAGTGCTGTCAATATTGCCTTTGCAATAAGGGTCCCCACCTCTGTCTTACTCTGTGCCAGATACTAAATGTTATCTCATTTTGAACTTCACAACAACTATGTGAGGGATATGCTATTATTATCCCCATTTTACAGTTTGTGAAAGTGAGGCAAATAGTAGTTGAATGACTTACCCAGGGTCATACAGTTAATAAATGTCTGAGCCCAGAATTGAACTCCAAACTGAGTAGAAGGTACTTGAAAGAAAAAAAAAATTTTCACTTATAAATAATTTGTACGTGAAGACCCCTCACCTCACTTCTTTGCAGAGGCAGGAGACTATAAGTGTGGAGTACTACAAGTAATGTCAATCTTTTTTTATATATTAGTTAGTCTTCCTGAAATTTTGCTGAAATTTTTCATATTTTTTTTTTCTGTCTTGGTTATATAAACCAATACAAAAAGTATTGGTTTCTGGGAAAAGAAAAGGAGAGGGATAGATTGGGAAATAATGTGTTATTAGAAAAAAAGGATGAATAAAAATCTACCTAAAATTTGATGACCTCAGTCAGCAAGAGTTTGGTCAGAGTGGGCTTTCTGACTTATGCAGCATGACTGAAGAAAAGTAGATTGTATACATCATGCAGATATCCTTGCAGGGAGCTGACTTTGGCCAAGCAGAGTCAGATGACACTGATGCCAGTTCAGCCATGGATACCTCCAAGCCTGAGAAGGAGGAAAATGATTATGATGTGAGGTAAGACCCTGAGTTCCTACAGAGTGTCCTGGAGAATCTGCTAGGCATGGACCCCAACAATGAGGCTATACACCATGGGGTCACTAACCTCACAAGCTACTGAGGATCGCAAAAAGGAAAAGAAAGAAGAGGACAAGAAGGAAGATACCCAGTCATTATGCTGAAGCTTTGAAAGAGAGAAAACAAAGATCAATTGCTCTATTGAGGGAAGTTAAGCCAATGAAATATAATGGCCTGAGTATGAATTTAGCCCAAATATTATCTTCTCCTCCCTCTTGGTTGTTCTTCCTTTGTGAATCCTCCTAAACATTATAAATAAAGCTAGATGTAAGGCCTCAAGACTCATCTATAGATTACCCCATTGATTCCTAGGCAGTAAGGTGATCCAGTGGATAGAATGCTGGGTCTGGATTGGGGAAGTCTGAGCTCCAGCCTGAAACACCTCCTAGCTATTTGATGCTGGGCAAATCACAACCTCTGCTCACCTCAGTTTCTTCAACTATAAAGTAGGGATAATGTCAGTGCCTATCCCACAGGGTTGTGAGGATCAAATGAGATAATATTTGGAAAGTGCTTAGTACAGTGCCCTGGCTATATAAATTCTTATTCCGTTTCCTCTTTCCCCCTCTCTTTCTAGACCTCTCAGCTACAGAATGATTCCTACCTCATCTTATTGACTTCTTTTCTGCATGTAATTCTGCTTGGACCCTTCATTACTGCTGTTTCCAAATGTTCTTTATTCATCCTGATATTTTCTCATTAGATCCAAAGGGCACAACACTGGAGTGCAAACTAAGAAAGAGAGAAATTCATACTCCAACCACCTCTATGTAGGGGAAGAGGAGAAGATAAGAGGGCAATAATTAACCACAAGTGAAAACAGTTTCTCTCCACTGGCTTAATAATCCTTTTTCAAGATATTCAAAGTAGTAGAAAGAATGCTAGGTGTGGAATCCCATAATCCCAGCTCTTTCACTTATCACCTTTGTGACCTTGGGAAAGTCATTGACCTCACTGGATCTCAGTTTCCTTATCTGTAAAAAGAGGGAGTTGAACAAGGTGACTTCTAAGATATCTTCCAGCTGTAAATCTAAGTTCCTATGACCTTCGGGTTGATGAATTAGGGTGATTCTAATATTCCTACCTGCTTAGTCCTTCATACAGTGCCATGCCCACAAGAGTACAGAACAAGTGCTCTCCGCCAACCCTTACCCCCGCTCCCGAATTCAGACTCATATCAAGGATTTTAACAGCGAGAACCAAAGGATTTTTATTGACCTTGAGTCAATATCATTTGCTCAAGGAAAAATAAATTTGAAAAGAAATGTTTCAGGTTGTAAGGTGAGGATGTTTACAGAAACAATCCATCTGTCCTGTTGAAAGATGGAATAGGAAAACAGCAGCAGCTGTGTTATGTGTGTGTGTGTTTTTTTTTTTATTTTTTGGTTCTTGACAGAGATCATATACATTTACTCATTTGGTAAGCTATACAAAATACAGATGTAATCCTCTAACTCCTGGAACTTCCTCCTGCCTCCGACGCATACTCACCTGTGTCTACTGTAAATATACACACAGGAAAGATATATTTGCAGATGAAAATCTAAGTGACATCCCCAGGGGCACAATGTGCAATTTTTGCCAGATGGTTAACTGATGAATCCCAGTTCGAGCTGCCTGAATACTTTCTGAGAAGGAAGAAGACAATTTTCTCATGTCTGCCACAAGCTGTGTGTCTGCATGTTTCTTGACATTAGTCATTTACATATCCAGACTGGTTCCTCCAGGCTTGTTGCTCAAAAGGGAAAAAATTAAACACATGAAAGATATTTGGTAATTATTGCATTGATTATTAGTATTTACATATTCTCTTTGAAGAATGGACCCATCTCCAGAAAATTCTGATTGCGTGGAGACATATATAGAGTATAGTAAGGACAAATATAATAGCAGACAAGGACTATTCACTACCGTTATAGGGCCTGCCTTTCTAGTAGAATGTAAGCTCCTTGAGGGTAGTGACTGTGTTCATTTGGGATTTTGTATCTTTGTATGGCTTATAATAGGCACTTAGCAAATGCTTACCAGATTTAATTGAATTTCTAGAAATGGAATTTAAACTTATAAAGTTAGGAAAATACACTTAGGGAATCTCTGTCTATAGAGTCTCCATAACTCTTAACATCTTAGTTTCAGTAAAAGATTCTCTCTCTCTCTCTCTCTCTCTCTCTCTCTCTCTCTCTCTCTCTCTCCTCTCTCTCTCTCTCTCTGTCTCTGTCTCTCTCTCTCTGTCTCTCTCTCTGTCTCTCTGTCTCTCTCCCCCCTCCACCTCCCCACCTTCTTCTCCACTGTAAAAGCTTTTTTGCACCTCATTTATATCAGATAATTAATTTACCCCATTCTACCTCTCCCTTTTCTCAGTACATTCCTCTTTCTCACCTCTTAGTTTTTTTTTAATAATTATTCCATCATATTCAACTCATACCCACCCTCTGTCTGTATATTCCTTCTAACCTAAGAATGAGAAAGATTTTAAGATTTGCAAGTATAATTTTCCCAGGTAGGAACAGAAACAGTTTAACCATATTGGATCTCTTGTGGTTTCTCTTTCCTATTTACCTTTTAATGTTCCTCTTGAGTCTTGTATTTGAAAGCCAAATTTTCTATTCAGCTCTGGTCTTTTTATCAGGAATGTTTGAAAGTCCTCTATTTCACTGAATATTCATTTTTCCCTTGAAGGATTATACTCAGTTTTGCTGATTCTTGGTTGTAAGCCTACCTCTTTAGCTCTCTGGAATATTATATTCCAAGTCCCTTGTTCCTTTAATATGAAAACTGCTGCATTTTGTGTTATCCTGGCTATGGAAGTTTTATACTAATTAAAATGCTTATAATAATGCATATATCAACAAAATTGCTTGAGCACCTACCAAGGCAATTCATTAGTTGTACTTCTTTTTTGACGGCTTGCAATATTTTCTCCTTGACCTGTGAACTCTGGAATATAGCTATAATATTCCTGGCAGTTTTATTTGGTGATTTCTTTCAGGAAGAGATGAGTAAATTCTTTCAATTTCTATTTTACCCTCTGGTTCAAGGATATCAGGGCAGTTTTCTTGAAAGAGGATGTCTAGGCTTGATCATGGCTTTCCAGTAATCAATAATTCTTAAGTTCTCCCTCCTTGATCTATTTTTCGTATAAGTTTTTTACCAATGAGATATTTCATATTTTTTCATTCATTTTCATTTTCATTGGTTCTTAGTGTCTCATAAATTCATTAGCTTCTATTTGCCCAATTATAATTTTTAAGGAATGGTTTTATTTCATTGAACTTTTATATCTATTTTTCTGTTTGACCAATTCTGCTTTTTAAGGAGCTCTCTTCAGTGAATTTTTGTATTATCTTTTTTTCCCATTTAACTGATTTAGTTTTTTAAGGTGTTATTTTCTTCAATATTTTTTGTGTCTCCTTTACCAAGCTGTTGACTTTTTTTCATGATTTTCTCACATCCTTCTCATTTCTCTTCCCAATTTTTCTCTAACACTCTTCTTTGCTTTTAAAATATATATATATATATATATATATATATGTGTGTGTGTGTGTGTGTGTGTGTGTGTGTGTGTGTATGTGTGTGTGTGTATGTATATATATATTTGGAATTCTTCCATGGCCTGAGACCAATTCATATTTTTCTTTGAGGCTTTGAATGTAGTAGTTTTGACTAATTTTCTATAGTCAGTATCTTTTTCTGGTCTTTGCTCATTTTTCCAACTTATTTCTTGGCTTTTAACTCTATGGTAAAGTGAAACTCTGCTTCCAGAGAGAGGAGACAGTGTCCTAAGCTTCAGGGTTTTCTCAAGGTAGTATGATCTAGGGAGATGTGTTTACTACTCTCCTGCTCTGTGAGCAACCATAAGCACTCCTTTCCGCCCTGGAACTGTGACCAGAGCCCCAACTCCACTGCTGCTTCAGTCTCTGGTGTGTTAGTGCTTCTCATTTCCCTGGGACTGAGACCCAGGACTACAATCCAAGTATGGGTAATGCATCAGAGTCCTGCACCTATTGCCAGCAAAGGGACCCTGTAATCTTTTCTGATCAGTTGTCTGACACTTTTGCCAGAGGTCCAGAAACCATCATTGCCACCACTGATTCAGTTGCTCCCAAGACCTACTGCTGGTTTCCTGGGGTGTAGCCTGTGCTGGACTGTGTTCTGCTCTTATCCTGCTACAACAAATTTTTCCTGCCAACCTCCTAAGTTGTCTTAGGTTGGAAAATTGTTTCCCTCCATCTTTTTGTGGGTTCTTCTACTCCAGAATTTGTTTTGAGCCATGGGAATTCACTTACTCTTTCAGTCTTTTGTATCATTGCACTCAGTGGTGCACTCTAATAACTCCATGCTCATGGTGCGCTGATTTCATTTGGGTAGGGAATAATTTTGATATTCCCTGATGAAGTACAGGCTCTAGGAACCCCCTTGACAATGAAAGGCCTATGGCCTCTGGCAAATGTCTTATGTGGAAATATTCAAGGAGTGCAAGGGGGTTCCCAGAGCCTGTACCTCATCATTCCCCAGTCAGAAACTATGCTACACTAGGCTATATGATGATACAGTGGAGGAAAAAAAAAGTCTTTATGGCTAAACCTCTTGTTACAGGTACCAACAAATCTGTGGTTGCACATTTGCTTATCCTCCCATATTATTGAACAAATGCCCAGGTAACGTTGGATTTGCATCATACTCTGAAAACCATATGTCAAGACCTTCCAGTAATCCTAGCCCACATGAAGTAATCAGTCATGATTTACCTTCAAGTCTCTGGTTTATTTCTGTCTGTGGTGAACATTTGTGGGCACAGGGCTCCCCATACCCAGGAGGCAGAGCAGAAAAACAAACAAACAGACAGTGTTTGCCCTATGATGAGAACATAGTTTTAGTGTTACCTTCTTACTGATGCTCTCCCTGACTTCCCACATTCTTGACCTTACTTGTCTAGATTAGGTTCATAAAGTACCTTTATGTTCATAAAGTATCATTCTTCACTGACTTTATTCATTGCTTAGTTTGTAGTATCATAGATGACTGGAGCTAGAAGAGACCATAAAGATCATTTAGTGAGCTAGGGGTGGGAAACCTGCGGCCTCGAGGCCACATGTGGCCTTCTAGGTCCTTGAGTGCAGCCTTTTGACTGAATCCAAGTTTTACAGAACGAATACTTTTATTAAGGGGATTTGTTCTATGAAATGTGGATTCAGTCGGAGGGCCACACTTGAGGATCAAGAGGGCCAAATGTGGCCTCGAGGCTGTATTTTCCCCAGACCTGATAATCTAACCCTCTCATTTTATGGATGAGGAAATAGACTCAGAGAAGAATTTGGCCATGATCACATAACAAGTTAGCATCAGAATAGGGACCAGAATCTGAATAGAATCTCTTAAATCCCAGTCCAATATTATTTCCATTACACTATGCTTGAAGCAGAGTTTCACTTTACCATAGAGTTAAAAGCCAAGAAATAAGTTGGAAAAATACCTATTGAGCACAACTAAATGCAAAGCACTGTACTAGGGTAAAGTTAGGAGTAGATATAAAAAAAGTCCCTATTCTCAGAGATCTTACAAGCTAGTAGCATGTGTGAGAGGGAGAAAGGGGGAGTTGAATGGTGAAAATAAAACAAGTATCCAAATAAAAATCAATACTAGGAAGAATAGGATCAGTTTGTATGGTACAAAGGGTCACAGATATTTAGAGAAGAGAAATAGGTGCCAGGTGAAGAGATCAGAAATTTCCTTGGACTAGACATCTTGTCTGCTTGGTCTTCTAGTCCTCAACCCCTCCTTTGATTTAGCTCAAGCACTTCTTCACCAGTCCAATTCTATTCTACTTATGTTTCCATGAAATTCAGGAAGTATGCTGCCCAGGTACAGATTTATGTTTAAAAAAAAACCTTCTTCCCTCTTCTCTTTCCTACCTTTCCAAGCCTAAGGATCACCTACCACTCACTGACCAAGCATGATTTCCCTCTACCTTGTATCAGCTGCCCTGCCTGGTTTCAATCCCACAAGATGTCCCTACACTGAATACTTCCTGGCATCCTATCCCCCAATACACACTCCCCTGCTTCCTTTTGTGTGTTATCTCCCTCACTAGATTGTAAACTCCTCGAGGGCAAGGACTGTTTTTCTTTTTATTAAAAGCACCAGATAGATTCCCAGCACAGTGCCTGGAAAATAGGAATCACTTATCAAATGTCTATTAGATTAAATTGTATTCAATCTATTAGAGAAGATGGGATAGAACTCACCTAATATGAAGAGATGTGTAATTATTGAACTCCAAGTAGCTTTAAAATGCAAATTTCATTTGAAACTTGCTTTGTCCTTAGAAACAATTTTGTACTTCCTATACACCAGGCACTCAGGTAGTCAACAGTGATACAGAGACAAAAGTGAAATAACCCTGGTCCTCAAGAAGTTTATATTCTGTATCTGTATGTGTAAAAATGTACACATGTAAGAGAATATGCATGAGGCAGCATGCAAGAGTACTCACTTTGATGTCAGGATTTAAGTTCAAATCCTGTTCTTGTCATTATCTGTATGACCTTGTGTAAGTCAGTTTATTTCTCTTGGCCTCAGTTTCCTCATCTCTAAAATGAGGAAGTTAAACCGTGTGGCCTCTAAGTTTCCTTTTAGTCTGACCCATGATCTATAATCCTAGATATGACTATATACAAAATGAAAAAGAAGAACATGTGGGAGGTAAGGTACCAGCAGCTGAGGTGAGCAGAAATGACTTTGTATAGGTGTATAGGTTTGTATAGGTATATAATCCCCAGCTTAAGGGGAGCATTGAAGGAAACTAGAGACTCTGTGAGGTGGGGATGGAGCACATGGCATGAAAGACAGCCGGTGAAGAGGCAGAGGTGAGAGATGTAGTCATATGTGTGAAAAACAGCAAGAAGAACAATTTAGTTTGACCAAAGATTGCATGAAGGGCAATAATCTATGATAGGACTGGAAAGGTAGGTTGGGGCTGGGATGCAAAGAACTTTAAATGTTTGTTTGTTTTTTAAGTCATTTGTATTTCATCGTATGAGAAATAAGGAGCCACTGTAATTTATTGAGCAGAGTTTTCTGGCAAATGTTTAAAAACTGGCTCTCAAAATCTAACAATAATAATGTACCCATGACATACTTTTAATTTAAATGGGAATTATTAACATTTTCTCCATCACTTTTATTTTTTTGGAGGCAGGAGGGCAGGGCAATTGGAGTTAAGTGACTTGCCCAAGGTCACATGGATAGCTTTGAGTTAAGTGTCTGAGGCCTTATTTGAACTCAGGTCCTCCTGACTCCAGGGCTGGTGCTCCATTCACTGCACCACCAAAGCACCCTTCATCCCTTTCTTAAGTGTAGACCAGGGGTAAGGAACCTTCAGCCTTAAGGCCACATATGGCCTTCCAGGTCCTTAGGTGCAGCTTTTTGACTGTGTCTAAGTTATGCAGAACAAACCCTTTTATTAAGGGGATTTGTTCTGTGAAGTCTGGATTCAGTAAAAAGGCCACACTTGAGGACCTAGAGGTCAACAGGGCCCTAAGGCCACAGGTTCCCCACTGCTAGTCTAGACAATAAAGAAAATCTAACAAATCAGTAGCATTTGCTGGCTTATTAAATATAAATGCTCACACTGAAAATTTAACAATCAGCTCTCACATGTATCAGTACAAGTTGGCTCCAGCTGAGTAGACTTGTGTTTTAGAATATTACTTGGCATCAGAATGTGAAGGGTAAATTAGGGCAAAAAGATACTTGAAATGGGGAGGCTAATGAGGCCATTGAAGTAGTCCAGTGAAGAGTTGATAAGAGCATGAGGATGAGTGGTGGCAAAACTAGCATGGTGTCAAAGCATTGCATTTGTGGCTTTCATAAGTACTGGGGGTACCTGTCAATATTATGGTTTATGCACTGAACCAAAAAGGAAGAGGAGAAGATGCTTATCTTCGGTTAACTATATTCAACAAATCAGGCAGGAGGCGGTGGGGGGATGGAACCAAGATGGTGGAGTAGAAGCAAATTCTCCCAACATTCCCTTCCAAATGAATTTAGAATCACTTAAATTAAGTTCTGAAGCATCAAAGTCAGACAGTTTTCTAGTCTAAGACAGCTTAAGAGGCCCAAAGCAGAGGTCTGTAATTCCAGGGCAGGGCCTGGTGGAAGTACCAGCATCAGGCCTTGGAGATGACTGTAGTAGGAAAGCTTCAGGAGCTCTCAGTCCAGAGATGGCAAATGTGTCAGACGCCTGGTCAGAAAGAGATTACAGAGCACCCCAAGCTGACACTGGGAGTAGGACTTGAAACTGTTTGGAAATGCCATTGCAGTTCTCTGAGTCACGGTTCTAGGGCAGAGAAGTACACATGTGGTCACTCACAAGTGACCCTCATCTCAGTCCCACAACAGAGAGGAACACAAACCCTTGTGACTGAAGGGGAACAAGAGTACTGGTCACAGTTCCAGGGCCAAGAGGACCGAAAGCACTTACAGGTGCAAATGAACATTGTCCTTCCTAGGTAAAGCCCAGCGTGCAGACCAGGAGAGCAGTGTCCATCCCTCTCCCTGGATTGGACTGCCTTTGAAGCACCAAAAATTTTCAGGCCCCAGAAATAGCTCTGAAAACAGTAACATAAAAAATCCTAAGGGTGGAACAGTGACTCCCCACTCCCAGGTGAGCAGAGTCCAGCACCAATATAAAGTTCAAAATTCAGAAATAGACTGAGAAAAAAAAAAGCAAAAAAACTGATGATAAAAAGCTACAATGGGGGGGGGGGGGCAGAGTCAAGATGGAGAAGTAGAAACAGGACCTCCCCATGGCTCCATTTCTCACAACCTGCAATCCATGTAAAAGGGGACTCTGAACAAACTTTGGAGCTACAGAACCCACAAAATGACACAGAGAAGCTAACCTCCTGCGGAGGACAGCCCAGCAGGCTGGCAGGAATCAGCCAGCACAGTGCTCTGGGAGCCAAGCCCAGCTCAACCCCAAGGTTTTGGCCCCAGGGCGGGCTGACCAGCCACTAGCTGGAGGGATTGCAGATTACCAGAAGCTATGGCGATCCAGAATTATCAACACATAGATGCTGAGGACAAAGTGAGACGTCAGAGCAGTGTGGACTTTGGGACCCAGTAGTTGGGAGTGCATTGGCTTTTGCCCCGAGGGTGAGAAGCCGAAGCCACTGAGGGCTGCGGTACAGCCACCACCATGTGGCAGCTTCAGCTCCTGGCCTGCAAAGTGTAGGGGGACTAAGTGACCAGTCTGAAGGGTAATTTCTCTTGCTCTAACCTGCTTGGATCTGGATTGCTGTCTAGGGTGGAGGTCCTGAAGTGTGCAAACATCTTGCCAGAGCTTGTGGAGGATTCAGAGAGGGCACCCAACTAATACCTTCAGCAGCTGAGAAAATACCAACATTTGGTATGAAGCTCCCCTGTCTGGTAGCAGAGTCCTACTGTGGCAAAAAGCCCAAAAGTCAAGTAATTGAGTGGCAATATGACCAGACAAAGGAAGCAAAGCAAACAGAAGAATTCAACATTAGACTCCTATTTTGGGGACAAAAAGGATCAAAGCATGGAACAGGAGGAAGATAGTGAAGTCAGAACTCCTACACCGAAAGCTTCAAAGGAAAATTCAAGCTGGTTACAGGCCATAGAGGACCTTAAGAAGCAGATAAGAGAAATGAAGGAAAAATTGGGAAAAGAAATAAGAATGATGCAAGAAAATTATGAAATGAAAGTCAACAGCCTGACTGAGGAAAATAACACCTTAAAAAACAGACTAACTCAAATGGCAAAAGAGGATCAAAAAGGCAATGAGGAGAAGAATGCCTTAAAAAGCTGAATTTGCCAGATGGAAAAAAAATCTCAAAAGCTCACTGAGGAGAATAATTTCTTCAGAATTAGATTGGAGCAAATGGAAGCTAATGACTTTATGAGAAATCAAGATGCTGATAAACAGATCCAAACAAATGAAAGAAGAGAAGGCAATGTGAAATATCTCATTGGAAAAACTACTGACCTGGAAAATAGATCCAGGAGAGATCATTTAAAAATTATTAGACTACCTGAAAGCCGTGATCAAAAAAGAACCTAGAAATCATCCTCCAAGAAATTCTTGAGGGAAACTGCCCTGATGTTTTAGAACCAGAGGGCAAAATAGAGGTTGAAAGAATCCACCAATCACCTCCTGAAAAAGATCCCAAAAAGAAAACAAACTCCTAGAAATATTATATCCAGGTTCTGGAATTCCCAGATCAAGGACAGAATATTACAAGCAGCCAGGAAGAAACAATTTGAATATTGTGGAAACACAATCAGGATAACTCAGGATCTGGCAGCTTCTACACTGAGGGATCGAAGAGCTTGGAATATGATATTCCGGAGGTCAAAGGAGCTGGGATTAAAACCAAGAGTCACCTACCCAGCAAAACTGAGTACTGTGTTTCAGGGTAAAATATGGTCATTCGCTGGAATAGAGGACTTTCAAGCATTCTTGATGAAGAAACCAGAGATGAATAGAAAATTTGACATTCAGATATAAGAAGCAAAGAGAACCATAAGAAGGTAAACAAGGAAAAGAAATCATAAGGAACTTATCAAAATTGAACTATTAACATTCCTACATGGAAAAACGATCATTGTAACTGATGAAATTTTTCTCATTATAAAAATAGTTGAAGGGAATAGAAACATATATATGTCTATATCAGAGGGTATATGGGCATATGAATACATATGTGAATGTGTATATATATGTATGCAGGTATACATAGATAGAGGGCACAGGACCAATTCATCAGGAAGGGATGATACTTAAAAGGTGAAATTAAGAGGTGAGAAAGGAATATAATGAGAAGAGATGGGGAGAGACAGAATAGGGTAAACTATCTCATATAGAAGAGGCAAGGGAATATGGTTACAATGGAGGGGAAGAATAGTAAGGCAAAAGGGAATGGGTCAACCTTATTCCCATTGAATTTGGCTTGAGGAGGGAATGAAATACCCACTAAATAGGATATTATTAATACTATTTTACATGTAATTGGGAAATAAGATATACAGGCACTGGGGCATAGAGATCCACCATGCCATACTGGAAAAGTTGAAGGGGGTATGGGAGAAGGCATGGAAGAGAGCAGATTGGAGGAGGGGATATCCTGTGGGACTGCTATTTTGGGGCAGTGGATAGGGGAAAAACAGGGAGAAAATTTGTAACTCAAAATCTGGCGGAAATGAATGATGTAAATCAGAAGATAATAAAGCAGAATTTAAAAAATAGAATTAAAAAAAAAGAAGTCACCTGACCTTACAGGAATCTGGGACTTAGAGCAATGAAACTCTCCCCAGTGCCACCTCGGCACCAGTTATGCAAAATAAGGACAAAACTGCTTTCCTAGCTTTGCATTAGACACCAACATGTTTCTGTATTCTTTGTCTCCGAGGTAAATTTATGTACTTTAATTTAATTGTGAGCCTGCCTCCCCACCAATGTGTGTAAAGGTCAGTTAGGGGTTGGGGATTTCCATGGCAAGGGTATATAATTGTCAGAGCAGAGATGCCCTTTCTCTCCAGAGATCATAATAAAATGCCTTTTTGTTTCCACCTTGAAAAAAAAAAGCTACTATGATGGCAGAGAAGGTCAGGACACAAGCTCAGGAGAAGATGACAATGCAAAAACAACTATAAGCAAAGCCTCAAAGAAAAATGCAAGTTGGACATGAGCCCAAACTGACTTTTTAGAAGAGTTAAAGAAATGAGTAGCAGAGAGAAAAATGAGGGAAAAAATGAGTGATGCAAGAAAATTATGAAAAGATAATTAGGGGCGGCTAGGTTGTGCAGTGAATTGAGCACCAGCCCTGGAGTCAGGAGGACCTGAGCTCAAATCCAGCCTCAGAAACTTAACACACACACATACACACACACACACATGCACAAAAAAAAAACTATCCGTGTAAACTTGGACAAGTTGCTTAACCCCAATTGCCCTCCAAAAAGCAAGCAAGCAAGCAAGAAAGAAAGAAAGAAAGAAAGAAAGAAAGAAAGAAAGAAAGAAAG